>NC_060249.1:116029190-116349145 GCF_921293095.1 Ischnura elegans | reverse complement strand
AAGGAAATATTGCAAAAAGGAAGTATAGAAAAAAGGAAATATTGAGAAAAGGAGATTTTGAAAAAAGGAGGTATAGAAAGAAGGAAATATTGAGAAAAGGAAGTATAGAAAGAAGAAAATATTGAAAAAAGGAAATATTGAAAAAAGGAAGTATAAAAAGAAGGAAATATTGAAAAAAGGAAGTATAGAAAGAAGGAAATATTGAAAAAAGGAAATATTGACAAAAGGATATATTGACAAAAGGAAATAATGAAAAAAGAAAGTATAGAAAAGAGGAAATATTCAAAAATGAAATTTTGAAAAAAGGAAATATTGAAAAAATGAAATATTAACAAAAGGAAGTATAGAAAAGAGGAAATATTCAAAAAAGGAAATATTGAACAAAGGAAATACTGAAAATAAGGAAATATTGAAAAAAGGAAGTATAGAAAAAAGGAAATATTGACAAAAGGAAATATTGACAAAAGGAAATATTGACAAAAGGACATGTTGACAAAAGAAAATATTGACAAAAGGATATATTGAAAAAAGGAAATATTGAAAAAAAGGAAATATTGAAAAAAGGAAGTATAGAAAAAAGGAAATATTGACAAAAGGAAATATTGACAAAAGGAAATATTGACAAAAGGAGATGTTGACAAAAGGAAATATTGACAAAAGGAAATATTGAAAAAAGGAAATATTGACATAAGGAAATATTGACAAAAGGAAATATTGAAAAAAGGAAATAGTGAAAAAAGGAAGTATAGAAAGAAATATTGAAAAAAGGAATAATTAAGAGAAGGAAATATTGAAAAAAGGAAATATTGACAAAAGGAAATATTGACAAAAGGAAATATTGTAAAAAGAAAATATGGAAAAAAGGAAATATTGACAAAAGGAGATATTGAAAAAAAGGAAACATTGAGAAATGGAAATATTGAAAAAAGAAAATATTGACAAAAGAAACAATTGAAAAAAGGAAATATTGAAAAAAGGAAATATTGAAAAAAGGTTATATTGACAAAAGGAAATATTGAAAAAAGGAAATATTGAAAAAAGGAAATATTGAAAAAAGTAATAATTGAAAAAAGAAATATATTGAAAAAAGGAAGTTTAGAAGGAAGGAAATATTGCAAAAAGGAAGTATAGAAGGAAGGAAATATTGACAAAAGGAAATGCTGACAAAAGGAAATATTGAAAAAAGGAAGTATAGAAAGAAAGGAATATTGAAAAAAGGAAATATTGTCAAAAGGAATTATTGAAGATAGGAAATATTTACAAAAGGAAATATTGAAAAAAGGAAATATTGAAAAAAGGTAATATTGAAAAAAGGAAATATTGACAAAAGGAATATTGAAAAAAAGAAATATTGAAAAAAGTAAATATTGAAAAAAGGAAATATTGAAAAAAGGAAGTATAGAAAGAAGGAAATATTGAAAAAAGGAAGTATAGAAAGAAGGAAATATTGAAAAAAGGAAATATTGAAAAAAAGGAGTATAGAAAAGAGGAAATATTCAAAAAAGGAAATATTGAAAAAAGGAAATATTGACAAAAGGAAATACTGAAAAAAGGAAGTTTAGAAAAGAAAAAATATTCAAAAAAGGAAATATTGAAAAAAGGAAGTATAGAAAAGAGGAAATATTCAAAAAAGGAAATATTGAAAAGAGGAATTATTCAAAAAAGGAAATATTGGAAAGAGGAAATATTGACAAAAGGAAATATTGACAAAAGGAAATTTTGAAAAAAGGAAATATTGAAAAAAGGAAATATTGACAAAAGGAAATATTGACAAAAGAAAATATTGACAAAAGGAAATATTGACAAAAGAAAATATTGAAAAAAGGAAATATTGACATAAGGAAATATTGACAAAAGGAAATATTGAAAAAAGGAAATATTGAAAAAAGGAAATATTGAGAAAAGAAAATATTGAAAAAAGGAAATATTGACAAAAGGAAATATTGAAAAAAGAAAATATTGAAAAAAATAAAATATTGAAAAAGGGAAATATTGACAATAGGAAGTATAGAAAAGAGGAAATATTAAAAAAAGGAAATATTGAACAAGGGAAATACTGAAAAAAGGAAATATTGACAAAAGGAAGTATAGAAAAGAGGAAATATTCAAAAAAGGAAATATTGAAAAAAGGAAATTTTGACATAAGGACATATTGAAAAAAGGAAATATTGAAAAAAGGAAATATTGAGAAATGGAAATATTGCAAAAAGGAAATATTGAAAAAACGAAGTATAGAAAGAAGGAAATATGGAAAAAAGGAAATATTGAAAAAAGGAAATATTGACAAATGGAAATATTGCAAAAAGGAAATATTGAAAAAAGGAAGTATAGAAAGAAGGAAATATTGAAAAAAGGAAACATTAAGAAAAGGAAATATTGAAAAAAGGAAGTATTGACAAAAGGAAATATTGACAAAAGGAAATATTGACAAAAGAAAATATTGAAAAAAGGAAATATTGACAAAACGAAGTATAGAAAAGAGGAAATATACAAAAAAGGAAATATTGAAAAAAGGAAGTATAGAAAAGAGTAAATATTCAAAAAAGGAAATATTGAAAAAAGGAAATATTCAAAAAAGGAAATATTGAAAAGAGAAAATATTGAAAAAGGAAATATTGACAAAAGATAATATTGAAAAAAAGGAAATATTGAAAAAAGGAAATATTGACAAAAGGAAATATTGACAAAAGGAAATATTGACAAAAGGAAATTTTGACAAAAGGAAATATTGAAAAAAGGACATATTGACATAAGGAAATATTGACAAAAGGAAATATTGAAAAAAGGAAGTATAGAAAAAAAGAAATATTGACAAAAGGAAATATTGCAAAAAGGAAGTATAGAAAAAAGGAAATATTGAGAAAAGGAGATTTTGAAAAAAAGAGGTATAGAAAGAAGAAAATATTGAAAAAAGGAAATATTGATAAAAGGAAGTATAAAAAGAAGGAAATATTGAAAAAAGGAAGTATAGAAAGAAGGAAATATTGAAAAAAGGAAATATTGACAAAAGGATATATTGACAAAAGGAAAAAGTGAAAAAAGAAAGTATAGAAAAGAGGAAATATTCAAAAATGATATTTTGAAAAAAGGAAATATTGAAAAAATGAAATATTAACAAAAGGAAGTATAGAATAAAGGAAATATTCAAAAAAGGAAATATTGAACAAAGGAAATACTGAAAAAAAGGAAATATTGAAAAAAGGAAGTATAGAAAAAAGGAAATATTGACAAAAGGAAATATTGACAAAAGGAAATATTGACAAAAGGACATGTTGACAAAAGGAAATATTGACAAAAGGAAATATTGAAAAAAGGAAATATTGAAAAAAAGGAAATATTGAAAAAAGGAAGTATAGAAAAAAGGAAATATTGACAAAAGGAAATATTGACAAAAGGAAATATTGACAAAAGGAGATGTTGACAAAAGGAAATATTGACAAAAGGAAATATTGACAACAGGAAATATTGAAAAAAGGAAATATTGACATAAGGAAATATTGACAAAAGGAAATATTGAAAAAAGGAAATAGTGAAAAAAGGAAGTATAGAAAGAAATATTGAAAAAAGGAATAATTAAGAGAAGGAAATATTGAAAAAAGGAAATATTGACAAAAGGAAATATTGTAAAAAGAAAATATGGAAAAAAGGAAATATTTACAAAAGGAGATATTGAAAAAAAGGAAATATTGAGAAATGGAAATATTGAAAAAAGAAAATATTGACAAAAGAAACAATTGAAAAAAGGAAATATTGAAAAAAGGAAATATTGAAAAAAGGTAATATTGACAAAAGGAAATATTGAAAAAAGGAAATATTGAAAAAAGGAAATATTGAATAAAGTAAAAATTGAAAAAAAAATATATTGAAAAAAGGAAGTTTAGAAGGAAGGAAATATTGCAAAAAGGAAGTATAGAAGGAAGGAAATATTGACAAAAGGAAATGCTGACAAAAGGAAATATTGAAAAAAGGAAGTATAGAAAGAAAGGAATATTGAAAAAAGGAAATATTGTCAAAAGGAATTATTGAAAAAAGGAAATATTGAAAAGTGTAAATATTGAAAAAAGGAAATATTGAAAATATTGACAAAAGAAAATATTCAAAAAAGGAAATATTGAAAAAAGGAAGTATAGAAAAAAGGAAATATTGAAAAAAGGAAATATTGAAAAAAGGAAATTTTTAAAAAAGGAATTATTTACAAAAGGAAATATTCAAAAAAGGAAATATTAAAAAAAGGAAGTATAGAAAATAGGAAATATTGAAAAAAGGAAATATTGAAAAAAGGAAAAATTGACAAAAGGATATATTGAAAAAAGGAGATATAAAAAAAAAGGAAATATTGAGAAATGGAAATATTGAAAAAAGGAAATATTGACAAAAGGAAATATTGAAAAAAGGAAATATTGAAAAAAGGAATATTGAAAAAAGGAAATATTGTTAAAAGGAAATATTGAAAAAAGGAAATATTGAAAAAAGGAAATATTGAAAAGTGTAAATATTGAAAAAAGGAAATATTGAAAAAAGGAAGTATAGAAAGAAGGAAATATTGAAAAAAGGAAGAATAGAAAGATGGAAATATTGAAAAAAGGGAAATATTGAAAAAAGGAAATATAGAAAAAGGAAATATTGACAAAAGGAAATATTGAAAAAAGGAAATATTGAAAAAAGGAAATATTGACAAAAGGTAGTATAGAAAAGAGGAAATATTCAAAAAAGGAAATAATGAAAAGAGGAAATATTCAAAAGAGGAGATATTGAAAAGTGGAAATATTGTCAAAAGGAAATTTTGACAAAAATAAATATTAAAAAAAGGAAATATTGAAAAAAGGAAATATTGACTAAAGGAAATATTGACAAAAGTAAATATTGACAAAAAGAAATATTGACACAAGGAAATATTGACAAAAGGAAATATTGACAAAAGGAAATATTGAAAAAAGGAAATATTGAAAAAAGGAAATATTGAAAAAAGGAATTATTGACAAAAGGAAATTTTGAAAAAAGGAAATATTGAAAAAAGGAGATATTGAAAAAAGGAAATATTGAAAAAAGGAAATATTGAAAAAATGGAATATAGAAAAAAGGAAAAATCGACGAATGGAAATATTGAAAAAAGAATATTTTGAAAAAAGGAAATATTGACAAAAGGAAATATTGATAAAAGGAATTATTGAAAAAATGAAATATTGAAAAAAGGAAGTATAGAAAAAAGGAAGTATAGAATAAAGAAAGTATAGAAAAAAGGAAACATCGACAAAAGGATATATTGAAAAAAGGAAATATTAACAAAAGGAAACATTGAAAAAAGGAAATATTGGAAAAAGGAAGTATAGAAAGAAGGAAACATTGAAAAAAGGAAATATTGAAAAAAGGAAGTATAGAAAAAAAGAATTTTGACAAAAGAAAATATTGAAAAAAGGAAATATTGTAAATAGGAAGTATAGAAAAAAGGAAATATTGAAAAAAGGAAGTATAGAAAGGAGAAAATATTGACAAAAGGAAGTAAAGAAAAGAGGAAATATTCAAAAAAGGAAATATTCAAAAAAGGAAATATTGAAAAAAGGAAATATTGACTAAAGGAAATATTGAAAAAAGTAAAAATTTGAAAAAAGGAAGTATAGAGAAAAGGAACTATAGAATAAAGAAAGTATAGAAAAAAGGAATCTCGACAAAAGGAAATATTGAAAAAAGAAAATATTAACAAAAGGAAACATTGAAAAAAGGGAGTATAGAAAAAAGGAAATATTGAAATAAGAAAATATTGGAAAAAGGAAATATAGAAAAAAGGAAGTAAAGAAAAAAGGAAATATTAAAAAAAGGAAATTTTGAAAAAAGGAAATATTGACAAAAGGAAATATTGAAAAAAGGAAATATTGACAAAAGGAAATATTCAAAAAAGGAAATATTGAAAAAAGGAAGTGAAAAAAAAGGAAAAATTGAAAAAAGGAAATTTTTAAAAAAGATATATTAAAAAAAGGAAGTATAGAAAATAGGAAATATTGAAAAAAGGAAATATTGAAAAAAGGAAAAATTGACAAAAGGAAATATTGAAAAAAGGAGATATAAAAAAAAGGAAATATTGAGAAATGGAAATATTGAAAAAAGGAAATATTGACAAAAGGAAATATTGAAAAAAGGAAATATTGAAAAAAGGGAATATTGAAAAAAGGAAATATTGTCAAAAGGAAATATTGAAAAAAGGAAATATTGAAAAGTGTAAATATTGAAAAAAGGAAATATTGAAAATATTGACAAAAGAAAATATTCAAAAAAGGAAATATTGAAAAAAGGAAGTATAGAAAAAAGAAAATATTGAAAAAAGGAAATATTGAAAAAAGGAAATTTTTAAAAAAGGAATTATTTACAAAAGGAAATATTCAAAAAAGGAAAAATTAAAAAAATGGAAGTATAGAAAATAGGAAATATTGAAAAAAGGAAATACTGAAAAAAGGAAAAATTGATAAGGATATATTGAAAAAAGGAGATATAAAAAAAAGGAAATATTGAGAAATGGAAATATTGAAAAAAGGAAATATTGACAAAAGGAAATATTGAAAAAAGGAAATATTGAAAAAAGGAAATATTGAAAAAAGGAAATATTGAAAAAAGGAAATATTGTTAAAAGGAAATATTGAAAAAAGGAAATATTGAAAAGTGTAAATATTGAAAAAAGGAAAATTTGAAAAAAGGAAGTATAGAAAGAAGGAAATATTGAAAACAGGAAGAATAGAAAGCTGGAAATATTGAAAAAAGGAAATATTGAAAAAAGGAAATATAGAAAAAGGAAATATTGAGAAAAGGAAATATTGAAAAAAGGAAATATTGAAAAAAGGAAGTATAGAAAATAGGAAATATTGAAAAAAGGAAATATTGAAAAAAGGAAAAATTGATAAGGATATATTGAAAAAAGGAGATATAAAAAAAAAGGAAATATTGAGAAATGGAAATATTGAAAAAAGGAAATATTGACAAAAGAAAATATTGAAAAAAGGAAATATTGAAAAAAGGAAATATTGAAAAAAGGAAATATTGAAAAAAGGAAATATTGTTAAAAGGAAATATTGAAAAAAGGAAATATTGAAAAGTGTAAATATTGAAAAAAGGAAAATTTGAAAAAAGGAAGTATAGAAAGAAGGAAATATTGAAAACAGGAAGAATAGAAAGATGGAAATATTGAAAAAAGGAAATATTGAAAAAAGGAAATATAGAAAAAGGAAATATTGACAAAAGGAAATATTGAAAAAAGGAAATATTGAAAAAACGAAATATTGACAAAAGGTAGTATAGAAAAGAGGAAATATTCAAATAAGGAAATAATGAAAAGAGGAAATATTCAAGAGGAGATATTGAAAAGTGGAAATATTGTCAAAAGGAAATATTGACAAAAAGAAATATTAAAAAAAGGAAATATTGAAAAAAGGAAATATTGACAAAAGGAAATATTGACACAAGGAAATATTGACAAAAGGAAATATTGAAAAAAGGAAATACTGAAAAAAGGAAATATTGAAAAAAGGAAATATTGAAAAAAGGATTTATTGACAAAAGGAAATTTTGAAAAAAGGAAATATTGAAAAAAGGAAATATTGAAAAAAGGAAATATTGAAAAAAGGAGATATTGAAAAAAGGAAATATTGAAAAAAGGAAATATTGAAAAAATGGAACATAGAAAAAAGGAAATATCGACGAAAGAAAATATTGAAAAAAGGAAATTTTGAAAGAAGGAAATATTGACAAAAGGAAATATTGATAAAAGGAATTATTGAAAAAATGAAATATTGAAAAAAGGAAGTATAGAAAAAAGGAAGTATAGAATAAAGAAAGTATAGAAAAAAGGAAACATCGACAAAAGGAAATATTGAAAAAAGGAAATATTAACAAAAGGAAACATTGAAATTAGGGAGTATAGAAAAGAGGAAATATTCAAAAAAGGAAATATTGAACAAAGGAAATACTGAAAAAAGGAAATATTGACAAAAGGAAGTATAGAAAAGAGGAAGTATTCAAAAAAGGAAATATTGAAAAAAGGAAATTTTGACATAAGGAAATATTGAAAAAAGGAAATATTGAAAAAAGGAAATATTGAGAAATGGAAATATTGCAAAAAGGAAATATTGAAAAAACGAAGTATAGAAAGAAGGAAATATGGAAAAAAGGAAATATTGAAAAAAGGAAATATTGACAAATGGAAATATTGCAAAAAGGAAATATTGAAAAAAGGAAGTATAGAAAGAAGGTAATATTGAAAAAAGGAAACATTAAGAAAAGGAAATATTGACAAAAGGAAATATTGAAAAAAGGAAATATTGACAAAAGGAAATATTCAAAAAAGGAAATATTGAAAAAAGGAAGTGAAAAAAAAGGAAAAATTGAAAAAAGGAAATTTTTAAAAAAGATATATTAAAAAAAGGAAGTATAGAAAATAGGAAATATTGAAAAAAGGAAATATTGAAAAAAGGAAAAATTGACAAAAGGAAATATTGAAAAAAGGAGATATAAAAAAAAGGAAATATTGAGAAATGGAAATATTGAAAAAAGGAAATATTGACAAAAGGAAATATTGAAAAAAGGAAATATTGAAAAAAGGGAATATTGAAAAAAGGAAATATTGTCAAAAGGAAATATTGAAAAAAGGAAATATTGAAAAGTGTAAATATTGAAAAAAGGAAATATTGAAAATATTGACAAAAGAAAATATTCAAAAAAGGAAATATTGAAAAAAGGAAGTATAGAAAAAAGAAAATATTGAAAAAAGGAAATATTGAAAAAAGGAAATTTTTAAAAAAGGTATTATTTACAAAAGGAAATATTCAAAAAAGGAAAAATTAAAAAAATGGAAGTATAGAAAATAGGAAATATTGAAAAAAGGAAATACTGAAAAAAGGAAAAATTGATAAGGATATATTGAAAAAAGGAGATATAAAAAAAAGGAAATATTGAGAAATGGAAATATTGAAAAAAGGAAATATTGACAAAAGGAAATATTGAAAAAAGGAAATATTGAAAAAAGGAAATATTGAAAAAAGGAAATATTGAAAAAAGGAAATATTGTTAAAAGGAAATATTGAAAAAAGGAAATATTGAAAAGTGTAAATATTGAAAAAAGGAAAATTTGAAAAAAGGAAGTATAGAAAGAAGGAAATATTGAAAACAGGAAGAATAGAAAGCTGGAAATATTGAAAAAAGGAAATATTGAAAAAAGGAAATATAGAAAAAGGAAATATTGAGAAAAGGAAATATTGAAAAAAGGAAATATTGAAAAAAGGAAGTATAGAAAATAGGAAATATTGAAAAAAGGAAATATTGAAAAAAGGAAAAATTGATAAGGATATATTGAAAAAAGGAGATATAAAAAAAAAGGAAATATTGAGAAATGGAAATATTGAAAAAAGGAAATATTGACAAAAGAAAATATTGAAAAAAGGAAATATTGAAAAAAGGAAATATTGAAAAAAGGAAATATTGAAAAAAGGAAATATTGTTAAAAGGAAATATTGAAAAAAGGAAATATTGAAAAGTGTAAATATTGAAAAAAGGAAAATTTGAAAAAAGGAAGTATAGAAAGAAGGAAATATTGAAAACAGGAAGAATAGAAAGATGGAAATATTGAAAAAAGGAAATATTGAAAAAAGGAAATATAGAAAAAGGAAATATTGACAAAAGGAAATATTGAAAAAAGGAAATATTGAAAAAACGAAATATTGACAAAAGGTAGTATAGAAAAGAGGAAATATTCAAATAAGGAAATAATGAAAAGAGGAAATATTCAAGAGGAGATATTGAAAAGTGGAAATATTGTCAAAAGGAAATATTGACAAAAAGAAATATTAAAAAAAGGAAATATTGAAAAAAGGAAATATTGACAAAAGGAAATATTGACACAAGGAAATATTGACAAAAGGAAATATTGACAAAAGGAAATACTGAAAAAAGGAAATATTGAAAAAAGGAAATATTGAAAAAAGGATTTATTGACAAAAGGAAATTTTGAAAAAAGGAAATATTGAAAAAAGGAAATATTGAAAAAAGGAAATATTGAAAAAAGGAGATATTGAAAAAAGGAAATATTGAAAAAAGGAAATATTGAAAAAATGGAACATAGAAAAAAGGAAATATCGACGAAAGAAAATATTGAAAAAAGGAAATTTTGAAAGAAGGAAATATTGACAAAAGGAAATATTGATAAAAGGAATTATTGAAAAAATGAAATATTGAAAAAAGGAAGTATAGAAAAAAGGAAGTATAGAATAAAGAAAGTATAGAAAAAAGGAAACATCGACAAAAGGAAATATTGAAAAAAGGAAATATTAACAAAAGGAAACATTGAAATTAGGGAGTATAGAAAAGAGGAAATATTCAAAAAAGGAAATATTGAACAAAGGAAATACTGAAAAAAGGAAATATTGACAAAAGGAAGTATAGAAAAGAGGAAGTATTCAAAAAAGGAAATATTGAAAAAAGGAAATTTTGACATAAGGAAATATTGAAAAAAGGAAATATTGAAAAAAGGAAATATTGAGAAATGGAAATATTGCAAAAAGGAAATATTGAAAAAACGAAGTATAGAAAGAAGGAAATATGGAAAAAAGGAAATATTGAAAAAAGGAAATATTGACAAATGGAAATATTGCAAAAAGGAAATATTGAAAAAAGGAAGTATAGAAAGAAGGTAATATTGAAAAAAGGAAACATTAAGAAAAGGAAATATTGACAAAAGGAAATATTGAAAAAAGGAAATATTGACAAAAGGAAATATTCAAAAAAGGAAATATTGAAAAAAGGAAGTGAAAAAAAAGGAAAAATTGAAAAAAGGAAATTTTTAAAAAAGATATATTAAAAAAAGGAAGTATAGAAAATAGGAAATATTGAAAAAAGGAAATATTGAAAAAAGGAAAAATTGACAAAAGGAAATATTGAAAAAAGGAGATATAAAAAAAAGGAAATATTGAGAAATGGAAATATTGAAAAAAGGAAATATTGACAAAAGGAAATATTGAAAAAAGGAAATATTGAAAAAAGGGAATATTGAAAAAAGGAAATATTGTCAAAAGGAAATATTGAAAAAAGGAAATATTGAAAAGTGTAAATATTGAAAAAAGGAAATATTGAAAATATTGACAAAAGAAAATATTCAAAAAAGGAAATATTGAAAAAAGGAAGTATAGAAAAAAGAAAATATTGAAAAAAGGAAATATTGAAAAAAGGAAATTTTTAAAAAAGGAATTATTTACAAAAGGAAATATTCAAAAAAGGAAAAATTAAAAAAATGGAAGTATAGAAAATAGGAAATATTGAAAAAAGGAAATACTGAAAAAAGGAAAAATTGATAAGGATATATTGAAAAAAGGAGATATAAAAAAAAGGAAATATTGAGAAATGGAAATATTGAAAAAAGGAAATATTGACAAAAGGAAATATTGAAAAAAGGAAATATTGAAAAAAGGAAATATTGAAAAAAGGAAATATTGAAAAAAGGAAATATTGTTAAAAGGAAATATTGAAAAAAGGAAATATTGAAAAGTGTAAATATTGAAAAAAGGAAAATTTGAAAAAAGGAAGTATAGAAAGAAGGAAATATTGAAAACAGGAAGAATAGAAAGCTGGAAATATTGAAAAAAGGAAATATTGAAAAAAGGAAATATAGAAAAAGGAAATATTGAGAAAAGGAAATATTGAAAAAAGGAAATATTGAAAAAAGGAAGTATAGAAAATAGGAAATATTGAAAAAAGGAAATATTGAAAAAAGGAAAAATTGATAAGGATATATTGAAAAAAGGAGATATAAAAAAAAAGGAAATATTGAGAAATGGAAATATTGAAAAAAGGAAATATTGACAAAAGAAAATATTGAAAAAAGGAAATATTGAAAAAAGGAAATATTGAAAAAAGGAAATATTGAAAAAAGGAAATATTGTTAAAAGGAAATATTGAAAAAAGGAAATATTGAAAAGTGTAAATATTGAAAAAAGGAAAATTTGAAAAAAGGAAGTATAGAAAGAAGGAAATATTGAAAACAGGAAGAATAGAAAGATGGAAATATTGAAAAAAGGAAATATTGAAAAAAGGAAATATAGAAAAAGGAAATATTGACAAAAGGAAATATTGAAAAAAGGAAATATTGAAAAAACGAAATATTGACAAAAGGTAGTATAGAAAAGAGGAAATATTCAAATAAGGAAATAATGAAAAGAGGAAATATTCAAGAGGAGATATTGAAAAGTGGAAATATTGTCAAAAGGAAATATTGACAAAAAGAAATATTAAAAAAAGGAAATATTGAAAAAAGGAAATATTGACAAAAGGAAATATTGACACAAGGAAATATTGACAAAAGGAAATATTGACAAAAGGAAATACTGAAAAAAGGAAATATTGAAAAAAGGAAATATTGAAAAAAGGATTTATTGACAAAAGGAAATTTTGAAAAAAGGAAATATTGAAAAAAGGAAATATTGAAAAAAGGAAATATTGAAAAAAGGAGATATTGAAAAAAGGAAATATTGAAAAAAGGAAATATTGAAAAAATGGAACATAGAAAAAAGGAAATATCGACGAAAGAAAATATTGAAAAAAGGAAATTTTGAAAGAAGGAAATATTGACAAAAGGAAATATTGATAAAAGGAATTATTGAAAAAATGAAATATTGAAAAAAGGAAGTATAGAAAAAAGGAAGTATAGAATAAAGAAAGTATAGAAAAAAGGAAACATCGACAAAAGGAAATATTGAAAAAAGGAAATATTAACAAAAGGAAACATTGAAATTAGGGAGTATAGAAAAGAGGAAATATTCAAAAAAGGAAATATTGAAAGAAGAAAATATTGAAAAAGGAAATATTGACAAAAGGAAATATTGAAAAAAGGAAGTATTGAAAAAAGGAAATAATGACAAAAGGAAATATTGACAAAAGGAAATATTGAAAAAGGAAATATTGACAAAAGGAAATATTGACAAAAGGAAATATTGAAAAAAGGAAATATTGACAAAAGGAAATATTGACAAAAGGAAATATTGAAAAAAGGAAATAGTGATAAATGGAAGTATAGAAAAAAGGAAGTATAGAAAAAAGGAAATATTGACAAAAGGAAATATTGAAAAAAGGAAGTATAGAAAGAAGGAAATATTGACAAAAAAGAAATATTGAGAATAGGAAATATTGAAAAAAGGAAGTATAGAAAAAAAGAAATGTTGAAAAAAGGAAATATTGAAAAAAGGAAATATTGACAAAAGGAAATATTCACAAAAGGAAATATTGAAAAAAGGAGATATTGAAAAAAGGAAGTTTTGACAAAAGGAAATATTGAAAAAAGGAGATATTGAAAAAAAGGAAACATTCAGAAATGGAAATATTGAAAAAAGGAAATATTTACAAAAGGAAATATTGAAAAAAGGAAATATTGAAAAAAGGTAATATTGAAAAAAGGAAATATTGACAAAAGGAATATTGAAAAAAAGAAATATTGAAAAAAGTAAATATTGAAAAAAGGAAATATTGAAAAAAGGAAGTATAGAAAGAAGGAAATATTGAAAAAAGGAAGTATAGAAAGAAGGAAATATTGAAAAAAGGAAATATTGAAAAAAAGAAGTATAGAAAAGAGGAAATATTCAAAAAAGGAAATATTGAAAAAAGGAAATATTGACAAAAGAAAATACTGAAAAAAGGAAGTATAGAAAAGAAAAAATATTCAAGAAAGGAAATATTGAAAAAAGGAAGTATAGAAAAGAGGAAATATTCAAAAAAGGAAATATTGAAAAGAGGAATTATTCAAAAAAGGAAATATTGGAAAGAGGAAATATTGACAAAAGGAAATATTGACAAAAGGAAATTTTGAAAAAAGGAAATATTGAAAAAAGGAAATATTGACAAAAGGAAATATTGACAAAAGAAAATATTGACAAAAGGAAATATTGACAAAAAAAAATATTGAAAAAAGGAAATATTGACATAAGGAAATATTGACAAAAGGAAATATTGAAAAAAGGAAATATTGAAAAAAGGAAGTATAGAAAAAAGGAAGTATAGAAAAAAGGAAGTAAAGAAAAAAGGAAATATTGAAAAAAGGAAATATTGAGAAAAGAAAATATTGAAAAAAGGAAATATTGACGAAAGGAAATATTGAAAAAAGAAAATATTGAAAAAAGGAAATATTGAAAAAAGGAAATATTGACAATAGGAAGTATAGAAAAGAGGAAATATTCAAAAAAGGAAATATTGAACAAAGGAAATACTGAAAAAAAGGAAATATTGACAAAAGGAAGTATAGAAAAGAGGAAGTATTCAAAAAAAAGGAAATATTGAAAAAAGGAAATTTTGACATAAGGAAATATTGAAAAAAGGAAATATTGAAAAAAGGAAATATTGAGAAATGGAAATATTGCAAAAAGGAAATATTGAAAAAACGAAGTATAGAAAGAAGGAAATATGGAAAAAAGGAAATATTGAAAAAAGGAAATATTGACAAATGGAAATATTGCAAAAAGGAAATATTGAAAAAAGGAAGTATAGAAAGAAGGTAATATTGAAAAAAGGAAACATTAAGAAAAGGAAATATTGAAAAAAGGAAATATTGACAAAAGAAAATATTGACAAAAGGAAATATTGAAAAAAGGAAATATTGACAAAAGAAAATATTGACAAAAGGAGATATTGAAAAAAGGAAATATAGAAAAAAGGAAATATTGACAAAAGGAGATATTGAAAAAAGGAAATAATGACAAAAGGAAATATTGAAAAAAGGAAATATTGAAAAAAGGAAATATTGAAAAAAGGAAGTATGGAATAATGGAAATATTGAAAAAAGGAAGTATAGAAGAAGAAAATATTGACTAAAAGAAATATTGAAAAAAATAATATTGATAAAAGAAATATTGAGAAATGGAAATATTGAAAAAAGGAAATATTGACAAAAGGAAATATTGAAAAAAGGAGATTTTGACAAAATAAAATATTGACAAAAAGAAATATTGAAAAAAGGAAATATTAACAAAAGGAAACATTGAAAAAAGGGAGTATAGAAAAAAGAAATATTGAAAAAAGGAAATATTGAAAAAAGGAATTATTGACAAAAGAAAATATGGAAAAAAGGAAATATTGAAAAAAGAAAATATTGAAAAAAGGAAATATTGAAAAAAGGAAATATAGAAAAAAGGAAATATTGACAAAAGGAAATATTGAAAAAAGGAAATTTTGAAAACAGGAAATATTGACAAACGGAAATATTGACATTGAAAATATTGATAAAAGGAAATATTGAAAAAAGGAAGTATAGAAAAAAGGAAATATTGAAAAAAAGGTATATAGAAAAAAGGAAATATTGAAAAAAGGAAATATTGACAAAAGGCAATATTGACAAAAGGAAATATTGCAAAAAGGAAATATTACAAAAGGAAATATTGAGAAAAGGAAGTATAGAAAAAAGGATATATTGACAAAAGGAAATATTGAAAAAAGGAAATATTACAAAAGGAAATATTGAGAAAAGGAAATATTGACAAAAGGAAATAATGAAAAAAGGATATATTGACAAAAGGAAATATTGAAAAAAGGAAGTATAGAAAAAAGGAAATATTGACAAAAGGAAATATTGAAAAAAGGATGTATAGAAAAAAAGAAATATTGGCAAAGGAAATATTGCAAAAAGTAAATATTGACAAAAGGAAATATTTAAAAAAGGAGATATTGAAGAAAGGAAATATTGAGAAAAGAAAATATTGAAAAAATGAAATATTGACCAAAGAAAATATTGAAAAAAGAAAATATTGAAAAAAGGAAATAGTGAAAAAAATAAGTATAGAAAAAAGGAAGTATAGAAAAAAGGAAATATTGACAAAAGGATATATTGAAAAAAGGAAATATTACAAAAGGAAATATTGAAAAAAGGAAGTATAGAAAAAAGGAAATATTGAAAAAAGGAAGTATAGAAAGAAGGAAATATTGAAAAAAGGAAATATTGAAAAAAAGAAGTATAGAAAAGAGGAAATATTCAAAAAAGGAAATATTGAAAAAAGGAAATATTGACAAAAGAAAATACTGAAAATAGGAAGTATAGAAAAGAAAAAATATTCAAGAAAGGAAATATTGAAAAAAGGAAGTATAGAAAAGAGGAAATATTCAAAAAAGGAAATATTGAGAAGAGGAATTATTCAAAAAAGGAAATATTGGAAAGAGGAAATATTGACAAAAGGAAATATTGACAAAAGGAAATTTTGAAAAAAGGAAATATTGAAAAAAGGAAATATTGACAAAAGGAAATATTGACAAAAGAAAATATTGACAAAAGGAAATATTGACAAAAAAAAATATTGAAAAAAGGAAATATTGACATAAGGAAATATTGACAAAAGGAAATATTGAAAAAAGGAAATATTGAAAAAAGGAAGTATAGAAAAAAGGAAGTATAGAAAAAAGGAAGTAAAGAAAAAAGGAAATATTGAAAAAAGGAAATATTGAGAAAAGAAAATATTGAAAAAAGGAAATATTGACAAAAGGAAATATTGAAAAAGAAAATATTGAAAAAAGGAAATATTGAAAAAAGGAAATATTGACAATAGGAAGTATAGAAAAGAAAAAATATTCAAAAAAGGAAATATTGAACAAGGGAAACACTGAAAAAAGGAAATATTGACAAAAGGAAGTATAGAAAAGAGGAAGTATTCAAAAAAGGAAATATTGAAAAAAGGAAATTTTGACATAAGGAAATATTGAAAAAAGGAAATATTGAAAAAAGGAAATATTGAGAAATGGAAATATTACAAAAAGGAAATATTGAAAAAACGAAGTATAGAAAGAAGGAAATATGGAAAAAAGGAAATATTGAAAAAAGGAAATATTGACAAATGGAAATATTGCAAAAAGGAAATATTGAAAAAAGGAAGTATAGAAAGAAGGTAATATTGAAAAAAGGAAACATTAAGAAAAGGAAATATTGAAAAAAGGAAATATTGACAAAAGAAAATATTGACAAAAGGAAATATTGAAAAAAGGAAATATTGACAAAAGAAAATATTGACAAAAGGAGATATTGAAAAAAGGAAATATAGAAAAAAGGAAATATTGACCAAAGGAGATATTGAAAAAAGGAAATAATGACAAAAGGAAATATTGAAAAAAGGAAATATTGAAAAAAGGAAATATTGAAAAAAGGAAGTATAGAATAATGGAAATATTGAAAAAAGGAAGTATAGAAGAAGAAAATATTGACGAAAAGAAATATTGAAAAAAATAATATTGATAAAAGAAATATTGAGAAATGGAAATATTGAAAAAAGGAAATATTGACAAAAGGAAATATTGAAAAAAGGAGATTTTGACAAAATAAAATATTGACAAAAAGAAATATTGAAAAAAGGAAATATTAACATAAGGAAACATTGAAAAAAGGGAGTATAGAAAAAAAGAAATATTGAAAAAAGGAAATATTGAAAAAATGAAATATTGAAAAAAGGAAGTATAGAAAAAAGGAAATATTGAAAAAAGGAAATATTGACAAAAGAAAATATGGAAAAAAGGAAATATTGAAAAAAGAAAATATTGAAAAAAGGAAATATTGAAAAAAGGAAATATAGAAAAAAGGAAATATTGACAAAAGGAAATATTGAAAAAAGGAAATTTTGAAAACAGGAAATATTGACAAACGGAAATATTGACATGGAAAATATTGATAAAAGGAAATATTGAAAAAAGGAAGTATAGAAAAAAGGAAATATTGAAAAAAAGGTATATAGAAAAAAGGAAATATTGAAAAAAGGAAATATTGACAAAAGGCAATATTGACAAAAGGAAATATTGCAAAAAGGAAATATTACAAAAGGAAATATTGAGAAAAGGAAGTATAGAAAAAAGGATATATTGACAAAAGGAAATATTGAAAAAAGGAAATATTACAAAAGGAAATATTGAGAAAAGGAAATATTGACAAAAGGATATAATGAAAAAAGTATATATTGACAAAAGGAAATATTGAAAAAAGGAATTATAGAAAAAAGGAAATATTGACAAAAGGAAATATTGAAAAAAGGATGTATAGAAAAAAAGAAATATTGGCAAAGGAAATATTGCAAAAAGAAGTATAGAGAAAAGGAAATATTGTGAAGAAGAAATTTTGAAAAAAGAAAGTATAGAAAGAAGGAAATATTGAGAAAAGGAAATACTGAAATAAGGAAATATTGACAAAAGGAAATATTGAAAAAAGTAAATATTGACAAAAGGAAATATTAAAAAAAGGAGATATTGCAGAAAGGAAATATTGAGAAAAGAAAATATTGAAAAAAGGAAATATTGACCAAAGGAAATATTGAAAAAAGAAAATATTGAAAAAAGGAAATAGTGAAAAAAATAAGTATAGAAAAAAGGAAGTATAGAAAAAAGGAAGTATAGAAAAAAGGAAGTAAAGAAAAAAGGAATTATTCACAAAAGGAAATATTCACAAAAGGAAATATTGAAAAAAGGAAGTATAGAAAAAAGGAAATATTGACAAAAGGAAATATTGAAAAAAGAAGTATAGAGAAAAGGAAATATTGAGAAGAAGAAATTTTGAAAAAAGAAAGTATAGAAAGAAGGAAATATTGAGAAAAGGAAATATTGAAATAAGGAAATATTGACAAAATGAAATATTGAAAAAAGTAAATATTGACAAAAGGAAATATTAAAAAAAGGAGATATTGAAAAAAGGAAATATTGAGAAAAGAAAATATTGACAAAAGGAAATATTGACAAAAGGAAATATTGACAAAAGGAAATATTGAGAAAAGAAAATATTGAAAAAAGGAAAAATTGACAGAGGGAAATATTGAAAAAAGAAAATATTGAAAAAAGGAAATATTGAAAAAAGGAAATATTGACAATAAGAAGTAAAGAAAAGAGGAAATATTCAAAAAAGGAAATATTGACAAGGGAAATACTGAAAAAAGGAAATATTGACAAAAGGAAGTATAGAAAAGAGGAAATATTCAAAAAAGGTAATATTGAAAATAGGAAATTTTTACAAAAGGAAATATTGAAAAAAGGAAATATTGAAAAAAGGAAATATTGACAAATATAAATATTGCAAAAAGGAAATATTGAAAAAACGAAGTATAGAAAGAAGGAAATATGGAAAAAAGGAAATATTGAAAAAAGGAAATATTGACAAATGGAAATATTGCAAAAAGGAAATATTGAAAAAAGGAAGTATATAAAAAAGGAAATATTGAAAAATGGAAAAATTGAAAAAAGGAAATATAGAAAAAAGGAAATATTGACAAAAGGAAATATTGACAAAAGGAAATATTGACAAAAGAAAATATTGAAAAAAGGAAATATTGACAAAAGGAAGTATAGAAAAGAGGAAATATACAAAAAAGGAAATATTGACAAAAGGAAGTATAGAAAAGAGTAAATATTCAAAAAAGGAAATATTGAAAAGAGGAAATATTCAAAAAAGGAAATATTGAAAAGAGAAAATATTGAAAAAGGAAATATTGAGAAAAGATAATATTGAAAAAAAGGAAATATTGAAAAAAGGAAGTATAGAAAAAAGAAAATATTGACAAAAGGAAATATTGAAAAAAGGAAATTTTGCAAACAGGAAATATTGACAAACGGAAATATTGACATGGGAAATATTGATAAAAGAAAATATTGAAAAAAGGAAGTATAGAAAAAAGGAAATATTGAAAAAAAGGTATATAGAAAAAAGGAAATATTGAAAAAAGGAAATATTGACAAAAGGAAATATTGCAAAAAGGAAATATTGAAAAAATGAAATATTGAAAAAAGGAATTATTCACAAAAGGAAATATTCACAAAAGGAAATATTGAAAAAAGGAAGTATAGAAAAAAGGAAATATTGACAAAAGGAAATATTGAAAAAAGAAGTATAGAGAAAAGGAAATATTGAGAAGAAGAAATTTTGAAAAAAGAAAGTATAGAAAGAAGGAAATATTAAGAAAAGGAAATATTGAAATAAGGAAATATTGACAAAATGAAATATTGAAAAAAATAAATATTGACAAAAGGAAATATTAAAAACAGGAGATATTGAAAAAAAGGAAATATTGAGAAAAGAAAATATTGAAAAAAGGAAATATTGAAAAAAGGAAATAGTGAAAAAAGGAAGTAGAGAAAAAAGGAAGTATAGAAAAAAGGAAATATTGACAAAAGGAAATATTGAAAAAAGGATATATTACAAAAGGAAATATTGAAAAAAGGAAGTATAGAAAAAACGAAATATTGAAAAAAAGAAATATTGACAATAGGAAATATTGAAAAAAGGAAGTATAGAAAAAAAGAAATATTGAAAAAAGGAAATATTGAAAAAAGGAAATATTGAAAAAAGGAAATATTGACAAAAGGAAATATTCACAAAAGGAAATATTGAAAAAAGGAGATATTGAAAAAAGGAAGTTTTGACAAAAGGAAATATTGAAAAAAGGAGATATTGAAAAAAAGGAAATATTCAGAAATGGAAATATTGAAAAAAGGAAATATTTACAAAAGGAAATATTGAAAAAAGGAAATATTGAAAAAAGGTAATATTGAAAAAAGGAAATATTGACAAAAGGAAATATTGAAAAAAAGAAATATTGAAAAAAGTAAATATTGAAAAAAGGAAATATTGAAAAAAGGAAGTATAGAAAGAAGGAAATATTGAAAAAAGGAAGTATAGAAAGAAGGAAATTTTGAAAAAAGGAAATATTGAAAAAAAGAAGTATAGAAAAGAGGATATATATTCAAAAAAGGAAATATTGAAAAAAGGAAATATTGACAAAAGGAAATACTGAAAAAAATAGTATAGAAAAGAGGAATTATTCAAAAAAGGAAATATTGAAAAAAGGAAGTATAGAAAAGAGGAAATATTCAAAAAAGGAAATATTGAAAAGAGGAATTATTCAAATAAGGAAATATTGGAAAGAGGAAATATTGACAAAAGGAAATATTGACAAAAGGATATTTTGAAAAATGGAAATATTGAAAAAAGGAAATATTGACCAAAGGAAATATTGACAAAAGAAAATATTGACAAAAGGAAATATTGACAAATTGAAATATTGAAAAAAGGAAATATTGACATAAGGAAATATTGACAAAAGGAAATATTGAAAAAAGGAAATATTGATAATAGGAAGTATAGAAAAGAGGAAATATTCAAAAAAGGAAATATTGAACAAAGGAAATACTGAAAATAAGGAAATATTGAAAAAAGGAAGTATAGAAAAAAGGAAATATTGACAAAAGGAAATATTGACAAAAGGAAATATTGACAAAAGGACATGTTGACAAAAGAAAATATTGACAAAAGGAAATATTGAAAAAAGGAAATATTGAAAAAAAGGAAATATTGAAAAAAGGAAGTATAGAAAAAAGGAAATATTGACAAAAGGAAATATTGACAAAAGGAAATATTGACAAAAGGAGATGTTGACAAAAGGAAATATTAACAAAAGGAAATATTGACAAAAGGAAATATTGAAAAAAGGAAATATTGACATAAGGAAATATTGACAAAAGGAAATATTGAAAAAAGGAAATAGTGAAAAAAGGAAGTATAGAAAGAAATATTGAAAAAAGGAATAATTAAGAGAAGGAAATATTGAAAAAAGGAAATATTGACAAAAGGAAATATTGACAAAAGGAAATATTGTAAAAAGAAAATATGGAAAAAAGGAAATATTGACAAAAGGAGATATTGAAAAAAAGGAAACATTGAGAAATGGAAATATTGAAAAAAGAAAATATTGACAAAAGAAACAATTGAAAAAAGGAAATATTGAAAAAAGGAAATATTGAAAAAAGGTTATATTGACAAAAGGAAATATTGAAAAAAGGAAATATTGAAAAAAGGAAATATTGAAAAAAGTAATAATTGAAAAAAGAAATATATTGAAAAAAGGAAGTTTTGAAGGAAGGAAATATTGCAAAAAGGAAGTATAGAAGGAAGGAAATATTGACAAAAGGAAATGCTGACAAAAGGAAATATTGAAAAAAGGAAGTATAGAAAGAAAGGAATATTGAAAAAAGGAAATATTGTCAAAAGGAATTATTGAAGAAAGGAAATATTTACAAAAGGAAATATTGAAAAAAGGAAATATTGAAAAAAGGTAATATTGAAAAAAGGAAATATTGACAAAAGGAATATTGATAAAAAGAAATATTGAAAAAAGTAAATATTGAAAAAAGGAAATATTGAAAAAAGGAAATATTGAAAAAAGGAAGTATAGAAAAAAGGAAGTATAGAAAAAAGGAAGTAAAGAAAAAAGGAAATATTGAAAAAAGGAAATATTGAGAAAAGAAAATATTGAAAAAAGGAAATATTGACAAAAGGAAATATTGAAAAAGAAAATATTGAAAAAAGGAAATATTGAAAAAAGGAAATATTGACAATAGGAAGTATAGAAAAGAGGAAATATTCAAAAAAGGAAATATTGAACAAGGGAAACACTGAAAAAAGGAAATATTGACAAAAGGAAGTATAGAAAAGAGGAAGTATTCAAAAAAGGAAATATTGAAAAAAGGAAATTTTGACATAAGGAAATATTGAAAAAAGGAAATATTGAAAAAAGGAAATATTGAGAAATGGAAATATTACAAAAAGGAAATATTGAAAAAACGAAGTATAGAAAGAAGGAAATATGGAAAAAAGGAAATATTGAAAAAAGGAAATATTGACAAATGGAAATATTGCAAAAAGGAAATATTGAAAAAAGGAAGTATAGAAAGAAGGTAATATTGAAAAAAGGAAACATTAAGAAAAGGAAATATTGAAAAAAGGAAATATTGACAAAAGAAAATATTGACAAAAGTAAATATTGAAAAAAGGAAATATTGACAAAAGAAAATATTGACAAAAGGAGATATTGAAAAAAGGAAATATAGAAAAAAGGAAATATTGACCAAAGGAGATATTGAAAAAAGGAAATAATGACAAAAGGAAATATTGAAAAAAGGAAATATTGAAAAAAGGAAATATTGAAAAAAGGAAGTATAGAATAATGGAAATATTGAAAAAAGGAAGTATAGAAGAAGAAAATATTGACGAAAAGAAATATTGAAAAAAATAATATTGATAAAAGAAATATTGAGAAATGGAAATATTGAAAAAAGGAAATATTGACAAAAGGAAATATTGAAAAAAGGAGATTTTGACAAAATAAAATATTGACAAAAAGAAATATTGAAAAAAGGAAATATTAACATAAGGAAACATTGAAAAAAGGGAGTATAGAAAAAAAGAAATATTGAAAAAAGGAAATATTGAAAAAATGAAATATTGAAAAAAGGAAGTATAGAAAAAAGGAAATATTGAAAAAAGGAAATATTGACAAAAGAAAATATGGAAAAAAGGAAATATGGAAAAAAGAAAATATTGAAAAAAGGAAATATTGAAAAAAGGAAATATAGAAAAAAGGAAATATTGACAAAAGGAAATATTGAAAAAAGGAAATTTTGAAAACAGGAAATATTGACAAACGGAAATATTGACATGGAAAATATTGATAAAAGGAAATATTGAAAAAAGGAAGTATAGAAAAAAGGAAATATTGAAAAAAAGGTATATAGAAAAAAGGAAATATTGAAAAAAGGAAATATTGACAAAAGGCAATATTGACAAAAGGAAATATTGCAAAAAGGAAATATTACAAAAGGAAATATTGAGAAAAGGAAGTATAGAAAAAAGGATATATTGACAAAAGGAAATATTGAAAAAAGGAAATATTACAAAAGGAAATATTGAGAAAAGGAAATATTGACAAAAGGATATAATGAAAAAAGGATATATTGACAAAAGGAAATATTGAAAAAAGGAATTATAGAAAAAAGGAAATATTGACAAAAGGAAATATTGAAAAAAGGATGTATAGAAAAAAAGAAATATTGGCAAAGGAAATATTGCAAAAAGAAGTATAGAGAAAAGGAAATATTGTGAAGAAGAAATTTTGAAAAAAGAAAGTATAGAAAGAAGGAAATATTGAGAAAAGGAAATACTGAAATAAGGAAATATTGACAAAAGGAAATATTGAAAAAAGTAAATATTGACAAAAGGAAATATTAAAAAAAGGAGATATTGCAGAAAGGAAATATTGAGAAAAGAAAATATTGAAAAAAGGAAATATTGACCAAAGGAAATATTGAAAAAAGAAAATATTGAAAAAAGGAAATAGTGAAAAAAATAAGTATAGAAAAAAGGAAGTATAGAAAAAAGGAAATATTGACAAAAGGATATATTGAAAAAAGGAAATATTACAAAAGGAAATATTGAAAAAAGGAAGTATAGAAAAAAGGAAATATTGACAAAAAAGAAATATTGACAATAGGAAATATTGAAAAAAGGAAGTATAGAAAAAAAGAAATATTGAAAAAAGGAAATATTGAAAAAAGGAAATATTGAAAAAAGGAAATATTGACAAAAGGAAATATTCACAAAAGGAAATATTGAAAAAAAGAGATATTGAAAAAAGGAAGTTTTGACAAAAGGAAATATTGAAAAAAGGAGATATTGAAAAAAAGGAAATATTCAGAAATGGAAATATTGAAAAAAGGAAATATTTACAAAAGGAAATATTGAAAAAAGGAAATATTGAAAAAAGGTAATATTGAAAAAAGGAAATATTGACAAAAGGAAATATTGAACAAAAAAATATTGAAAAAAGTAAATATTGAAAAAAGGAAATATTGAAAAAAGGAAGTATAGAAAGAAGGAAATATTGAAAAAAGGAAGTATAGAAAGAAGGAAATATTGATAAAAAGAAGTATAGAAAAGAGGAAATATTCAAAAAAGGAAATATTGAAAAAAGGAAATATTGACAAAAGGAAATACTGAAAAAAGGAAGTATAGAAAAGAGGAAATATTCAAAAAAGGAAATATTGAAAAAACAAAGTATAGAAAAGAGGAAATATTCAAAAAAGGAAATATTGAAAAGAGGAATTATTCAAAAGGGAAATATTGGAAAGAGGAAATATTGACAAAAGGAAATATTGACAAAAGGAAATTTTGAAAAAAGGAAATATTGAAAAAAGGAAATATTGACAAAAGGAAATAATGACAAAAGAAAATATTGACAAAAGGAAATATTGACAAAAGGAAATATTGACAAAAGGAAATATTGAAAAAAGGAAATATTGAAAAAAGGAAGTATAGAAAAAAGGAAGTATAGAAAAAAGGAAGTAAAGAAAAAAGGAAATATTGAAAAAAGGAAATATTGAGAAAAGAAAATATTGAAAAAAGGAAATATTGACAAAAGGAAATATTGAAAAAAGAAAATATTGAAAAAAGGATATATTGAAAAAAGGAAATATTGACAATAGGAAGTAAAGAAAAGAGGAAATATTCAAAAAAGGAAATATTGACAAGGGAAATACTGAAAAAAGGAAATATTGACAAAAGGAAGTATAGAAAAGAGGAAATATTCAAAAAAGGAAATATTGAAAAAAGGAAATTTTTACAAAAGGAAAAATTGAAAAAAGGAAATATTGAAAATAGGAAATATTGACAAATGGAAATATTGCAAAAAGGAAATATTGAAAAAACGAAGTATAGAAAGAAGGAAATATGGAAAAAAGGAAATATTGAAAAAAGAAAATATTGAAAAATGGAAATATTGCAAAAAGGAAATATTGAAAAAAGGAAGTATAGAAAGAAGGAAATATTGAAAAAAGGAAACCTTAAGAAAAGGAAATATTGAAAAAAGGAAATATTGACAAAAGGAAATATTGACAAAAGGAAATATTGACAAAAGAAAATATTGAAAAAAGGAAATATTGACAAAAGGAAGTATAGAAAAGAGTAAATATTCAAAAAAGGAAATATTGAAAAGAGGAAATATTCAAAAAAGGAAATATTGAAAAGAGAAAATATTGAAAAAGGAAATATTGACAAAAGATAATATTGAAAAAAAGGAAATATTGAAAAAAGGAAGTATAGAAAAAAGGAAATATTGACAAAAGGAAATATTGAAAAAAGGAAATTTTGAAAACAGGAAATAATGACAAACGGAAATATTGACATGGGAAATATTGATAAAAGGAAATATTGAAAAAAGGAAGTATAGAAAAAAGGAAATATTGAAAAAAAGGTATATAGAAAAAAGGAAATATTGAAAAAAGGAAATATTGACAAAAGGAAATATTGCAAAAAGAGCGTATAGAAAAAAGGAAATATTGAAAAAAGGAAATATTGAAAAAAGGAAATATTGAAAAAATGAAATATTGAAAAAAGGAATTATTCACAAAAGGAAATATTCACAAAAGGAAATATTGAAAAAAGGAAGTATAGAAAAAAGGAAATATTGACAAAAGGAAATATTGAAAAAAGAAGTATAGAGAAAAGGAAATATTGAGAAGAAGAAATTTTGAAAAAAGAAAGTATAGAAAGAAGGAAATATTGAGAAAAGGAAATATTGAAATAAGGAAATATTGACAAAATGAAATATTGAAAAAAGTAAATATTGACAAAAGGAAATATTAAAAAAAGGAGATATTGAAAAAAGGAAATATTGAGAAAAGAAAATATTGACAAAAGGAAATATTGACAAAAGGAAATATTGACAAAAGGAAATATTGAGAAAAGAAAATATTGAAAAAAGGAAAAATTGACAGAGGGAAATATTGAAAAAAGAAAATATTGAAAAAAGGAAATATTGAAAAAAGGAAATATTGACAATAAGAAGTAAAGAAAAGAGGAAATATTCAAAAAAGGAAATATTGACAAGGGAAATACTGAAAAAAGGAAATATTGACAAAAGGAAGTATAGAAAAGAGGAAATATTCAAAAAAGGTAATATTGAAAATAGGAAATTTTTACAAAAGGAAATATTGAAAAAAGGAAATATTGAAAAAAGGAAATATTGACAAATATAAATATTGCAAAAAGGAAATATTGAAAAAACGAAGTATAGAAAGAAGGAAATATGGAAAAAAGGAAATATTGAAAAAAGGAAATATTGACAAATGGAAATATTGCAAAAAGGAAATATTGAAAAAAGGAAGTATAGAAAGAAGGAAATATTGAAAAAAGGAAACATTAAGAAAAGGAAATATTGAAAAAAGGAAATATTGACAAAAGGAAATATTGACAAAAGGAAATATTGACAAAAGAAAATATTGAAAAAAGGAAATATTGACAAAAGGAAGTATAGAAAAGAGGAAATATACAAAAAAGGAAATATTGAAAAAAGGAAGTATAGAAAAGAGTAAATATTCAAAAAAGGAAATATTGAAAAGAGGAAATATTCAAAAAAGGAAATATTGAAAAGAGAAAATATTGAAAAAGGAAATATTGAGAAAAGATAATATTGAAAAAAAGGAAATATTGAAAAAAGGAAGTATAGAAAAAAGAAAATATTGACAAAAGGAAATATTGAAAAAAGGAAATTTTGCAAACAGGAAATATTGACAAACGGAAATATTGACATGGGAAATATTGATAAAAGAAAATATTGAAAAAAGGAAGTATAGAAAAAAGGAAATATTGAAAAAAAGGTATATAGAAAAAAGGAAATATTGAAAAAAGGAAATATTGACAAAAGGAAATATTGCAAAAAGGAAATATTGAAAAAATGAAATATTGAAAAAAGGAATTATTCACAAAAGGAAATATTCACAAAAGGAAATATTGAAAAAAGGAAGTATAGAAAAAAGGAAATATTGACAAAAGGAAATATTGAAAAAAGAAGTATAGAGAAAAGGAAATATTGAGAAGAAGAAATTTTGAAAAAAGAAAGTATAGAAAGAAGGAAATATTAAGAAAAGGAAATATTGAAATAAGGAAATATTGACAAAATGAAATATTGAAAAAAATAAATATTGACAAAAGGAAATATTAAAAACAGGAGATATTGAAAAAAAGGAAATATTGAGAAAAGAAAATATTGAAAAAAGGAAATATTGACAAAAGGAAATATTGAAAAAAAAAAATATTGAAAAAAGGAAATATTGAAAAAAGGAAATAGTGAAAAAAGGAAGTAGAGAAAAAAGGAAGTATAGAAAAAAGGAAATATTGACAAAAGGAAATATTGAAAAAAGGATATATTACAAAAGGAAATATTGAAAAAAGGAAGTATAGAAAAAACGAAATATTGAAAAAAAGAAATATTGACAATAGGAAATATTGAAAAAAGGAAGTATAGAAAAAAAGAAATATTGAAAAAAGGAAATATTGAAAAAAGGAAATATTGAAAAAAGGAAATATTGACAAAAGGAAATATTCACAAAAGGAAATATTGAAAAAAGGAGATATTGAAAAAAGGAAGTTTTGACAAAAGGAAATATTGAAAAAAGGAGATATTGAAAAAAAGGAAATATTCAGAAATGGAAATATTGAAAAAAGGAAATATTTACAAAAGGAAATATTGAAAAAAGGAAATATTGAAAAAAGGTAATATTGAAAAAAGGAAATATTGACAAAAGGAAATATTGAAAAAAAGAAATATTGAAAAAAGTAAATATTGAAAAAAGGAAATATTGAAAAAAGGAAGTATAGAAAGAAGGAAATATTGAAAAAAGGAAGTATAGAAAGAAGGAAATTTTGAAAAAAGGAAATATTGAAAAAAAGAAGTATAGAAAAGAGGATATATATTCAAAAAAGGAAATATTGAAAAAAGGAAATATTGACAAAAGGAAATACTGAAAAAAATAGTATAGAAAAGAGGAATTATTCAAAAAAGGAAATATTGAAAAAAGGAAGTATAGAAAAGAGGAAATATTCAAAAAAGGAAATATTGAAAAGAGGAATTATTCAAATAAGGAAATATTGGAAAGAGGAAATATTGACAAAAGGAAATATTGACAAAAGGATATTTTGAAAAATGGAAATATTGAAAAAAGGAAATATTGACCAAAGGAAATATTGACAAAAGAAAATATTGACAAAAGGAAATATTGACAAATTGAAATATTGAAAAAAGGAAATATTGACATAAGGAAATATTGACAAAAGGAAATATTGAAAAAAGGAAATATTGATAATAGGAAGTATAGAAAAGAGGAAATATTCA
This sequence comes from Ischnura elegans, assembly GCF_921293095.1. Taxonomy (NCBI): domain Eukaryota; kingdom Metazoa; phylum Arthropoda; class Insecta; order Odonata; family Coenagrionidae; genus Ischnura; species Ischnura elegans. Next base: position 116,320,181 of record NC_060249.1, on the reverse strand, counting down.
AAAAAGGAAATATTGAACAAAGGAAATACTGAAAATAAGGAAATATTGAAAAAAGGAAGTATAGAAAAAAGGAAATATTGACAAAAGGAAATATTGACAAAAGGAAATATTGACAAAAGGACATGTTGACAAAAGAAAATATTGACAAAAGGAAATATTGAAAAAAGGAAATATTGAAAAAAAGGAAATATTGAAAAAAGGAAGTATAGAAAAAAGGAAATATTGACAAAAGGAAATATTGACAAAAGGAAATATTGACAAAAGGAGATGTTGACAAAAGGAAATATTGACAAAAGGAAATATTGACAAAAGGAAATATTGAAAAAAGGAAATATTGACATACGGAAATATTGACAAAAGGAAATATTGAAAAAAGGAAATAGTGAAAAAAGGAAGTATAGAAAGAAATATTGAAAAAAGGAATAATTAAGAGAAGGAAATATTGAAAAAAGGAAATATTGACAAAAGGAAATATTGACAAAAGGAAATATTGTAAAAAGAAAATATGGAAAAAAGGAAATATTGACAAAAGGAGATATTGAAAAAAAGGAAACATTGAGAAATGGAAATATTGAAAAAAGAAAATATTGACAAAAGAAACAATTGAAAAAAGGAAATATTGAAAAAAGGAAATATTGAAAAAAGGTTATATTGACAAAAGGAAATATTGAAAAAAGGAAATATTGAAAAAAGGAAATATTGAAAAAAGTAATAATTGAAAAAAGAAATATATTGAAAAAAGGAAGTTTTGAAGGAAGGAAATATTGCAAAAAGGAAGTATAGAAGGAAGGAAATATTGACAAAAGGAAATGCTGACAAAAGGAAATATTGAAAAAAGGAAGTATAGAAAGAAAGGAATATTGAAAAAAGGAAATATTGTCAAAAGGAATTATTGAAGAAAGGAAATATTTACAAAAGGAAATATTGAAAAAAGGAAATATTGAAAAAAGGTAATATTGAAAAAAGGAAATATTGACAAAAGGAATATTGATAAAAAGAAATATTGAAAAAAGTAAATATTGAAAAAAGGAAATATTGAAAAAAGGAAGTATAGAAAGAAGGAAATATTGAAAAAAGGAAGTATAGAAAGAAGGAAATATTGAAAAAAGGAAATATTGAAAAAAAGGAGTATAGAAAAGAGGAAATATTCAAAAAAGGAAATATTGAAAAAAGGAAATATTGACAAAAGGAAATACTGAAAAAAGGAAGTTTAGAAAAGAAAAAATATTCAAAAAAGGAAATATTGAAAAAAGGAAGTATAGAAAAGAGGAAATATTCAAAAAAGGAAATATTGAAAAGAGGAATTATTCAAAAAAGGAAATATTGGAAAGAGGAAATATTGGAAAAAGGAAAATTGACAAAAGGAAATTTTGAAAAAAGGAAATATTGAAAAAAGGAAATATTGACAAAAGGAAACATTGACAAAAGAAAATATCGAAAAAAGGAAATATTGAAAAAAAGGAAAATATTGAAAAAAGGAAATATTGACATAAGGAAATATTGACAAAAGGAAATATTGAAAAAAGGAAATATTGAAAAAAGGAAATATTGAGAAAAGAAAATATTGAAAAAAGGAAATATTGACAAAAGGAAATATTCAAAAAAGGAAATATTGAAAAAAGGAAGTGAAAAAAAAGGAAAAATTGAAAAAAGGAAATTTTTAAAAAAGGAAATATTAAAAAAAGGAAGTATAGAAAATAGGAAATATTGAAAAAAGGAAATATTGAAAAAAGGAAAAATTGACAAAAGGAAATATTGAAAAAAGGAGATATAAAAAAAAGGAAATATTGAGAAATGGAAATATTCAAAAAAGGAAATATTGAACAAAGGAAATACTGAAAATAAGGAAATATTGAAAAAAGGAAGTATAGAAAAAAGGAAATATTGACAAAAGGAAATATTGACAAAAGGAAATATTGACAAAAGGACATGTTGACAAAAGAAAATATTGACAAAAGGAAATATTGAAAAAAGGAAATATTGAAAAAAAGGAAATATTGAAAAAAGGAAGTATAGAAAAAAGGAAATATTGACAAAAGGAAATATTGACAAAAGGAGATGTTGACAAAAGGAAATATTGACAAAAGGAAATATTGACAAAAGGAAATATTGAAAAAAGGAAATATTGACATAAGGAAATATTGACAAAAGGAAATATTGAAAAAAGGAAATAGTGAAAAAAGGAAGTATAGAAAGAAATATTGAAAAAAGGAATAATTAAGAGAAGGAAATATTAAAAAAAGGAAATATTGACAAAAGGAAATATTGACAAAAGGAAATATTGTAAAAAGAAAATATGGAAAAAAGGAAATATTGACAAAAGGAGATATTGAAAAAAAGGAAACATTGAGAAATGGAAATATTGAAAAAAGAAAATATTGACAAAAGAAACAATTGAAAAAAGGAAATATTGAAAAAAGGAAATATTGAAAAAAGGTTATATTGACAAAAGGAAATATTGAAAAAAGGAAATATTGAAAAAAGGAAGTATAGAAAAAAGGAAATATTGACAAAAGGAAATATTGACAAAAGGAAATATTGACAAAAGGACATGTTGACAAAAGGAAATATTGACAAAAGGAAATATTGAAAAAAGGAAATATTGAAAAAAAGGAAATATTGAAAAAAGGAAGTATAGAAAAAAGGAAATATTGACAAAAGGAAATATTGACAAAAGGAAATATTGACAAAAGGAGATGTTGACAAAAGGAAATATTGACAAAAGTAATAATTGAAAAAAGAAATATATTGAAAAAAGGAAGTTTTGAAGGAAGGAAATATTGCAAAAAGGAAGTATAGAAGGAAGGAAATATTGACAAAAGGAAATGCTGACAAAAGGAAATATTGAAAAAAGGAAGTATAGAAAGAAAGGAATATTGAAAAAAGGAAATATTGTCAAAAGGAATTATTGAAGAAAGGAAATATTTACAAAAGGAAATATTGAAAAAAGGAAATATTGAAAAAAGGTAATATTGAAAAAAGGAAATATTGAAAAAAGGAATATTGATAAAAAGAAATATTGAAAAAAGTAAATATTGAAAAAAGGAAATATTGAAAAAAGGAAGTATAGAAAGAAGGAAATATTGAAAAAAGGAAGTATAGAAAGAAGGAAATATTGAAAAAAGGAAATATTGAAAAAAAGGAGTATAGAAAAGAGGAAATATTCAAAAAAGGAAATATTGAAAAAAGGAAATATTGACAAAAGGAAATACTGAAAAAAGGAAGTTTAGAAAAGAAAAAATATTCAAAAAAGGAAATATTGAAAAAAGGAAGTATAGAAAAGAGGAAATATTCAAAAAAGGAAATATTGAAAAGAGGAATTATTCAAAAAAGGAAATATTGGAAAGAGGAAATATTGACAAAAGGAAATATTGACAAAAGGAAATTTTGAAAAAAGGAAATATTGAAAAAAGGAAATATTGACAAAAGGAAATATTGACAAAAGAAAATATTGACAAAAGGAAATATTGACAAAAGAAAATATTGAAAAAAGGAAATATTGACATAAGGAAATATTGACAAAAGGAAATATTGAAAAAAGGAAATATTGAAAAAAGGAAATATTGAGAAAAGAAAATATTGAAAAAAGGAAATATTGACAAAAGGAAATATTCAAAAAAGGAAATATTGAAAAAAGGAAGTGAAAAAAAAGGAAAAATTGAAAAAAGGAAATTTTTAAAAAAGGAAATATTAAAAAAAGGAAGTATAGAAAATAGGAAATATTGAAAAAAGGAAATATTGAAAAAAGGAAAAATTGACAAAAGGAAATATTGAAAAAAGGAGATATAAAAAAAAGGAAATATTGAGAAATGGAAATATTCAAAAAAGGAAATATTGAACAAAGGAAATACTGAAAATAAGGAAATATTGAAAAAAGGAAGTATAGAAAAAAGGAAATATTGACAAAAGGAAATATTGACAAAAGGAAATATTGACAAAAGGACATGTTGACAAAAGAAAATATTGACAAAAGGAAATATTGAAAAAAGGAAATATTGAAAAAAAGGAAATATTGAAAAAAGGAAGTATAGAAAAAAGGAAATATTGACAAAAGGAAATATTGACAAAAGGAAATATTGACAAAAGGAGATGTTGACAAAAGGAAATATTGACAAAAGGAAATATTGACAAAAGGAAATATTGAAAAAAGGAAATATTGACATAAGGAAATATTGACAAAAGGAAATATTGAAAAAAGGAAATAGTGAAAAAAGGAAGTATAGAAAGAAATATTGAAAAAAGGAATAATTAAGAGAAGGAAATATTGAAAAAAGGAAATATTGACAAAAGGAAATATTGACAAAAGGAAATATTGTAAAAAGAAAATATGGAAAAAAGGAAATATTGACAAAAGGAGATATTGAAAAAAAGGAAACATTGAGAAATGGAAATATTGAAAAAAGAAAATATTGACAAAAGAAACAATTGAAAAAAGGAAATATTGAAAAAAGGAAATATTGAAAAAAGGTTATATTGACAAAAGGAAATATTGAAAAAAGGAAATATTGAAAAAAGGAAATATTGAAAAAAGTAATAATTGAAAAAAGAAATATATTGAAAAAAGGAAGTTTAGAAGGAAGGAAATATTGCAAAAAGGAAGTATAGAAGGAAGGAAATATTGACAAAAGGAAATGCTGACAAAAGGAAATATTGAAAAAAGGAAGTATAGAAAGAAAGGAATATTGAAAAAAGGAAATATTGTCAAAAGGAATTATTGAAGAAAGGAAATATTTACAAAAGGAAATATTGAAAAAAGGAAATATTGAAAAAAGGTTATATTGAAAAAAGGAAATATTGACGAAAGGAATATTGATAAAAAGAAATATTGAAAAAAGTAAATATTGAAAAAAGGAAATATTGAAAAAAGGAAGTATAGAAAGAAGGAAATATTGAAAAAAGGAAGTATAGAAAGAAGGAAATATTGAAAAAAGGAAATATTGAAAAAAAGGAGTATAGAAAAGAGGAAATATTCAAAAAAGGAAATATTGAAAAAAGGAAATATTGACAAAAGGAAATACTGAAAAAAGGAAGTTTAGAAAAGAAAAAATATTCAAAAAAGGAAATATTGAAAAAAGGAAGTATAGAAAAGAGGAAATATTCAAAATGGAAATATTGAAAAGAGGAATTATTCAAAAAAGGAAATATTGGAAAGAGGAAATATTGACAAAAGGAAATATTGACAAAAGGAAATTTTGAAAAAAGGAAATATTGAAAAAAGGAAATATTGACAAAAGGAAATATTGACAAAAGAAAATATTGACAAAAGGAAATATTGACAAAAGAAAATATTGAATAAAGGAAATATTGACATAAGGAAATATTGACAAAAGGAAATATTGAAAAAAGGAAATATTGAAAAAAGGAAATATTGAGAAAAGAAAATATTGAAAAAAGGAAATATTGACAAAAGGAAATATTGAAAAAAGAAAATATTGAAAAAAATAAAATATTGAAAAAGGGAAATATTGACAATAGGAAGTATAGAAAAGAGGAAATATTCAAAAAAGGAAATATTGAACAAGGGAAATACTGAAAAAAGGAAATATTGACAAAAGGAAGTATAGAAAAGAGGAAATATTCAAAAAAGGAAATATTGAAAAAAGGAAATTTTGACATAAGGACATATTGAAAAAAGGAAATATTGAAAAAAGGAAATATTGAGAAATGGAAATATTGCAAAAAGGAAATATTGAAAAAACGAAGTATAGAAAGAAGGAAATATGGAAAAAAGGAAATATTGAAAAAAGGAAATATTGACAAATGGAAATATTGCAAAAAGGAAATATTGAAAAAAGGAAGTAAAGAAAGAAGGAAATATTGAAAAAAGGAAACATTAAGAAAAGGAAATATTGAAAAAAGGAAATATTGACAAAAGGAAATATTGACAAAAGGAAATATTGACAAAAGAAAATATTGAAAAAAGGAAATATTGACAAAAGGAAGTATAGAAAAGAGGAAATATACAAAAAAGGAAATATTGAAAAAAGGAAGTATAGAAAAGAGTAAGTATTCAAAAAAGGAAATATTGAAAAAAGGAAATATTCAAAAAAGGAAATATTGAAAAGAGAAAATATTGAAAAAGGAAATATTGACAAAAGATAATATTGAAAAAAAGGAAATATTGAAAAAAGGAAATATTGACAAAAGGAAATATTGACAAAAAGAAATATTGACAAAAGGAAATTTTGACAAAAGGAAATATTGAAAAAAGGACATATTGACATAAGGAAATATTGACAAAAGGAAATATTGAAAAAAGGAAGTATAGAAAAAAAGAAATATTGACAAAAGGAAATATTGCAAAAAGGAAGTATAGAAAAAAGGAAATATTGAGAAAAGGAGATTTTGAAAAAAAGAGGTATAGAAAGAAGGAAATATTGAGAAAAGGAAGTATAGAAAGAAGAAAATATTGAAAAAAGGAAATATTGAAAAAAGGAAATATTGACAAAAGGATATATTGACAAAAGGAAAAAGTGAAAAAAGAAAGTATAGAAAAGAGGAAATATTCAAAAATGATATTTTGAAAAAAGGAAATATTGAAAAAATGAAATATTAACAAAAGGAAGTATAGAATAAAGGAAATATTCAAAAAAGGAAATATTGAACAAAGGAAATACTGAAAAAAAGGAAATATTGAAAAAAGGAAGTATAGAAAAAAGGAAATATTGACAAAAGGAAATATTGACAAAAGGAAATATTGAAAAAAGGACATGTTGACAAAAGGAAATATTGACAAAAGGAAATATTGAAAAAAGGAAATATTGAAAAAAAGGAAATATTGAAAAAAGGAAGTATAGAAAAAAGGAAATATTGACAAAAGGAAATATTGACAAAAGGAAATATTGACAAAAGGAGATGTTGACAAAAGGAAATTTTGACAAAAGGAAATATTGACAACAGGAAATATTGAAAAAAGGAAATATTGACATAAGGAAATATTGACAAAAGGAAATATTGAAAAAAGGAAATAGTGAAAAAAGGAAGTATAGAAAGAAATATTGAAAAAAGGAATAATTAAGAGAAGGAAATATTGAAAAAAGGAAATATTGACAAAAGGAAATATTGTAAAAAGAAAATATGGAAAAAAGGAAATATTGACAAAAGGAGATATTGAAAAAAAGGAAATATTGAGAAATGGAAATATTGAAAAAAGAAAATATTGACAGAAGAAACAATTGAAAAAAGGAAATATTGAAAAAAGGAAATATTGAAAAAAGGTAATATTGACAAAAGGAAATATTGAAAAAAGGAAATATTGAAAAAAGGAAATATTGAAAAAAGTAAAAATTGAAAAAAGAAATATATTGAAAAAAGGAAGTTTAGAAGGAAGGAAATATTGCAAAAAGGAAGTATAGAAGGAAGGAAATATTGACAAAAGGAAATGCTGACAAAAGGAAATATTGAAAAAAGGAAGTATAGAAAGAAAGGAATATTGAAAAAAGGAAATATTGTCAAAAGGAATTATTGAAAAAAGGAAATATTGAAAAGTGTAAATATTGAAAAAAGGAAATATTGAAAATATTGACAAAAGAAAATATTCAAAAAAGGAAATATTGAAAAAAGGAAGTATAGAAAAAAGGAAATATTGAAAAAAGGAAATATTGAAAAAAGGAAATTTTTAAAAAAGGAATTATTTACAAAAGGAAATATTCAAAAAAGGAAATATTAAAAAAAGGAAGTATAGAAAATAGGAAATATTGAAAAAAGGAAATATTGAAAAAAGGAAAAATTGACAAAAGGATATATTGAAAAAAGGAGATATAAAAAAAAAGGAAATATTGAGAAATGGAAATATTGAAAAAAGGAAATATTGACAAAAGGAAATATTGAAAAAAGGAAATATTGAAAAAAGGAATATTGAAAAAAGGAAATATTGTTAAAAGGAAATATTGAAAAAAGGAAATATTGAAAAGTGTAAATATTGAAAAAAGGAAATATTGAAAAAAGGAAGTATAGAAAGAAGGAAATATTGAAAAAAGGAAGAATAGAAAGATGGAAATATTGAAAAAAGGGAAATATTGAAAAAAGGAAATATAGAAAAAGGAAATATTGACAAAAGGAAATATTGAAAAAAGGAAATATTGAAAAAAGGAAATATTGACAAAAGGTAGTATAGAAAAGAGGAAATATTCAAAAAAGGAAATAATGAAAAGAGGAAATATTCAAAAGAGGAGATATTGAAAAGTGGAAATATTGTCAAAAGGAAATTTTGACAAAAATAAATATTAAAAAAAGGAAATATTGAAAAAAGGAAATATTGACTAAAGGAAATATTGACAAAAGTAAATATTGACAAAAAGAAATATTGACACAAGGAAATATTGACAAAAGGAAATATTGACAAAAGGAAATATTGAAAAAAGGAAATATTGAAAAAAGGAAATATTGAAAAAAGGAATTATTGACAAAAGGAAATTTTGAAAAAAGGAGATATTGAAAAAAGGAAATATTGAAAAAAGGAAATATTGAAAAAAGGAGATATTGAAAAAAGGAAATATTGAAAAAAGGAAATATTGAAAAAATGGAATATAGAAAAAAGGAAAAATCGACGAATGGAAATATTGAAAAAAGAATATTTTGAAAAAAGGAAATATTGACAAAAGGAAATATTGATAAAAGGAATTATTGAAAAAATGAAATATTGAAAAAAGGAAGTATAGAAAAAAGGAAGTATAGAATAAAGAAAGTATAGAAAAAAGGAAACATCGACAAAAGGATATATTGAAAAAAGGAAATATTAACAAAAGGAAACATTGAAAAAAGGAAATATTGGAAAAAGGAAGTATAGAAAGAAGGAAACATTGACAAAAGGAAGTAAAGAAAAGAGGAAATATTCAAAAAAGGAAATATTCAAAAAAGGAAATATTGAAAAAAGGAAATATTGACTAAAGGAAATATTGAAAAAAGTAAAAATTTGAAAAAAGGAAGTATAGAGAAAAGGAAGTATAGAATAAAGAAAGTATAGAAAAAAAGAATTTTGACAAAAGGAAATATTGAAAAAAGGAAATATTGTAAATAGGAAGTATAGAAAAAAGGAAATATTGAAAAAAGGAAGTATAGAAAGGAGGAAATATTGACAAAAGGAAGTAAAGAAAAGAGGAAATATTCAAAAAAGGAAATATTCAAAAAAGGAAATATTGAAAAAAGGAAATATTGACTAAAGGAAATATTGAAAAAAGTAAAAATTTGAAAAAAGGAAGTATAGAGAAAAGGAAGTATAGAATAAAGAAAGTATAGAAAAAAGGAATCTCGACAAAAGGAAATATTGAAAAAAGAAAATATTAACAAAAGGAAACATTGAAAAAAGGGAGTATAGAAAAAAGGAAATATTGAAATAAGAAAATATTGGAAAAAGGAAATATTGAAAAAAGGAAGTAAAGAAAAAAGGAAATATTAAAAAAAGGAAATTTTGAAAAAAGGAAATATTGACAAAAGGAAATATTGAAAAAAGGAAATATTGACAAAAGGAAATATTCAAAAAAGGAAATATTGAAAAAAGGAAGTGAAAAAAAAGGAAAAATTGAAAAAAGGAAATTTTTAAAAAAGGAAATATTAAAAAAAGGAAGTATAGAAAATAGGAAATATTGAAAAAAGGAAATATTGAAAAAAGGAAAAATTGACAAAAGGAAATATTGAAAAAAGGAGATATAAAAAAAAGGAAATATTGAGAAATGGAAATATTGAAAAAAGGAAATATTGACAAAAGGAAATATTGAAAAAAGGAAATATTGAAAAAAGGAAATATTGAAAAAAGGAAATATTGTCAAAAGGAAATATTGAAAAAAGGAAATATTGAAAAGTGTAAATATTGAAAAAAGGAAATATTGAAAATATTGACAAAAGAAAATATTCAAAAAAGGAAATATTGAAAAAAGGAAGTATAGAAAAAAGAAAATATTGAAAAAAGGAAATATTGAAAAAAGGAAATTTTTAAAAAAGGAATTATTTACAAAAGGAAATATTCAAAAAAGGAAATATTAAAAAAAGGAAGTATAGAAAATAGGAAATATTGAAAAAAGGAAATATTGAAAAAAGGAAAAATTGATAAGGATATATTGAAAAAAGGAGATATAAAAAAAAAGGAAATATTGAGATATGGAAATATTGAAAAAAGGAAATATTGACAAAAGGAAATATTGAAAAAAGGAAATATTGAAAAAAGGAAATATTGAAAAAAGGAAATATTGAAAAAAGGAAATATTGTTAAAAGGAAATATTGAAAAAAGGAAATATTGAAAAGTGTAAATATTGAAAAAAGGAAAATTTGAAAAAAGGAAGTATAGAAAGAAGGAAATATTGAAAACAGGAAGAATAGAAAGATGGAAATATTGAAAAAAGGAAATATTGAAAAAAGGAAATATAGAAAAAGGAAATATTGACAAAAGGAAATATTGAAAAAAGGAAATATTGAAAAAAGGAAGTATAGAAAATAGGAAATATTGAAAAAAGGAAATATTGAAAAAAGGAAAAATTGATAAGGATATATTGAAAAAAGGAGATATAAAAAAAAAGGAAATATTGAGAAATGGAAATATTGAAAAAAGGAAATATTGACAAAAGAAAATATTGAAAAAAGGAAATATTGAAAAAAGGAAATATTGAAAAAAGGAAATATTGAAAAAAGGAAATATTGAAAAAAGGAAATATTGTTAAAAGGAAATATTGAAAAAAGGAAATATTGAAAAGTGTACATATTGAAAAAAGGAAAATTTGAAAAAAGGAAGTATAGAAAGAAGGAAATATTGAAAACAGGAAGAATAGAAAGATGGAAATATTGAAAAAAGGAAATATTGAAAAAAGGAAATATAGAAAAAGGAAATATTGACAAAAGGAAATATTGAAAAAAGGAAATATTGAAAAAAGGAAATATTGACAAAAGGTAGTATAGAAAAGAGGAAATATTCAAATAAGGAAATAATGAAAAGAGGAAATATTCAAGAGGAGATATTGAAAAGTGGAAATATTGTCAAAAGGAAATATTGACAAAAAGAAATATTAAAAAAAGGAAATATTGAAAAAAGGAAATATTGACAAAAGGAAATATTGACACAAGGAAATATTGACAAAAGAAATATTGACAAAAGGAAATACTGAAAAAAGGAAATATTGAAAAAAGGAAATATTGAAAAAAAAATTTTGAAAAAAGGAAATATTGAAAAAAGGAAATATTGAAAAAAGGAAATATTGACAAAAGGAAATATTGAAAAAAGGAAATATTGAAAAAAGGAAATATTGAAAAAATGGAACATAGAAAAAAGGAAATATCGACGAAAGAAAATATTGAAAAAAGGAAATTTTGAAAGAAGGAAATATTGACAAAAGGAAATATTGATAAAAGGAATTATTGAAAAAATGAAATATTGAAAAAAGGAAGTATAGAAAAAAGGAAGTATAGAATAAAGAAAGTATAGAAAAAAGGAAACATCGACAAAAGGAAATATTGAAAAAAGGAAATATTAACAAAAGGAAACATTGAAATTAGGGAGTATAGAAAAGAGGAAATATTCAAAAAAGGAAATATTGAAAGAAGAAAATATTGAAAAAGGAAATATTGACAAAAGGAAATATTGAAAAAAGGAAGTATTGAAAAAAGGAAATAATGACAAAAGGAAATATTGACAAAAGGAAATATTGAAAAAGGAAATATTGACAAAAGGAAATATTGACAAAAGGAAATATTGAAAAAAGGAAATATTGACAAAAGGAAATATTGACAAAAGGAAATATTGAAAAAAGGAAATAGTGATAAATGGAAGTATAGAAAAAAGGAAGTATAGAAAAAAGGAAATATTGACAAAAGGAAATATTGAAAAAAGGAAGTATAGAAAGAAGGAAATATTGACAAAAAAGAAATATTGAGAATAGGAAATATTGAAAAAAGGAAGTATAGAAAAAAAGAAATGTTGAAAAAAGGAAATATTGAAAAAAGGAAATATTGACAAAAGGAAATTTTCACAAAAGGAAATATTGAAAAAAGGAGATATTGAAAAAAGGAAGTTTTGACAAAAGGAAATATTGAAAAAAGGAGATATTGAAAAAAAGGAAATATTCAGAAATGGAAATATTGAAAAAAGGAAATATTTACAAAAGGAAATATTGAAAAAAGGAAATATTGAAAAAAGGTAATATTGAAAAAAGGAAATATTGACAAAAGGAATATTGAAAAAAAGAAATATTGAAAAAAGTAAATATTGAAAAAAGGAAATATTGAAAAAAGGAAGTATAGAAAGAAGGAAATATTGAAAAAAGGAAGTATAGAAAGAAGGAAATATTGAAAAAAGGAAATATTGAAAAAAGGAAGTATAGAAAAGCGGAAATATTCAAAAAAGGAAATATTGAAAAAAGGAAATATTGACAAAAGAAAATATTGACAAAAGGAAGTATAGAAAAGAAAAAATATTCAAGAAAGGAAATATTGAAAAAAGGAAGTATAGAAAAGAGGAAATATTCAAAAAAGGAAATATTGAAAAGAGGAATTATTCAAAAAAGGAAATATTGGAAAGAGGAAATATTGACAAAAGGAAATATTGACAAAAGGAAATTTTGAAAAAAGGAAATATTGAAAAAAGGAAATATTGACAAAAGGAAATATTGACAAAAGAAAATATTGACAAAAGGAAATAATGACAAAAAAAAATATTGAAAAAAGGAAATATTGACATAAGGAAATATTGACAAAAGGAAATATTGAAAAAAGGAAATATTGAAAAAAGGAAGTATAGAAAAAAGGAAGTATAGAAAAAAGGAAGTAAAGAAAAAAGGAAATATTGAAAAAAGGAAATATTGAGAAAAGAAAATATTGAAAAAAGGAAATATTGACGAAAGGAAATATTGAAAAAAGAAAATATTGAAAAAAGGAAATATTGAAAAAAGGAAATATTGACAATAGGAAGTATAGAAAAGAGGAAATATTCAAAAAAGGAAATATTGAACAAAGGAAATACTGAAAAAAGGAAATATTGACAAAAGGAAGTATAGAAAAGAGGAAGTATTCAAAAAAGGAAATATTGAAAAAAGGAAATTTTGACATAAGGAAATATTGAAAAAAGGAAATATTGAAAAAAGGAAATATTGACAAAAGGATATATTGACAAAAGGAAAAAGTGAAAAAAGAAAGTATAGAAAAGAGGAAATATTCAAAAATGATATTTTGAAAAAAGGAAATATTGAAAAAATGAAATATTAACAAAAGGAAGTATAGAATAAAGGAAATATTCAAAAAAGGAAATATTGAACAAAGGAAATACTGAAAAAAAGGAAATATTGAAAAAAGGAAGTATAGAAAAAAGGAAATATTGACAAAAGGAAATATTGACAAAAGGAAATATTGACAAAAGGACATGTTGACAAAAGGAAATATTGACAAAAGGAAATATTGAAAAAAGGAAATATTGAAAAAAAGGAAATATTGAAAAAAGGAAGTATAGAAAAAAGGAAATATTGACAAAAGGAAATATTGACAAAAGGAAATATTGACAAAAGGAGATGTTGACAAAAGGAAATTTTGACAAAAGGAAATATTGACAACAGGAAATATTGAAAAAAGGAAATATTGACATAAGGAAATATTGACAAAAGGAAATATTGAAAAAAGGAAATAGTGAAAAAAGGAAGTATAGAAAGAAATATTGAAAAAAGGAATAATTAAGAGAAGGAAATATTGAAAAAAGGAAATATTGACAAAAGGAAATATTGTAAAAAGAAAATATGGAAAAAAGGAAATATTGACAAAAGGAGATATTGAAAAAAAGGAAATATTGAGAAATGGAAATATTGAAAAAAGAAAATATTGACAGAAGAAACAATTGAAAAAAGGAAATATTGAAAAAAGGAAATATTGAAAAAAGGTAATATTGACAAAAGGAAATATTGAAAAAAGGAAATATTGAAAAAAGGAAATATTGAAAAAAGTAAAAATTGAAAAAAGAAATATATTGAAAAAAGGAAGTTTAGAAGGAAGGAAATATTGCAAAAAGGAAGTATAGAAGGAAGGAAATATTGACAAAAGGAAATGCTGACAAAAGGAAATATTGAAAAAAGGAAGTATAGAAAGAAAGGAATATTGAAAAAAGGAAATATTGTCAAAAGGAATTATTGAAAAAAGGAAATATTGAAAAGTGTAAATATTGAAAAAAGGAAATATTGAAAATATTGACAAAAGAAAATATTCAAAAAAGGAAATATTGAAAAAAGGAAGTATAGAAAAAAGGAAATATTGAAAAAAGGAAATATTGAAAAAAGGAAATTTTTAAAAAAGGAATTATTTACAAAAGGAAATATTCAAAAAAGGAAATATTAAAAAAAGGAAGTATAGAAAATAGGAAATATTGAAAAAAGGAAATATTGAAAAAAGGAAAAATTGACAAAAGGATATATTGAAAAAAGGAGATATAAAAAAAAAGGAAATATTGAGAAATGGAAATATTGAAAAAAGGAAATATTGACAAAAGGAAATATTGAAAAAAGGAAATATTGAAAAAAGGAATATTGAAAAAAGGAAATATTGTTAAAAGGAAATATTGAAAAAAGGAAATATTGAAAAGTGTAAATATTGAAAAAAGGAAATATTGAAAAAAGGAAGTATAGAAAGAAGGAAATATTGAAAAAAGGAAGAATAGAAAGATGGAAATATTGAAAAAAGGGAAATATTGAAAAAAGGAAATATAGAAAAAGGAAATATTGACAAAAGGAAATATTGAAAAAAGGAAATATTGAAAAAAGGAAATATTGACAAAAGGTAGTATAGAAAAGAGGAAATATTCAAAAAAGGAAATAATGAAAAGAGGAAATATTCAAAAGAGGAGATATTGAAAAGTGGAAATATTGTCAAAAGGAAATTTTGACAAAAATAAATATTAAAAAAAGGAAATATTGAAAAAAGGAAATATTGACTAAAGGAAATATTGACAAAAGTAAATATTGACAAAAAGAAATATTGACACAAGGAAATATTGACAAAAGGAAATATTGACAAAAGGAAATATTGAAAAAAGGAAATATTGAAAAAAGGAAATATTGAAAAAAGGAATTATTGACAAAAGGAAATTTTGAAAAAAGGAGATATTGAAAAAAGGAAATATTGAAAAAAGGAAATATTGAAAAAAGGAGATATTGAAAAAAGGAAATATTGAAAAAAGGAAATATTGAAAAAATGGAATATAGAAAAAAGGAAAAATCGACGAATGGAAATATTGAAAAAAGAATATTTTGAAAAAAGGAAATATTGACAAAAGGAAATATTGATAAAAGGAATTATTGAAAAAATGAAATATTGAAAAAAGGAAGTATAGAAAAAAGGAAGTATAGAATAAAGAAAGTATAGAAAAAAGGAAACATCGACAAAAGGATATATTGAAAAAAGGAAATATTAACAAAAGGAAACATTGAAAAAAGGAAATATTGGAAAAAGGAAGTATAGAAAGAAGGAAACATTGACAAAAGGAAGTAAAGAAAAGAGGAAATATTCAAAAAAGGAAATATTCAAAAAAGGAAATATTGAAAAAAGGAAATATTGACTAAAGGAAATATTGAAAAAAGTAAAAATTTGAAAAAAGGAAGTATAGAGAAAAGGAAGTATAGAATAAAGAAAGTATAGAAAAAAAGAATTTTGACAAAAGGAAATATTGAAAAAAGGAAATATTGTAAATAGGAAGTATAGAAAAAAGGAAATATTGAAAAAAGGAAGTATAGAAAGGAGGAAATATTGACAAAAGGAAGTAAAGAAAAGAGGAAATATTCAAAAAAGGAAATATTCAAAAAAGGAAATATTGAAAAAAGGAAATATTGACTAAAGGAAATATTGAAAAAAGTAAAAATTTGAAAAAAGGAAGTATAGAGAAAAGGAAGTATAGAATAAAGAAAGTATAGAAAAAAGGAATCTCGACAAAAGGAAATATTGAAAAAAGAAAATATTAACAAAAGGAAACATTGAAAAAAGGGAGTATAGAAAAAAGGAAATATTGAAATAAGAAAATATTGGAAAAAGGAAATATTGAAAAAAGGAAGTAAAGAAAAAAGGAAATATTAAAAAAAGGAAATTTTGAAAAAAGGAAATATTGACAATAGGAAATTCTGAAAAAAGGAAATATTGACAAAAGGAAATATTCAAAAAAGGAAATATTGAAAATAGGAAGTGAAAAAAAAGGAAAAATTGAAAAAAGGAAATTTTTAAAAAAGGAAATATTAAAAAAAGGAAGTATAGAAAATAGGAAATATTGAAAAAAGGAAATATTGAAAAAAGGAAAAATTGACAAAAGGAAATATTGAAAAAAGGATATATATACCAAAGGAAATATTGAAATAAGGAAATAATGAGGAAATATTGAAAAAAGGACATATTGACAAAAGGAAATTTTGAAAAAAGGAAATATTGATAAAAGGGAATATTGAAAAAAGGAAATATTGTCAAAAGGAAATATTGAAAAAAGGAAATATTGAAAAGTGTAAATATTGAAAAAAGGAAATATTGAAAATATTGACAAAAGAAAATATTCAAAAAAGGAAATATTGAAAAAAGGAAGTATAGAAAAAAGAAAATATTGAAAAAAGGAAATATTGAAAAAAGGAAATTTTTAAAAAAGGAATTATTTACAAAAGGAAATATTCAAAAAAGGAAATATTAAAAAAAGGAAGTATAGAAAATAGGAAATATTGAAAAAAGGAAATATTGAAAAAAGGAAAAATTGATAAGGATATATTGAAAAAAGGAGATATAAAAAAAAAGGAAATATTGAGATATGGAAATATTGAAAAAAGGAAATATTGACAAAAGGAAATATTGAAAAAAGGAAATATTGAAAAAAGGAAATATTGAAAAAAGGAAATATTGAAAAAAGGAAATATTGTTAAAAGGAAATATTGAAAAAAGGAAATATTGAAAAGTGTAAATATTGAAAAAAGGAAAATTTGAAAAAAGGAAGTATAGAAAGAAGGAAATATTGAAAACAGGAAGAATAGAAAGATGGAAATATTGAAAAAAGGAAATATTGAAAAAAGGAAATATAGAAAAAGGAAATATTGACAAAAGGAAATATTGAAAAAAGGAAATATTGAAAAAAGGAAGTATAGAAAATAGGAAATATTGAAAAAAGGAAATATTGAAAAAAGGAAAAATTGATAAGGATATATTGAAAAAAGGAGATATAAAAAAAAAGGAAATATTGAGAAATGGAAATATTGAAAAAAGGAAATATTGACAAAAGAAAATATTGAAAAAAGGAAATATTGAAAAAAGGAAATATTGAAAAAAGGAAATATTGAAAAAAGGAAATATTGAAAAAAGGAAATATTGTTAAAAGGAAATATTGAAAAAAGGAAATATTGAAAAGTGTACATATTGAAAAAAGGAAAATTTGAAAAAAGGAAGTATAGAAAGAAGGAAATATTGAAAACAGGAAGAATAGAAAGATGGAAATATTGAAAAAAGGAAATATTGAAAAAAGGAAATATAGAAAAAGGAAATATTGACAAAAGGAAATATTGAAAAAAGGAAATATTGAAAAAAGGAAATATTGACAAAAGGTAGTATAGAAAAGAGGAAATATTCAAATAAGGAAATAATGAAAAGAGGAAATATTCAAGAGGAGATATTGAAAAGTGGAAATATTGTCAAAAGGAAATATTGACAAAAAGAAATATTAAAAAAAGGAAATATTGAAAAAAGGAAATATTGACAAAAGGAAATATTGACACAAGGAAATATTGACAAAAGGAAATATTGACAAAAGGAAATACTGAAAAAAGGAAATATTGAAAAAAGGAAATATTGAAAAAAGGATTTATTGACATAAGGAAATTTTGAAAAAAGGAAATATTGAAAAAAGGAAATATTGAAAAAAGGAAATATTGAAAAAAGGAGATATTGAAAAAAGGAAATATTGAAAAAAGGAAATATTGAAAAAATGGAACATAGAAAAAAGGAAATATCGACGAAAGAAAATATTGAAAAAAGGAAATTTTGAAAGAAGGAAATATTGACAAAAGGAAATATTGATAAAAGGAATTATTGAAAAAATGAAATATTGAAAAAAGGAAGTATAGAAAAAAGGAAGTATAGAATAAAGAAAGTATAGAAAAAAGGAAACATCGACAAAAGGAAATATTGAAAAAAGGAAATATTAACAAAAGGAAACATTGAAATTAGGGAGTATAGAAAAGAGGAAATATTCAAAAAAGGAAATATTGAAAGAAGAAAATATTGAAAAAGGAAATATTGACAAAAGGAAATATTGAAAAAAGGAAGTATTGAAAAAAGGAAATAATGACAAAAGGAAATATTGACAAAAGGAAATATTGAAAAAGGAAATATTGACAAAAGGAAATATTGACAAAAGGAAATATTGAAAAAAAGGAAATATTGACAAAAGGAAATATTGACAAAAGGAAATATTGAAAAAAGGAAATAGTGATAAATGGAAGTATAGAAAAAAGGAAGTATAGAAAAAAGGAAATATTGACAAAAGGAAATATTGAAAAAAGGAAGTATAGAAAGAAGGAAATATTGACAAAAAAGAAATATTGAGAATAGGAAATATTGAAAAAAGGAAGTATAGAAAAAAAGAAATGTTGAAAAAAGGAAATATTGAAAAAAGGAAATATTGACAAAAGGAAATATTCACAAAAGGAAATATTGAAAAAAGGAGATATTGAAAAAAGGAAGTTTTGACAAAAGGAAATATTGAAAAAAGGAGATATTGAAAAAAAGGAAATATTCAGAAATGGAAATATTGAAAAAAGGAAATATTTACAAAAGGAAATATTGAAAAAAGGAAATATTGAAAAAAGGTAATATTGAAAAAAGGAAATATTGAAAAAAGGAATATTGAAAAAAAGAAATATTGAAAAAAGTAAATATTGAAAAAAGGAAATATTGAAAAAAGGAAGTATAGAAAAAAGGAAATATTGAAAAAAGGAAGTATAGAAAGAAGGAAATATTGAAAAAAGGAAATATTGAAAAAAAGAAGTATAGAAAAGAGGAAATATTCAAAAAAGGAAATATTGAAAAAAGGAAATATTGACAAAAGAAAATACTGAAAAAAGGAAGTATAGAAAAGAAAAAATATTCAAGAAAGGAAATATTGAAAAAAGGAAGTATAGAAAAGAGGAAATATTCAAAAAAGGAAATATTGAAAAGAGGAATTATTCAAAAAAGGAAATATTGGAAAGAGGAAATATTGACAAAAGGAAATATTGACAAAAGGAAATTTTGAAAAAAGGAAATATTGAAAAAAGGAAATATTGACAAAAGGAAATATTGACAAAAGAAAATATTGACAAAAGGAAATAATGACAAAAAAAAATATTGAAAAAAGGAAATATTGACATAAGGAAATATTGACAAAAGGAAATATTGAAAAAAGGAAATATTGAAAAAAGGAAGTATAGAAAAAAGGAAGTATAGAAAAAAGGAAGTAAAGAAAAAAGGAAATATTGAAAAAAGGAAATATTGAGAAAAGAAAATATTGAAAAAAGGAAATATTGACGAAAGGAAATATTGAAAAAAGAAAATATTGAAAAAAGGAAATATTGAAAAAAGGAAATATTGACAATAGGAAGTATAGAAAAGAGGAAATATTCAAAAAAGGAAATATTGAACAAAGGAAATACTGAAAAAAGGAAATATTGACAAAAGGAAGTATAGAAAAGAGGAAGTATTCAAAAAAGGAAATATTGAAAAAAGGAAATTTTGACATAAGGAAATATTGAAAAAAGGAAATATTGAAAAAAGGAAATATTGAGAAATGGAAATATTGCAAAAAGGAAATATTGAAAAAACGAAGTATAGAAAGAAGGAAATATGGAAAAAAGGAAATATTGAAAAAAGGAAATATTGACAAATGGAAATATTGCAAAAAGGAAATATTGAAAAAAGGAAGTATAGAAAGAAGGTAATATTGAAAAAAGGAAACATTAAGAAAAGGAAATATTGAAAAAAGGAAATATTGACAAAAGAAAATATTGACAAAAGGAAATATTGAAAAAAGGAAATATTGACAAAAGAAAATATTGACAAAAGGAGATATTGAAAAAAGGAAATATAGAAAAAAGGAAATATTGACAAAAGGAGATATTGAAAAAAGGAAATAATGACAAAAGGAAATATTGAAAAAAGGAAATATTGAAAAAAGGAAGTATAGAATAATGGAAATATTGAAAAAAGGAAGTATAGAAGAAAAAATATTGACGAAAAGAAATATTGAAAAAAATAATATTGATAAAAGAAATATTGAGAAATGGAAATATTGAAAAAAGGAAATATTGACAAAAGGAAATATTGAAAAAAGGAGATTTTGACAAAATAAAATATTGACAAAAAGAAATATTGAAAAAAGGAAATATTAACAAAAGGAAACATTGAAAAAAGGGAGTATAGAAAAAAGAAATATTGAAAAAAGGAAATATTGAAAAAAGGAAATATTGACAAATGGAAATATTGCAAAAAGGAAATATTGAAAAAAGAAAATATTGAAAAAAGGAAATATTGAAAAAAGGAAATATAGAAAAAAGGAAATATTGACAAAAGGAAATATTGAAAAAAGGAAATTTTGAAAACAGGAAATATTGACAAACGGAAATATTGACATTGAAAATATTGATAAAAGGAAATATTGAAAAAAGGAAGTATAGAAAAAAGGAAATATTGAAAAAAAGGTATATAGAAAAAAGGAAATATTGAAAAAAGGAAATATTGACAAAAGGCAATATTGACAAATGGAAATATTGCAAAAAGGAAATATTACAAAAGGAAATATTGAGAAAAGGAAGTATAGAAAAAAGGATATATTGACAAAAGGAAATATTGAAAAAAGGAAATATTACAAAAGGAAATATTGAGAAAAGGAAATATTGACAAAAGGAAATAATGAAAAAAGAATATATTGACAAAAGGAAATATTGAAAAAAGGAAGTATAGAAAAAAGAAATTTTGACAAAAGGAAATATTGAAAAAAGGATGTATAGAAAAAAAGAAATATTGGCAAAGGAAATATTGCAAAAAGTAAATATTGACAAAAGGAAATATTTAAAAAAGGAGATATTGAAGAAAGGAAATATTGAGAAAAGAAAATATTGAAAAAATGAAATATTGACCAAAGAAAATATTGAAAAAAGAAAATATTGAAAAAAGGAAATAGTGAAAAAAATAAGTATAGAAAAAAGGAAGTATAGAAAAAAGGAAATATTGACAAAAGGATATATTGAAAAAAGGAAATATTACAAAAGGAAATATTGAAAAAAGGAAGTATAGAAAAAAGGAAATATTGAAAAAAGGAAGTATAGAAAGAAGGAAATATTGAAAAAAGGAAATATTGAAAAAAAGAAGTATAGAAAAGAGGAAATATTCAAAAAAGGAAATATTGAAAAAAGGAAATATTGACAAAAGAAAATACTGAAAATAAGAAGTATAGAAAAGAAAAAATATTCAAGAAAGGAAATATTGAAAAAAGGAAGTATAGAAAAGAGGAAATATTCAAAAAAGGAAATATTGAAAAGAGGAATTATTCAAAAAAGGAAATATTGGAAAGAGGAAATATTGACAAAAGGAAATATTGACAAAAGGAAATTTTGAAAAAAGGAAATATTGAAAAAAGGAAATATTGACAAAAGGAAATATTGACAAAAGAAAATATTGACAAAAGGAAATATTGACAAAAAAAAATATTGAAAAAAGGAAATATTGACATAAGGAAATATTGACAAAAGGAAATATTGAAAAAAGGAAATATTGAAAAAAGGAAGTATAGAAAAAAGGAAGTATAGAAAAAAGGAAGTAAAGAAAAAAGGAAATATTGAAAAAAGGAAATATTGAGAAAAGAAAATATTGAAAAAAGGAAATATTGACAAAAGGAAATATTGAAAAAGAAAATATTGAAAAAAGGAAATATTGAAAAAAGGAAATATTGACAATAGGAAGTATAGAAAAGAGGAAATATTCAAAAAAGGAAATATTGAACAAGGGAAATACTGAAAAAAGGAAATATTGACAAAAGGAAGTATAGAAAAGAGGAAGTATTCAAAAAAGGAAATATTGAAAAAAGGAAATTTTGACATAAGGAAATATTGAAAAAAGGAAATATTGAAAAAAGGAAATATTGAGAAATGGAAATATTACAAAAAGGAAATATTGAAAAAACGAAGTATAGAAAGAAGGAAATATGGAAAAAAGGAAATATTGAAAAAAGGAAGTATAGAAAGAAGGAAATATGGAAAAAAAGAAATATTGAAAAAAGGAAATATTGACAAATGGAAATATTGCAAAAAGGAAATATTAAGAAAAGGAAATATTGAAAAAAGGAAATATTGACAAAAGAAAATATTGACAAAAGGAAATATTGAAAAAAGGAAATATTGACAAAAGAAAATATTGACAAAAGGAGATATTGAAAAAAGGAAATATAGAAAAAAGGAAATATTGACCAAAGGAGATATTGAAAAAAGGAAATAATGACAAAAGGAAATATTGAAAAAAGGAAATATTGAAAAAAGGAAATATTGAAAAAAGGAAGTATAGAATAATGGAAATATTGAAAAAAGGAAGTATAGAAGAAGAAAATATTGACGAAAAGAAATATTGAAAAAAATAATATTGATAAAAGAAATATTGAGAAATGGAAATATTGAAAAAAGGAAATATTGACAAAAGGAAATATTGAAAAAAGGAGATTTTGACAAAATAAAATATTGACAAAAAGAAATATTGAAAAAAGGAAATATTAACATAAGGAAACATTGAAAAAAGGGAGTATAGAAAAAAAGAAATATTGAAAAAAGGAAATATTGAAAAAATGAAATATTGAAAAAAGGAAGTATAGAAAAAAGGAAATATTGAAAAAAGGAAATACTGACAAAAGAAAATATGGAAAAAAGGAAATATGGAAAAAAGAAAATATTGAAAAAAGGAAATATTGAAAAAAGGAAATATAGAAAAAAGGAAATATTGACAAAAGGAAATATTGAAAAAAGGAAATTTTGAAAACAGGAAATATTGACAAACGGAAATATTGACATGGAAAATATTGATAAAAGGAAATATTGAAAAAAGGAAGTATAGAAAAAAGGAAATATTGAAAAAAGGAAGCATAGAAAAAAGGAAATATTGACAAAAGGAAATATTGAAAAAAGGAAATATTGAAAAAAGGAAGTATAGAAAGAAGGAAATATTGAAAAAAGGAAACATTAAGAAAACGAAATATTGACAAAAGGAAATATTGACAAAAGAAAATATTGAAAAAAGGAAATATTTACAAAAGGAAGTATAGAAAAGAGGAAATATACAAATAGGAAATATTGAAAAAAGGAAGTATAGAAAAGAGTAAATATTCAAAAAAAGAAATATTGAAAAGAGGAAATATTCAAAAAAGGAAATATTGAAAAGAGAAAATATTGAAAAAGGAAATATTGACAAAAGATAATATTGAAAAAAAGGAAATATTGAAAAAAGGAAATATTGACAAAAGGAAATATTGACAAAAGGAAATATTGACAAAAGGAAATTTTGACAAAAGGAAATATTGAAAAAAGGACATATTGACATAAGGAAATATTGACAAAAGGAAATATTAACAAAAGGAAGTATAGAAAAGAGGAAATATTCAAAAAAAGAAATATTGAACAAAGGAAATACTGAAAAAAGTAAATATTGACAAAAGGAAATATTGAAAAAAGGAAATATTGAAAAAAAGGAAATATTGAAAAAAGGAAGCATAGAAAAAAGGAAATATTGACAAAAGGAAATATTGAAAAAAGGAAATATTACAAAAGGAAATATTGAAAAAACGAAGTATAGAAAAAAGGAAATATTGACAAAAAGAAAATATTGACAAAAAAAAATATTGAAAAAAGGAAGTATAGAAAAAAGGAAATATTGAAAAAAGGAAATATTGAAAAAAGGTAATATTGACAAAAGGAAATATTCACAAAAGGAAATATTGAAAAAAGGAAGTATAGAAAAAAGGAAATATTGACAATAGGAAGTATAGAAAAGAGGAAATATTCAAAAAAGGAAATATTGAACAAAGGAAATACTGAAAAAAGGAAATATTGACAAAAGGAAGTATAGAAAAGAGGAAGTATTCAAAAAAGGAAATATTGAAAAAAGGAAATTTTGACATAAGGAAATATTGAAAAAAGGAAATATTGAAAAAAGGAAATATTGAGAAATGGAAATATTGCAAAAAGGAAATATTGAAAAAACGAAGTATAGAAAGAAGGAAATATGGAAAAAAGGAAATATTGAAAAAAGGAAATATTGACAAATGGAAATATTGCAAAAAGGAAATATTGAAAAAAGGAAGTATAGAAAGAAGGTAATATTGAAAAAAGGAAACATTAAGAAAAGGAAATATTGAAAAAAGGAAATATTGACAAAAGAAAATATTGACAAAAGGAAATATTGAAAAAAGGAAATATTGACAAAAGAAAATATTGACAAAAGGAGATATTGAAAAAAGGAAATATAGAAATAAGGAAATATTGACAAAAGGAGATATTGAAAAAAGGAAATAATGACAAAAGGAAATATTGAAAAAAGGAAATATTGAAAAAAGGAAGTATAGAATAATGGAAATATTGAAAAAAGGAAGTATAGAAGAAAAAATATTGACGAAAAGAAATATTGAAAAAAATAATATTGATAAAAGAAATATTGAGAAATGGAAATATTGAAAAAAGGAAATATTGACAAAAGGAAATATTGAAAAAAGGAGATTTTGACAAAATAAAATATTGACAAAAAGAAATATTGAAAAAAGGAAATATTAACAAAAGGAAACATTGAAAAAAGGGAGTATAGAAAAAAGAAATATTGAAAAAAGGAAATATTGAAAAAAGGAATTATTGACAAAAGAAAATATGGAAAAAAGGAAATATTGAAAAAAGAAAATATTGAAAAAAGGAAATATTGAAAAAAGGAAATATAGAAAAAAGGAAATATTGACAAAAGGAAATATTGAAAAAAGGAAATTTTGAAAACAGGAAATATTGACAAACGGAAATATTGACATTGAAAATATTGACAAAAGGAAATATTGAAAAAAGGAAGTATAGAAAAAAGGAAATATTGAAAAAAAGGTATATAGAAAAAAGGAAATATTGAAAAAAGGAAATATTGACAAAAGGCAATATTGACAAATGGAAATATTGCAAAAAGGAAATATTACAAAAGGAAATATTGAGAAAAGGAAGTATAGAAAAAAGGATATATTGACAAAAGGAAATATTGAAAAAAGGAAATATTACAAAAGGAAATATTGAGAAAAGGAAATATTGACAAAAGGAAATAATGAAAAAAGGATATATTGACAAAAGGAAATATTGAAAAAAGGAAGTATAGAAAAAAGAAATTTTGACAAAAGGAAATATTGAAAAAAGGATGTATAGAAAAAAAGAAATATTGGCAAAGGAAATATTGCAAAAAGTAAATATTGACAAAAGGAAATATTTAAAAAAGGAGATATTGAAGAAAGGAAATATTGAGAAAAGAAAATATTGAAAAAATGAAATATTGACCAAAGAAAATATTGAAAAAAGAAAATATTGAAAAAAGGAAATAGTGAAAAAAATAAGTATAGAAAAAAGGAAGTATAGAAAAAAGGAAATATTGACAAAAGGATATATTGAAAAAAGGAAATATTACAAAAGGAAATATTGAAAAAAGGAAGTATAGAAAAAAGGAAATATTGAAAAAAGGAAGTATAGAAAGAAGGAAATATTGAAAAAAGGAAATATTGAAAAAAAGAAGTATAGAAAAGAGGAAATATTCAAAAAAGGAAATATTGAAAAAAGGAAATACTGACAAAAGAAAATACTGAAAATAAGAAGTATAGAAAAGAAAAAATATTCAAGAAAGGAAATATTGAAAAAAGGAAGTATAGAAAAGAGGAAATATTCAAAAAAGGAAATATTGAAAAGAGGAATTATTCAAAAAAGGAAATATTGGAAAGAGGAAATATTGACAAAAGGAAATATTGACAAAAGGAAATTTTGAAAAAAGGAAATATTGAAAAAAGGAAATATTGACAAAAGGAAATATTGACAAAAGAAAATATTGACAAAAGGAAATATTGACAAAAAAAAATATTGAAAAAAGGAAATATTGACATAAGGAAATATTGACAAAAGGAAATATTGAAAAAAGGAAATATTGAAAAA
Organism: Ischnura elegans; assembly: GCF_921293095.1. Classification (NCBI taxonomy): domain Eukaryota; kingdom Metazoa; phylum Arthropoda; class Insecta; order Odonata; family Coenagrionidae; genus Ischnura; species Ischnura elegans. The sequence goes on along the minus strand of NC_060249.1, from coordinate 116,294,036 downwards.
AGGAAGTATAGAAAAAAGGAAGTATAGAAAAAAGGAAGTAAAGAAAAAAGGAAATATTGAAAAAAGGAAATATTGAGAAAAGAAAATATTGAAAAAAGGAAATATTGACAAAAGGAAATATTGAAAAAGAAAATATTGAAAAAAGGAAATATTGAAAAAAGGAAATATTGACAATAGGAAGTATAGAAAAGAGGAAATATTCAAAAAAGGAAATATTGAACAAGGGAAATACTGAAAAAAGGAAATATTGACAAAAGGAAGTATAGAAAAGAGGAAGTATTCAAAAAAGGAAATATTGAAAAAAGGAAATTTTGACATAAGGAAATATTGAAAAAAGGAAATATTGAAAAAAGGAAATATTGAGAAATGGAAATATTACAAAAAGGAAATATTGAAAAAACGAAGTATAGAAAGAAGGAAATATGGAAAAAAGGAAATATTGAAAAAAGGAAGTATAGAAAGAAGGAAATATGGAAAAAAAGAAATATTGAAAAAAGGAAATATTGACAAATGGAAATATTGCAAAAAGGAAATATTAAGAAAAGGAAATATTGAAAAAAGGAAATATTGACAAAAGAAAATATTGACAAAAGGAAATATTGAAAAAAGGAAATATTGACAAAAGAAAATATTGACAAAAGGAGATATTGAAAAAAGGAAATATAGAAAAAAGGAAATATTGACCAAAGGAGATATTGAAAAAAGGAAATAATGACAAAAGGAAATATTGAAAAAAGGAAATATTGAAAAAAGGAAATATTGAAAAAAGGAAGTATAGAATAATGGAAATATTGAAAAAAGGAAGTATAGAAGAAGAAAATATTGACGAAAAGAAATATTGAAAAAAATAATATTGATAAAAGAAATATTGAGAAATGGAAATATTGAAAAAAGGAAATATTGACAAAAGGAAATATTGAAAAAAGGAGATTTTGACAAAATAAAATATTGACAAAAAGAAATATTGAAAAAAGGAAATATTAACATAAGGAAACATTGAAAAAAGGGAGTATAGAAAAAAAGAAATATTGAAAAAAGGAAATATTGAAAAAAGGAAATATTGAAAAAAGGAAGTATAGAAAAAAGGAAATATTGAAAAAAGGAAATACTGACAAAAGAAAATATGGAAAAAAGGAAATATGGAAAAAAGAAAATATTGAAAAAAGGAAATATTGAAAAAAGGAAATATAGAAAAAAGGAAATATTGACAAAAGGAAATATTGAAAAAAGGAAATTTTGAAAACAGGAAATATTGACAAACGGAAATATTGACATGGAAAATATTGATAAAAGGAAATATTGAAAAAAGGAAGTATAGAAAAAAGGAAATATTGAAAAAAGGAAGCATAGAAAAAAGGAAATATTGACAAAAGGAAATATTGAAAAAAGGAAATATTGAAAAAAGGAAGTATAGAAAGAAGGAAATATTGAAAATAGGAAACATTAAGAAAACGAAATATTGACAAAAGGAAATATTGACAAAAGAAAATATTGAAAAAAGGAAATATTTACAAAAGGAAGTATAGAAAAGAGGAAATATACAAATAGGAAATATTGAAAAAAGGAAGTATAGAAAAGAGTAAATATTCAAAAAAAGAAATATTGAAAAGAGGAAATATTCAAAAAAGGAAATATTGAAAAGAGAAAATATTGAAAAAGGAAATATTGACAAAAGATAATATTGAAAAAAAGGAAATATTGAAAAAAGGAAATATTGACAAAAGGAAATATTGACAAAAGGAAATATTGACAAAAGGAAATTTTGACAAAAGGAAATATTGAAAAAAGGACATATTGACATAAGGAAATATTGACAAAAGGAAATATTAACAAAAGGAAGTATAGAAAAGAGGAAATATTCAAAAAAAGAAATATTGAACAAAGGAAATACTGAAAAAAGTAAATATTGACAAAAGGAAATATTGAAAAAAGGAAATATTGAAAAAAAGGAAATATTGAAAAAAGGTAGCATAGAAAAAAGGAAATATTGACAAAAGGAAATATTGAAAAAAGGAAATATTACAAAAGGAAATATTGAAAAAACGAAGTATAGAAAAAAGGAAATATTGACAAAAAGAAAATATTGACAAAAAAAAATATTGAAAAAAGGAAGTATAGAAAAAAGGAAATATTGAAAAAAGGAAATATTGAAAAAAGGTAATATTGACAAAAGGAAATATTCACAAAAGGAAATATTGAAAAAAGGAAGTATAGAAAAAAGGAAATATTGACAAAAGGAAATATTGAAAAAAGGAAGTATAGAAAAAAAAGAAATATTGACAAAAGAAAATATTGCAAAAAGGAAGTATAGAAAAAAGGAAATTTTGAGAAAAGGAGATTTTGAAAAAAGGAAATATTGAAAAAAGGAAATATTGAAAAAAGGAAGTATAGAAAGAAGGAAATATTGAAAAAAGGAAGTATAGAAAAGAGGAAATATTCAAAAAAGGAAATATTGAAAAAAGGAAATATTGACAAAAGGAAATACTGAAAAAAGGAAGTATAGAAAAGAGGAAATATTCAAAAAAGGAAATATTGAAAAAAGGAAATATTGACAAAAGGAAATACTGAAAAAAGGAAGTTTTGACAAAAGGAAATATTGAAAAAAGGAGATATTGAAAAAAAGGAAATATTCAGAAATGGAAATATTGAAAAAAGGAAATATTTACAAAAGGAAATATTGAAAAAAGGAAATATTGAAAAAAGGTTATATTGAAAAAAGGAAATATTGACAAAAGGAAATATTGAAAAAAAAAATATTGAAAAAAGTAAATATTGAAAAAAGGAAATATTGAAAAAAGGAAGTATAGAAAGAAGGAAATATTGAAAAAAGGAAGTATAGAAAAGAGGAAATATTCAAAAAAGGAAATATTGAAAAAAGGAAATATTGACAAAAGGAAATACTGAAAAAAGGAAGTATAGAAAAGAGGAAATATTCAAAAAAGGAAATATTGAAAAAAGGAAGTATAGAAAAGAGGAAATATTCAAAAAAGGAAATATTGAAAAGAGGAATTATTCAAAAAAGGAAATATTGGAAAGAGGAAATATTGACAAATGGAAATATTGACAAAAGGAAATTTTGAAAAAAGGAAATATTGAAAAAAGGAAATATTGACAAAAGGAAATATTGACAAAAGAAAATATTGAAAAAAGGAAATATTGAAAAAAGGAAATATTGACAAAAAAGAAATATTGACAATAGGAAATATTGAAAAAAGGAAGTATAGAAAAAGGAAATATTGAAAAAAGGAAATATTGACAAAAGGAAATACTGAAAAAAGGAAGTTTTGACAAAAGGAAATATTGAAAAAAGGAGATATTGAAAAAAAGGAAATATTCAGAAATGGAAATATTGAAAAAAGGAAATATTTACAAAAGGAAATATTGAAAAAAGGAAATATTGAAAAAAGGTTATATTGAAAAAAGGAAATATTGACAAAAGGAAATATTGAAAAAAAAAAATATTGAAAAAAGTAAATATTGACAAAAGGAAATATTGACAAAAGGAAATATTGACAAAAGGAAATATTGAAAAAAGGAAATATTGAAAAAAGGAAGTATAGAAAAAAGGAAGTATAGAAAAAAGGAAGTAAAGAAAAAAGTAAATATTGAAAAAAGGAAATATTGAGAAAAGAAAATATTGAAAAAAGGACATATTGACAAAAGGAAATATTGAAAAAAGAAAATATTGAAAAAAGGAAATATTGACAATAGGAAGTAAAGAAAAGAGGAAATATTCAAAAAAGGAAATATTGACAAGGGAAATACTGAAAAAAGGAAATATTGACAAAAGGAAGTATAGAAAAGAGGAAATATTCAAAAAAGGAAATATTGAAAAAAGGAAATTTTTACAAAAGGAAATATTGAAAAAAGGAAATATTGAAAAAAGGAAATATTGACAAATGGAAATATTGCAAAAAGGAAATATTGAAAAAACGAAGTATAGAAAGAAGGAAATATGGAAAAAAGGAAATATTGAAAAATGGAAATATTGACAAATGGAAATATTGCAAAAAGGAAATATTGAAAAAAGGAAGTATAGAATGAAGGAAATATTGAAAAAAGGAAACATTAAGAAAAGGAAATATTGAAAAAAGGAAATATTGACAAAAGGAAATATTGACAAAAGGAAATATTGACAAAAGAAAATATTGAAAAAAGGAAATATTGACAAAAGGAAGTATAGAAAAGAGGAAATATACAAAAAAGGAAATATTGAAAAAAGGAAGTATAGAAAAGAGTAAATATTCAAAAAAGGAAATATTGAAAAGAGGAAATATTCAAAAAAGGAAATATTGAAAAGAGAAAATATTTAAAAAGGAAATATTGACAAAAGATAATATAGGAAAAAAGGAAATATTGAAAAAAGGAAGTATAGAAAAAAGGAAATATTGACAAAAGGAAATATTGAAAAAAGGAAATTTTGAAAACAGGAAATATTGACAAACGGAAATATGAGATGGGAAATATTGATAAAAGGAAATATTGAAAAAAGGAAGTATAGAAAAAAGGATATATTGAAAAAAAGGTATATAGAAAAAAGGAAATATTGAAAAAACGACATATTGACAAAAGGAAATATTGCAAAAAGGGCGTATAGAAAAAAAGGAAATATTGACAAAAGGAAATATTGAAAAAAATAAATATTGAAAAAATGAAATATTGAAAAAAGGAATTATTCACAAAAGGAAATATTCACAAAAGGAAATATTGAAAAAAGGAAGTATAGAAAAAAGGAAATATTGACAAAAGGAAATATTGAAAAAAGAAGTATAGAGAAAAGTAATATTGAGAAGAAGAAATTTTGAAAAAAAGAAAGTATAGAAAGAAGGAAATATTGAGAAAAGGAAATATTGAAATAAGGAAATATTGACAAAATGAAATATTGAAAAAAGTAAATATTGACAAAAGGAAATATTAAAAAAAGGAGATATTGAAAAAAGGAAATATTGAGAAAAGAAAATATTGAAAAAAGGAAATATTGACAAAAGGAAATATTGAAAAAAGAAAATATTGAAAAAAGGAAATATTGAAAAAAGGATATAGTGAAAAAAGAAAGTAGAGAAAAAAGGAAGTATAGAAAAACGGAAATATTGACAAAAGGAAATATTGAAAAAAGGAAATATTACAAAAGGAAATATTGAAAAAAGGTAGTATAGAAAAAACGAAATATTGAAAAAAAGAAATATTGACAATAGGAAATATTGAAAAAAGGAAGTATAGAAAAAAAGAAATATTGAAAAAAGGAAATATTGAATAAAGGAAATATTGAAAAAAGGAAATATTGACAAAAGGAAATATTCACAAAAGGAAATATTGAAAAAAGGAGATATTGAAAAAAGGAAGTTTTGACAAAAGGAAATATTGAAAAAAGGAGATATTGAAAAAAAGGAAATATTCAGAAATGGAAATATTGAAAAAAGGAAATATTTACAAAAGTAATATTGAAAAAAGGAAATATTGAAAAAAGGAAATATTGAAAAAAGGAAATATTGACAAAAGGAAATATTGAAAAAAAGAAATATTGAAAAAAGTAAATATTGAAAAAAGGAAATATTGAAAAAAGGAAGTATAGAAAGAAGGAAATATTGAAATAAGGAAGTATAGAAAGAAGGAAATATTGAAAAAAGGAAATATTGAAAAAAAGAAGTATAGAAAAGAGGAAATATTCAAAAAAGGAAATATTGAAAAAAGGAAATATTGACAAAAGGAAGTATAGAAAAGAGGAAATATTCAAAAAAGGAAATATTTAAAAGAGGAATTATTCAAAAAAGGAAATATTGGAAAGAGGAAATATTGACAAAAGAAATATTGACAAAAGGAAATTTTGAAAAAAGGAAATATTGAAAAAAGGAAATACTGACAAAAAGAAATATTGACAAAAGAAAATATTGACAAAAGGAAATATTGACAAAAGGAAATATTGAAAAAAGGAAATATTGACATAAGGAAATATTGACAAAAGGAAATATTGAAAAAAGGAAATATTGAAAAAAGGAAGTATAGAAAAAAGGAAGTATAGAAAAAAGGAAGTAAAGAAAAAAGGAAATATTGAAAAAAGGAAATATTGAGAAAAGAAAATATTGAAAAAAGGAAATATTGACAAAAGGAAATATTGAAAAAAGAAAATATTGAAAAAAGGAAATATTAAAAAAAGGAAATATTGAACAAGGTAAATACTGAAAAAAGGAAATATTGACAAAAGGAAGTATAGAAAAGAGGAAATATTCAAAAAAGGAAATATTGAAAAAAGGAAATTTTGACAAAAGGGAATATTGAAAAAAGGAAATATTGAAAAAAGGAAATATTGACAAATGGAAATATTGCAAAAAGGAAATATTGAAAAAACGAAGTATAGAAAGAAGGAAATATGGAAAAAAGGAAATATTGAAAAAAGGAAATATTGACAAATGGAAATATTGCAAAAAGGAAATACTGAAAAAAGGAAGTATAGAAAGAAGGAAATATTGAAAAAAGGAAACATTAAGAAAAGGAAATATTGAAAAAAAGAAATATTGATAAAAGGAAATATTGACAAAAGGAAATATTGACAAAAGAAAATATTGAAAAAAGGAAATATTGACAAAAGGAAGTATAGAAAAGAGGAAATATACAAAAAAGGAAATATTGAAAAGAGGAAATATTCAAAAAAGGAAATATTGAAAAGAGAAAATATTGAAAAAGGAAATATTGACAAAAGATAATATTGAAAAAAAGGATATATTGAAAAAAGGAAATATTGACAAAAGGAAATATTGACAAAAGGAAATATTGACAAAAGGAAATTTTGACAAAAGGAAATATTGAAAAAAGGACATATTGACATAAGGAAATATTGACAAAAGGAAATATTAACAAAAGGAAGTATAGAAAAGAGGAAATATTCAAAAAAAGAAATATTGAACAAAGGAAATACTGAAAAAAGGAAATATTGACAAATGGAAATATTGACAAAAGGAAATTTTGAAAAAAGGAAATATTGAAAAAAGGAAATATTGACAAAAGGAAATATTGACAAAAGAAAATATTGAAAAAAGGAAATATTGAAAAAAGGAAATATTGACAAAAAAGAAATATTGACAATAGGAAATATTGAAAAAAGGAAGTATAGAAAAAGGAAATATTGAAAAAAGGAAATATTGACAAAAGGAAATACTGAAAAAAGGAAGTTTTGACAAAAGGAAATATTGAAAAAAGGAGATATTGAAAAAAAGGAAATATTCAGAAATGGAAATATTGAAAAAAGGAAATATTTACAAAAGGAAATATTGAAAAAAGGAAATATTGAAAAAAGGTTATATTGAAAAAAGGAAATATTGACAAAAGGAAATATTGAAAAAAAAAAATATTGAAAAAAGTAAATATTGAAAAAAGGAAATATTGAAAAAAGGAAGTATAGAAAGAAGGAAATATTGAAAAAAGGAAGTATAGAAAAGAGGAAATATTCAAAAAAGGAAATATTGAAAAAAGGAAATATTGACAAAAGGAAATACTGAAAAAAGGAAGTATAGAAAAGAGGAAATATTCAAAAAAGGAAATATTGAAAAAAGGAAGTATAGAAAAGAGGAAATATTCAAAAAAGGAAATATTGAAAAGAGGAATTATTCAAAAAAGGAAATATTGGAAAGAGGAAATATTGACAAAAGGAAATATTGACAAAAGGAAATTTTGAAAAAAGGAAATATTGAAAAAAGGAAATATTGACAAAAGGAAATATTGACAAAAGAAAATATTGACAAAAGGAAATATTGACAAAAGGAAATATTGACAAAAGGAAATATTGAAAAAAGGAAATATTGAAAAAAGGAAGTATAGAAAAAAGGAAGTATAGAAAAAAGGAAGTAAAGAAAAAAGAAAATATTGAAAAAAGGAAATATTGAGAAAAGAAAATATTGAAAAAAGGACATATTGACAAAAGGAAATATTGAAAAAAGAAAATATTGAAAAAAGGAAATATTGACAATAGGAAGTAAAGAAAATAGGAAATATTCAAAAAAGGAAATATTGACAAGGGAAATACTGAAAAAAGGAAATATTGACAAAAGGAAGTATAGAAAAGAGGAAATATTCAAAAAAGGAAATATTGAAAAAAGGAAATTTTTACAAAAGGAAATATTGAAAAAAGGAAATATTGAAAAAAGGAAATATTGACAAATGGAAATATTGCAAAAAGGAAATATTGAAAAAACGAAGTATAGAAAGAAGGAAATATGGAAAAAAGGAAATATTGAAAAAAGGAAATATTGACAAATGGAAATATTGCAAAAAGGAAAAATTGAAAAAAGGAAGTATAGAATGAAGGAAATATTGAAAAAAGGAAACATTAAGAAAAGGAAATATTGAAAAAAGGAAATATTGACAAAAGGAAATATTGACAAAAGGAAATATTGACAAAAGAAAATATTGAAAAAAGGAAATATTGACAAAAGGAAGTATAGAAAAGAGGAAATATACAAAAAAGGAAATATTGAAAAAAGGAAGTATAGAAAAGAGTAAATATTCAAAAAAGGAAATATTGAAAAGAGGAAATATTCAAAAAAGGAAATATTGAAAAGAGAAAATATTTAAAAAGGAAATATTGACAAAAGATAATATAGGAAAAAAGGAAATATTGAAAAAAGGAAGTATAGAAAAAAGGAAATATTGACAAAAGGAAATATTGAAAAAAGGAAATTTTGAAAACAGGAAATATTGACAAACGGAAATATTGACATGGGAAATATTGATAAAAGGAAATATTGAAAAAAGGAAGTATAGAAAAAAGGATATATTGAAAAAAAGGTATATAGAAAAAAGGAAATATTGAAAAAACGACATATTGACAAAAGGAAATATTGCAAAAAGGGCGTAAAGAAAAAAAGGAAATATTGACAAAAGGAAATATTGAAAAAAATAAATATTGAAAAAATGAAATATTGAAAAAAGGAATTATTCACAAAAGGAAATATTCACAAAAGGAAATATTGAAAAAAGGAAGTATAGAAAAAAGGAAATATTGACAAAAGGAAATATTGAAAAAAGAAGTATAGAGAAAAGTAATATTGAGAAGAAGAAATTTTGAAAAAAGAAAGTATAGAAAGAAGGAAATATTGAGAAAAGGAAATATTGAAATAAGGAAATATTGACAAAATGAAATATTGAAAAAAGTAAATATTGACAAAAGGAAATATTAAAAAAAGGAGATATTGAAAAAAGGAAATATTGAGAAAAGAAAATATTGAAAAAAGGAAATATTGACAAAAGGAAATATTGAAAAAAGAAAATATTGAAAAAAGGAAATATTGAAAAAAGGATATAGTGAAAAAAGAAAGTAGAGAAAAAAGGAAGTATAGCAAAACGGAAATATTGACAAAAGGAAATATTGAAAAAAGGAAATATTACAAAAGGAAATATTGAAAAAAGGTAGTATAGAAAAAACGAAATATTGAAAAAAAGAAATATTGACAATAGGAAATATTGAAAAAAGGAAGTATAGAAAAAAAGAAATATTGAAAAAAGGAAATATTGAATAAAGGAAATATTGAAAAAAGGAAATATTGACAAAAGGAAATATTCACAAAAGGAAATATTGAAAAAAGGAGATATTGAAAAAAGGAAGTTTTGACAAAAGGAAATATTGAAAAAAGGAGATATTGAAAAAAAGGAAATATTCAGAAATGGAAATATTGAAAAAAGGAAATATTTACAAAAGTAATATTGAAAAAAGGAAATATTGAAAAAAGGTAATATTGAAAAAAGGAAATATTGACAAAAGGAAATATTGAAAAAAAGAAATATTGAAAAAAGTAAATATTGAAAAAAGGAAATATTGAAAAAAGGAAGTATAGAAAGAAGGAAATATTGAAATAAGGAAGTATAGAAAGAAGGAAATATTGAAAAAAGGAAATATTGAAAAAAAGAAGTATAGAAAAGAGGAAATATTCAAAAAAGGAAATATTGAAAAAAGGAAATATTGACAAAAGGAAGTATAGAAAAGAGGAAATATTCAAAAAAGGAAATATTTAAAAGAGGAATTATTCAAAAAAGGAAATATTGGAAAGAGGAAATATTGACAAAAGAAATATTGACAAAAGGAAATTTTGAAAAAAGGAAATATTGAAAAAAGGAAATACTGACAAAAAGAAATATTGACAAAAGAAAATATTGACAAAAGGAAATATTGACAAAAGGAAATATTGAAAAAAGGAAATATTGACATAAGGAAATATTGACAAAAGGAAATATTGAAAAAAGGAAATATTGAAAAAAGGAAGTATAGAAAAAAGGAAGTATAGAAAAAAGGAAGTAAAGAAAAAAGGAAATATTGAAAAAAGGAAATATTGAGAAAAGAAAATATTGAAAAAAGGAAATATTGACAAAAGGAAATATTGAAAAAAGAAAATATTGAAAAAAGGAAATTTTGAAAAAAGGAAATATTGAAAAAAGGAAATACTGACAAAAAGAAATATTGACAAAAGAAAATATTGACAAAAGGAAATATTGACAAAAGGAAATATTGAAAAAAGTAAATATTGACATAAGGAAATATTGACAAAAGGAAATATTGAAAAAAGGAAATATTGAAAAAAGGAAGTATAGAAAAAAGGAAGTATAGAAAAAAGGAAGTAAAGAAAAAAGGAAATATTGAAAAAAGGAAATATTGAGAAAAGAAAATATTGAAAAAAGGAAATATTGACAAAAGGAAATATTGAAAAAAGAAAATATTGAAAAAAGGAAATATTAAAAAAAGGAAATATTGAACAAGGTAAATACTGAAAAAAGGAAATATTGACAAAAGGAAGTATAGAAAAGAGGAAATATTCAAAAAAGGAAATATTGAAAAAAGGAAATTTTGACAAAAGGGAATATTGAAAAAAGGAAATATTGAAAAAAGGAAATATTGACAAATGGAAATATTGCAAAAAGGAAATATTGAAAAAACGAAGTATAGAAAGAAGGAAATATGGAAAAAAGGAAATATTGAAAAAAGGAAATATTGACAAATGGAAATATTGCAAAAAGGAAATACTGAAAAAAGGAAGTATAGAAAGAAGGAAATATTGAAAAAAGGAAACATTAAGAAAAGGAAATATTGAAAAAAAGAAATATTGACAAAAGGAAATATTGACAAAAGGAAATATTGACAAAAGAAAATATTGAAAAAAGGAAATATTGACAAAAGGAAGTATAGAAAAGAGGAAATATACAAAAAAGGAAATATTGAAAACAGGAAGTATAGAAAAGATTAAATATTTAAAAAAGGAAATATTGAAAAGAGGAAATATTCAAAAAAGGAAATATTGAAAAGAGAAAATATTGAAAAAGGAAATATTGACAAAAGATAATATTGAAAAAAAGGATATATTGAAAAAAGGAAATATTGACAAAAGGAAATATTGACAAAAGGAAATATTGACAAAAGGAAATTTTGACAAAAGGAAATATTGAAAAAAGGACATATTGACATAAGGAAATATTGACAAAAGGAAATATTAACAAAAGGAAGTATAGAAAAGAGGAAATATTCAAAAAAAGAAATATTGAACAAAGGAAATACTGAAAAAAGGAAATATTGACAAAATGAAATATTGAAAAAAGGAAATATTGAAAAAAAGGAAATATTAAAAAAAGGAAGCATAGAAAAAAGGAAATATTGACAAAAGGAAATATTGAAAAAAGGAAATATTACAAAAGGAAAAATTGAAAAAAGGAAGTATAGAAAAAAGGAAATATTGACAAAAAGGAAATATTGACAAAAAAAATATTGAAAAAAGGAAGTATAGAAAAAAAGGAAATATTGAAAAAAGGAAATATTGAAAAAAGGTAATATTGACAAAAGGAAATATTCACAAAAGGAAATATTGAAAAAAGGAAGTATAAAAAAAGGAAATATTGACAAAAGGAAATATTGAAAAAAGGAAGTATAGAAAAAAAGAAATATTGACAAAAGGAAATATTGCAAAAAGGAAGTATAGAAAAAAGGAAATTTTGAGAAAAGAAGATTTTGAAAAAAGGAGGTATAGAAAGAAGTAAATATTAAGAAAAGTAAGTATAGAAAGAAGAAAATATTGAAAAAAGGAAATATTGAAAAAAGGAAGTATAAAAAGAAGGAAATATTGAAAAAAGGAAGTATAGAAAGAAGGAAATATTGAAAAAAGGAAATATTGACAAAAGGATATATTGAAAAAAGGAAATAGTGAAACAAGAAAGTATAGAAAAGAGGAAATATTCAAAAATGAAATTTTGAAAAAAGGAAATATTGAAAAAAGGAAATATTAACAAAAGGAAGTATAGAAAAGAGGAAATATTCAAAAAAGGAAATATTGAACAAAGGAAATACTGAAAAAAGGAAATATTGACAAAAGGTAATATTGAAAAAAGGAAATATTGAAAAAAAGGAAATATTGAAAAAAGGAAGTATAGAAAAAAGGAAATATTGACAAAAGGAAATATTGACAAAAGGAAATATTGACAAAAGGAGATGTTGACAAAAGGAAATATTGACAAAAGGAAATATTGACAAAAGGAAATATTGAAATAAGGAAATATTGACATAAGGAAATATTGACAAAATGAAATATTGAAAAAAGGAAATAGTGAAAAAAGGAAGTATAGAAAGAAAGAAATATTGAAAAAAGGAATAATTAAGACAAGGAAATATTGAAAAAAGGAAATATTGACAAAAGGAAATATTGACAAAAGGAAATATTGTAAAAAGAAAATATAGAAAAAAGGAAATATTGACAAAAGGAGATATTGAAAAAAAGGAAATATTGAGAAATGGAAATATTGAAAAAAGGAAATATTGACAAAAGGAAATATTGACAAAAGGAGATGTTGACAAAAGGAAATATTGACAAAAGGAAATATTGACAAAAGGAAATATTGACAAAAAGAAATATTGACAAAAGGAAATATTGACAAAAGGAAATTTTGACAAAAGGAAATATTGACGAAAGGAAATATTGAAAATAAGGAAATATTGACAAAAGGAAGTATAGAAAAGAGAAAATATAGAAAAAAGGAAATATTGACAAAAGGGAATATTGGAAAAAGGAAATATTGAAAAAAGGAAATATTGAAAAAAGGAAATATTGACAAAAGGAAATATTGAAAAAAGGAAATATTGAAAAAAGTAAATATTGAAATAAGGAAACATTGACAATAAGAAGTATAGAAAAGAGAAAATATTCAACGAAGGAAATATTGAACAAAGGAAATACTGAAAGAAGGAAATATAGACAAAAGGAAGCATAGAAAAGAATAAATATTCAAAAAAGGAAATATTGAAAAAAGGAAATATTGAAAAAAGGAAATTTTGACAAAAGGAAATATTGAAAAAAGGAAATATTTAAAAAAGGAAATATTGAAAAAAGGAAATATTGACAAATGGAAATATTGCAAAAAGGAAATATTTAAAATAGGAAGTATAGAAAGAAGGAAATATTGAAAAAAGGAAATATTGAAAAAAAAATATTCAAAAAAAGAAGGTCTAGAAAGAAGGAAATATTGAAAAAAGGAAGTATAGAAAAAAAGAATTTTGTCAAAAGGAAATATGGAGAAAAGGAAATATTGTAAAAAGGAAGTATAGAAAAAAGGAAATTTTGAAAAAAGGAAGTATAGAAAGAAGGAAATATTCAAAAAAGGAAATATTGAAAAAAGGAAATATTGAAAAGAAGAAATATTGACAAAAGGAGATATTGACAAAAGGAAATATTGAAAAAAGGAAATATTGACAGAAGGAAATATTGAAAAAAGGAAATATTGACAAAAGGAAATATTAAAAAAGGAGATATTGAAAAAAAGGAAATATTGACAAAAGGAAATATTGAAAAAAAGAAATATTGAAAAAAGGAAGTATAAAAAGAAGGAAATATTGAAAAAAGGAAGTATAGAAAGAAGGAAATATTGTAAAAAAAATATTGACAAAGGGAAATATTGAAAAAAGGAAATATTGAAAAAAGGAAGTATAGAAAAGAGGAAATATTCATCAAAAGAAATATTGAAAAAAGGAAATATTGATCAAAGGAAATACCGAAAAAAGGAAATATTGAAAAAAGGAAGTATAGAGAAGAGGAAATATTCAAAAAAGGAAATTTTGACAAAAGGAAATATTGAAAAAAGGAAATATTGAAAAAAGGAAATATTGACAAATGGAAATATTGCAAAAAGGATATATTGAAAAAAGGAAGTATAGAAAGAAGGAAATATTGAAAAAAGGAAATATTGAAGAAAAAAAATATTGACAAATGGAAATATTGCAAAAAGGAAATATTGAAAAAAGGAAGTAAAGAAAGAAGGAAATATTAAAAAAAAGAAAATATTAAGAAAAGGAAATATTGAAAAAAGGAAATATTGACAAAAGGAAATATTGACAAAAGGAAATATTGTAAAAAGGAAGTATAGAAAAAAGGAAATATTAACAAAAGGAGATATTGAAAAAAGGAGATATTGAAAAAACGGAAATATTGAGAAATGGAAATATTGAAAAAAGGAAATATTGACATAAGGAAATATTGAAAAAAGGAAATATTGAAAAAAGAATATATATTGAAAAAAGGTAATATTGACTTGAGGAAATATTGAAAAAAGGAAATATTAAAAAAAGTAAATATTGAAAAAAAGAATATATGGAAAAAAGGAAGTATAGAAAGAAGGAAATATTGAAAAAAGGAAGTATAGAAAAAAGGAAATATTAACAAAAGGAAATATTTACAAAAAGAAATATTGACAAAAGGAAATATTGACAAAAGGAAATTTTGACAAAAGGAAATATTGACGAAAGGAAATATTGAAAATAAGGAAATATTGACAAAAGGAAGTATAGAAAAGAGAAAATATAGAAAAAAGGAAATATTGACAAAAGGGAATATTGGAAAAAGGAAATATTCAAAAAAAGGAAATATTGAAAAAAGGAAATATTGACAAAAGGAAATTTTGAAAAAAGGAAATATTGAAAAAAGTAAATATTGAAATAAGGAAATATTGACATTAAGAAGTATAGAAAAGAGAAAATATTCAACGAAGGAAATATTGAACAAAGGAAATACTGAAAGAAGGAAATATAGACAAAAGGAAGCATAGAAAAGAGGAAATATTCAAAAAAGGAAATATTGAAAAAAGGAAATATTGAGAAAAGGAAATTTTGACAAAAGGAAATATTGAAAAAAGGAAATATTTAAAAAAGGAAATATTGAAAAAAGGAAATATTGACAAATGGAAATATTGCAAAAAGGAAATATTTAAAATAGGAAGTATAGAAAGAAGGAAATATTGAAAAAAGGAAATATTGAAAAAAAATATTCAAAAAAAGAAGGTCTAGAAAGAAGGAAATATTGAAAAAAGGAAGTATAGAAAAAAAGAATTTTGTCAAAAGGAAATATGGAGAAAAGGAAATATTGTAAAAAGGAAGTATAGAAACGAGGAAATATTCAAAAAAGGAAATATTGAAAAAAGGAAATATTGAAAAAAGGAAATATTGAAAAGAAGAAATATTGACAAAAGGAAAAATTGACAAAAGGAAATATTAAAAAAGAAGATATAGAAAAAAAGGAAATATTGACAAAAGGAAATATTGAAAAAAGGAAATATTGAAAAAAGGAAGTATAAAAAGAAGGAAATATTGAAAAAAGGAAATATTGAAAAAAGGAAGTATAAAAAGAAGGAAATATTGAAAAAAAAATATTGACAAAGGGAAATATTGAAAAAAGGAAATATTGAAAAAAGGAAGTATAGAAAAGAGGAAATATTCATAAAAAGAAATATTG
Source organism: Ischnura elegans (assembly GCF_921293095.1). Taxonomy (NCBI): domain Eukaryota; kingdom Metazoa; phylum Arthropoda; class Insecta; order Odonata; family Coenagrionidae; genus Ischnura; species Ischnura elegans. The sequence goes on along the minus strand of NC_060249.1, from coordinate 116,278,293 downwards.
AAAAAAGGAAATATTCAAAAAAGGAAATATTGATCAAAGGAAATACCGAAAAAAGGAAATATTGAAAAAAGGAAGTATAGAGAAGAGGAAATATTCAAAAAAGGAAATTTTGACAAAGGGAAATATTGAAAAAAGGAAATATTGAAAAAAGGAAATATTGACAAACGGAAATATTGCAAAAAGGATATATTGAAAAAAGGAAGTATAGAAAGAAGGAAATATTGAAAAAAGGAAATATTGAAGAAAAAAAATATTGACAAATGGAAATATTGCAAAAAGGAAATATTGAAAAAAGGAAGTAAAGAAAGAATGAAATATTGAAAAAAGGAAATATTAAGAAAAGGAAATATTGAAAAAAGGAAATATTGACAAAAGGAAATATTGACAAAAGGAAATATTGACAAAAGGAAATTTTGACAAAAGGAAATTTTGACAAAAGGAAATATTGAAAAAAGGACATATTGACATAAGGAAATATTGACAAAAGGAAATATTAACAAAAGGAAGTATAGAAAAGAGGAAATATTCAAAAAAAGAAATATTGAACAAAGGAAATACTGAAAAAAGGAAATATTGACAAAATGAAATATTGAAAAAAGGAAATATTGAAAAAAAGGAAATATTAAAAAAAGGAAGCATAGAAAAAAGGAAATATTGACAAAAGGAAATATTGAAAAAAGGAAATATTACAAAAGGAAAAATTGAAAAAAGGAAGTATAGAAAAAAGGAAATATTGACAAAAAGGAAATGTTGACAAAAAAATATTGAAAAAAGGAAGTATAGAAAAAAGGAAATATTGAAAAAAGGAAATATTGAAAAAAGGTAATATTGACAAAAGGAAATATTCACAAAAGGAAATATTGAAAAAAGGAAGTATAGAAAAAAGGAAATATTGACAAAAGGAAATATTGAAAAAAGGAAGTATAGAAAAAAAGAAATATTGACAAAAGGAAATATTGCAAAAAGGAAGTATAGAAAAAAGGAAATTTTGAGAAAAGAAGATTTTGAAAAAAGGAGGTATAGAAAGAAGTAAATATTAAGAAAAGTAAGTATAGAAAGAAGAAAATATTGAAAAAAGGAAATATTGAAAAAAGGAAGTATAAAAAGAAGGAAATATTGAAAAAAGGAAGTATAGAAAGAAGGAAATATTGAAAAAAGGAAATATTGACAAAAGGATATATTGAAAAAAGGAAATAGTGAAACAAGAAAGTATAGAAAAGAGGAAATATTCAAAAATGAAATTTTGAAAAAAGGAAATATTGAAAAAAGGAAATATTAACAAAAGGAAGTATAGAAAAGAGGAAATATTCAAAAAAGGAAATATTGAACAAAGGAAATACTGAAAAAAGGAAATATTGACAAAAGGTAATATTGAAAAAAGGAAATATTGAAAAAAAGGAAATATTGAAAAAAGGAAGTATAGAAAAAAGGAAATATTGACAAAAGGAAATATTGACAAAAGGAAATATTGACAAAAGGAGATGTTGACAAAAGGAAATATTGACAAAAGGAAATATTGACAAAAGGAAATATTGAAATAAGGAAATATTGACATAAGATAATATTGACAAAATGAAATATTGAAAAAAGGAAATAGTGAAAAAAGGAAGTATAGAAAGAAAGAAATATTGAAAAAAGGAATAATTAAGAGAAGGAAATATTGAAAAAAGGAAATATTCACAAAAGGAAATATTGACAAAAGGAAATATTGTAAAAAGAAAATATAGAAAAAAGGAAATATTGACAAAAGGAGATATTGAAAAAAAGGAAATATTGAGAAATGGAAATATTGAAAAAAGGAAATATTGACAAAAGGAAATATTGACAAAAGGAGATGTTGACAAAAGGAAATATTGACAAAAGGAAATATTGACAAAAGGAAATATTGACATAAGGAAATATTAACAAAAGGAAATATTGAAAAAAGGAAATAGTGAAAACAGGAAGTATAGAAAGAAAGAAATATTGAAAAAAGGAATAATTAAGAGAAGGAAATATTGAAAAAAGGAAATATTGACAAAAGGAAATATTGACAAAAGGAAATATTGTAAAAAGAAAATATAGAAAAAAGGAAATATTGACAAAAGGAGATATTGAAAAAAAGGAAATATTGAGAAATGGAAATATTGAAAAAAGGAAATATTGACAAAAGAAACAATTGAAAAAAGGAAATATTGAAAAAAGGAAATATTGAAAAAAAGTAATATTGACAAAAGGAAATATTTAAAAAAAGGAAATATTGAAAAAAGGAAATATTGAAAAAAGTAATAATTGATAAAAGAAATATATTGAAAAAAGGAAGTTTAGAAAGAAGGAAATATTGCAAAAATGAAGTATAGAAGGAAGGAAATATTGACAAAAGGAAATATTGACAAAAAGAAATATTGACAAAAAGAAATATTGACAAAAGGAAATATTGAAAAAAGGAAGTATAGAAAGAAAGGAATATTGAAAAAAGGAAATATTAAGAAAAGGAAATATTAAAAAAAGGAAATATTGACAAAAGGAAATATTAAAAAAAGGAAATATTGACAAAAGGAAATATTGACAAAAGGAAATATTGACAAAAGGAAATATTGTAAAAAGTAAGTATAGAAAGAAGGAAATATTGACAAAATGAGATATTGAAAAAAGGAGATATTGAAAAAAAGGAAATATTTAGAAATGGAAATATTGAAAAAAGGAAATATTGACATAAGGAAATATTGAAAAAAGGAAATATTGAAAAAAGAATATATATTGAAAAAAGGTAATATTGACTAAAGGAAATATTGAAAAAAGGAAATAGTAAAAAAAGTAAATATTGAAAAAAAGAATATATGGAAAAAAGGAAGTATAGAAAGAAGGAAATATTGAAAAAAGGAAGTATAGAAAAAAGGAAATATTGACAAAAGGAAATATTGACAAAAAGAAATATTGACAAAAGGAAATATTGACAAAAGGAAATTTTGACAAAAGGAAATATTGACGAAAGGAAATATTGAAAATAAGGAAATATTGACAAAAGGAAGTATAGAAAAGAGAAAATATAGAAAAAAGGAAATATTGACAAAAGGGAATATTGGAAAAAGGAAATATTGAAAAAAGGAAATATTGAAAAAAGGAAATATTGACAAAAGGAAATATTGAAAAAAGGAAATATTGAAAAAAGTAAATATTGAAATAAGGAAACATTGACAATAAGAAGTATAGAAAAGAGAAAATATTCAACGAAGGAAATATTGAACAAAGGAAATACTGAAAGAAGGAAATATAGACAAAATAAAGCATAGAAAAGAAGAAATATTCAAAAAGGAAATATTGAAAAAAGGAAATATTGAAAAAAGGAAATTTTGACAAAAGGAAATATTGAAAAAAGGAAATATTTAAAAAAGGAAATATTGAAAAAAGGAAATATTGACAAATGGAAATATTGCAAAAAGGAAATATTTAAAATAGGAAGTATAGAAAGAAGGAAATATTGAAAAAAGGAAATATTGAAAAAAAATATTCAAAAAAAGAAGGTCTAGAAAGGAGGAAATTTTGAAAAAAGGAAGTATAGAAAAAAGGAAGTATAGAAAGTATAAAATATATATAGTAAGGAAATATTAACAAATGGAGGTATTGAAAAAAGGAGATACTGAAAAAAGGAAATATTGAGAAATGGAAATATTGAAGAAAGAAATTATTGACGAAAGGAAATATTGAAAAAAGGAAATATTGAAAAGAGTAAATATTGAAAAAAGGAAATATTGAAAAAAAGAAATATTGACTACAGGAAATATTGCATAAAGGAAGTATAGAAAAAAGGAAATATTGAGAAAAGGAAATTTTGAAAAAAGGAAGTATAGAATGAAGGATATATTGAGAAAAGGAAATATTGAAAGAAAGGAATATTGACAGAAGGAAATATTAAAAAAGGAAATATTGACAAAAGGTAATATTGACAAAAGGAAATATTGAAAATAGGAGATATTGAAAAAAAGAAATATTGAGAAAAGAAAATATTGAAAAAAGGATATATTGACGAAAGCAAATATTGAAAAAAGGAAATATTAAAAAAAAGGAAATTTTGAAAAAAGGGAATATTGAAAAAAGGAAATATTGACAAAAAGAAATGTTGAAAAAAAATATTGAAAAAAGGAAATATTGAAAAAAGGAAATATTGACAAAAGGAAATATTGACAAAAGGAAATATTGAAAAAAGGAAATATTGAAAAAAGGAAGTAAAGAATAAGGAAAGTATAGAAAAAAGGAAATATCGACAAAAGGAAATATTGAAAAAAGGAAATATTAACAAAAGGAAACATTGAAAAATGGGAGTATAGAAAAAAGGATATATTGAAAAAAGGAAATATTGAAAAAAGGAAATATTGAAAAAAGGAAATATTGACTAGGGAAATATTTCAAAAACAAAGTATAGAAAAAAGGAATTATTGACAAAAGGAAATTTTGAAATAGGAAATATTGAAAAAAGGAAATATTGAAAAAAGGAAATATTGAAAAAAGGAAATATTGAAAAAAAGAAATATTGAAAAAAGGAGATATTGAAAAAAGGCAATATTGACAAAAGGAAATATTGAAATAAGGAAATATTGAAAAAAGGAAATATTGAAAAAAGGAAATATTGAAAAAAGGAAATATTGACGAAAGCAAATATTGAAAAAAGGAAATATTAAAAAAAAGGAAATATTGAAAAAAGGGAATATTGAAAAAAGGAAATATTGACAAAAAGAAATATTGAAAAAAAAATATTGAAAAAAGGAAATATTGAAAAAAGGAAATATTGACAAAAGGAAATATTGACAAAAGGAAATATTGACAAAAGGAAATATTGAAAAAAGGAAATATTGAAAAAAGGAAGTAAAGAATAAAGAAAGTATAGAAAAAAGGAAATATCGACAAAAGGAAATATTGAAAAAAGGAAATATTAACAAAAGGAAACATTGAAAAATAGGAGTATAGAAAAAAGGATATATTGAAAACTGGAAATATTGAAAAAAGGAAATATTGAAAAAAGGAAATATTGACTAGGGAAATATTTCAAAAACAAAGTATAGAAAAAAGGAATTATTGACAAAAGGAAATTTTGAAATAGGAAATATTCAAAAAAGGAAATATTGAAAAAAGGAAATATTGAAAAAAGGAAATATTGACAAAAGGAGATATTGACAAAAGGAAATATTGAAAAAAGGAAATATTGACAGAAGGAAATATTGAAAAAAGGAAATATTGACAAAAGGAAATATTAAAAAAGGAGATATTGAAAAAAAGGAAATATTGACAAAATGAAATATTGAAAAAAGGAAATATTGAAAAAAGGAAGTATAAAAAGAAGGAAATATTGAAAAAAGGAAGTGTAGAAAGAAGGAAATATTGAAAAAAAAATATTGACAAAGGGAAATATTGAAAAAAGGAAATATTAAAAAAAGGAAGTATAGAAAAGAGGAAATATTCATAAAAAGAAATATTGAAAAAAGGAAATATTCAAAAAAGGAAATATTGATCAAAGGAAATACCGAAAAAAGGAAATATTGAAAAAAGGAAGTATAGAGAAGAGGAAATATTCAAAAAAGGAAATTTTGACAAAGGGAAATATTGAAAAAAGGAAATATTGAAAAAAGGAAATATTGACAAATGGAAATATTGCAAAAAGGATATATTGAAAAAAGGAAGTATAGAAAGAAGGAAATATTGAAAAAAGGAAATATTGAAGAAAAAAAATATTGACAAATGGAAATATTGCAAAAAGGAAATATTGAAAAAAGGAAGTAAAGAAAGAATGAAATATTGAATAAAGGAAATATTAAGAAAAGGAAATATTGAAAAAAGGAAATATTGACAAAAGGAAATATTGACAAAAGGAAATATTGTAAAAAGGAAGTATAGAAAAAAGGAAATATTAACAAAAGGAGGTATTGAAAAAAGGAGATACTGAAAAAAGGAAATATTGAGAAATGGAAATATTGAAGAAAGGAAATATTGTCAAAAGGAAATATTGAAAAAAGGAAATATTTAAAAGAGTAAATATTGAAAGAAGGAAATATTGAAAAAAAGAGATATTGACTAAAGGAAATATTGCATAAAGGAAGTATAGAAAAAAGGAAATATTGAGAAAAGGAAATTTTGAAAAAAGGAAGTATAGAAAGAAGGATATATTGAGAAAAGGAAATATTGAAAGAAAGGAATATTGACAGAAGGAAATATTAAAAAAGGAAATATTGACAAAAGGAAATATTGACAAAAGGAAATATTGAAAATAGGAGATATTGAAAAAAAGAAATATTAAGAAAAGAAAATATTGAAAAAAGGATATATTGACGAAAGAAAATATTGAAAAAAGGAAATATTAAAAAAAAGGATATATTGAAAAAAGGAAATATTGAAAAAAGGAAATATTGACAAAAAGAAATATTGAAAAAAAAATATTGAAAAAAGGAAATATTGAAAAAAGGAAATATTGACAAAAGGAAATATAGACAAAAGGAAATATTGAAAAAAGGAAATATTGAAAAAAGGAAGTAAAGAATAAAGAAAGTATAGAAAAAAGGAAATATCGACAAAAGGAAATATTGAAAAAAGGAAATATTAACAAAAGGAAACATTGAAAAATGGGAGTATAGAAAAAAGGATATATTGAAAAAAGGAAATATTGAAAAAAGGAAATATTGAACAAAGGAAATATTGACTAAAGGAAATATTTCAAAAACAAAGTATAGAAAAAAGGAAATATTGACAAAAGGAAATTTTGAAATAGAAAATATTGAAAAAAGGAAATATTGAAAAAAGGAAATATTGAAAAAAGCAAATATTGAAAAAAGGAGATATTGAAAAAAGGCAATATTGACAAAAGGAAATATTGAAATAAGGAAATATTGAAAAAAGGAAATATTGAAAAAAGGAAATATTGAAAAAAGGAAGTATAGAAAGAAGGAAATATTGGAAAAAGGAAGTATAGAAAGAAGGAAATATAAACAAAAGGAAATATTGAAAAAAGAAATATTGACAAAAGGAAATATTGAGAAAAGGAAGTATTGAAAAAAGGAAATATTGACAAAAGGAAATATTGAAAAAAGGAAATATTGACAAAAGGAAATATTGAAAAAAGGAAATATTGAAAAAAGGAAATATTGAGAAAAGGAAATATTGAAAAAAGGAAATAGTGACAAAAGGAAATATTGAAAAAAGGAAATATTGAAAAAAGGAAATATTGAAAAAAGGAAATATTGAAAAAAGGAAATTTTGAAAAAAGGAGATATTGAAAAAAGGAAATATTGACAAAAAGAAATATTGAAAAAAGGAAATATTGAAAAAAAGGAAATATTGAAAAAAGGAAATATTGAAAAAAGGAAATATTGAAAAAAGGAAATATTGAAAAAAGGAAGTAAAGAATAAAGAAAGTATAGAAAAAAGGAAATATCGACAAAAGAAAATATTGAAAAAAGGAAATATTGACAAAAATAAATATTGAAAAAAGGAAATATTGAAAAAAGGAAATATTGAAAAAAGGAAATATTGAAAATAGGAAATATTGAAAAAAAGGAGATATTGAAAAAAGGAAATATTGACAAAAGGAGATATTGAAAAAAGGAAATATTGAAAAAAGGAAATATTGAAAAAAGGAAATATTGAAAAAAGGAAATAAAGAATAAAGAAAGTATAGAAAGAAGGAAATATTGAAAAAAGGAAGTATAGAAAGAAGGAAATATTGACAAAAGGAAATATTGAAAAAAGGAAATATTGACAAAAGGAAATATTGAGAAAAGGAAATATTGAAAAAAGGAAATATTGACAAAAGGAAATATTGAAAAAAGGAAATATTGACAAAAGGAAATATTGAAAAAAAAAGATATTGAAAAAAGGAAATATTGAGAAAAGAAAATATTGAAAAAAGGAAATATTGACAAAAGAAATATTGAAAAAAGGAAATATTGAATAATGGAAATATTGACAAAAGGAAATATTGAAAAAAGGAAATATTGAAAAAAGGAAATATTGAAAAAAGGAAATATTGAAAAAAGGAAGTATAGAAAAAAGGAAAAATTGACAAAAGGAAATATTGAAAAAAGGAAATTTTGAAAGAAGGAAATATTGACAAAAAATAATATTTAGAAAAGGAAATATTGAAAAAAGGAGGAATTGACAAAAGGATTATTGTCAAAAGGAAATATTGAAAAAAGGAAATATTGAAAAAATGAAATATTACAAAAGGAAATATTGAAAAAAGAAAGTATAGAAAAAAGAAAATAATGACAAAAGGAAATATTGACAAAAGGAAATATTGACAAAAGTAAATATTGTAAAAAGGAAGTATATAAAAAAGTAAATATTGAAAATAGGAAGTATAGAAAGAAGGAAATATTGAGAAAAGGAATTATTGAAAAAAGGAAATATTGAAAAAAGGAAATATTGAAAAAAGTAAATATTGGCAAAACGAAATATTGAAAAAAGGAGATATTAAAAAAAAGGAAATATTGAGAAATGGAAATATAGAAAAAAGGAAATATTGACTAAAGGAAATATTGAAAAAAGGAAAGATTGAAAAAAGGTAATATTAACAAAAGGCAATATTGACATAAGGAAATATTGAAATAAGGAAATATTGAAAAAAGGATATATTGAAAAAAGGAAATATTGAAAAAAGGAAATATTGAAAAAAGGAGATAATGAAAAAAGGAAATATTGACAAAAGGAAATATTGAAAAAAGGAAATATTTGCAAAGGGAAATATTGAAAAAAGCAGATATTGAAAAAAAGGAAATATTGAGAAATGGAAATATAGAAAAAAGGAAATATTGACGAAAGGAAATATTGAAAAAAGGAAATATTGAAAAAAGGAAATATTGAAAAAAGGATATATTGACAAAAGGTAGTATAGAAAAGAGGAAATATTAAAAAAGGAATTATTGAAAAAAGGAAATATTGACAAAAGGAAATATTGAAAAAAGGAAGTATAGAAAAGAGGATATATTCAAAAAAGGAAATTTTGAAATGAGGAAAAATTCAAAAAAGGAAATATTGAAAAGAAGAAATATTGACAAAAGGATATATTGACAAAAGGAAATATTGAAAAAAGGAAATATTGAAAAAATGGAAATATGTAAAAAAAGGAAATATTGAAAAAAGGAAATATTGAAAAAAGGAAATATTGAAGAAAGAAAAAAGCGACAAATGGAAATATTGCAAAAAGGAAATATTGAAAAAAGGAAGTAAAGAAAGAAGGAAATATTGAAAAAAGGAAATATTAAGAAAAGGAAATATTGAAAAAAGGAAATATTGACAAAAGGAAATATTGACAAAAGGAAATATTGTAAAAAGTAAGTATAGAAAAAAGGAAATATTAACAAATGGAGGTATTGAAAAAAGGAGATACTGAAAAAAGGAAATATTGAGAAATGGAAATATTGAAGAAAGGAAATATTGACGAAAGGAAATATTGAAAAAAGGAAATATTGAAAAGAGTAAATATTGAAAAAAGGAAATATTGAAAAAAAGAAATATTGACTAAAGGAAATATTGCATAAAGGAAGTATAGAAAAAAGGAAATATTGAGAAAAGGAAATATTGAAAAAAGGAAGTATAGAATGAAGGATATATTGAGAAAAGGAAATATTGAAAGAAAGGAATATTGACAGAAGGAAATATTAAAAATGAAATATTGACAAAAGGTAATATTGACAAAAGGAAATATTGAAAATAGGAGATATTGAAAAAAGGAAATATTGAGAAAAGAAAATATTGAAAAAAGGATATATTGACGAAAGCAAATATTGAAAAAAGGAAATATTAAAAAAAAGGAAATTTTGAAAAAAGGGAATATTGAAAAAAGGAAATATTGACAAAAAGAAATGTTGAAAAAAAAATATTGAAAAAAGGAAATATTGAAAAAAGGAAATATTGACAAAAGGAAATATTGACAAAAGGAAATATTGAAAAAAGGAAATATTGAAAAAAGGAAGTAAAGAATAAGGAGTGTATAGAAAAAAGGAAATATCGACAAAAGGAAATATTGAAAAAAGGAAATATTAACAAAAGGAAACATTGAAAAATGGGAGTATAGAAAAAAGGATATATTGAAAAAAGGAAATATTGAAAAAAGGAAATATTGAAAAAAGGAAATATTGACTAGGGCAATATTTCAAAAACAAAGTATAGAAAAAAGGAATTATTGACAAAAGGAAATTTTGAAATAGGAAATATTGAAAAAAGGAAATATTGAAAAAAGGAAATATTGAAAAAAGGAAATATTGAAAAAAGCAAATATTGAAAAAAGGAGATATTGAAAAAAGGCAATATTGACAAAAGGAAATATTGAAATAAGGAAATATTGAAAAAAGGAAATATTGAAAAAAGGAAATATTGAAAAAAGGAAATATTGACGAAAGCAAATATTGAAAAAAGGAAATATTAAAAAAAAGGAAATATTGAAAAAAGGGAATATTGAAAAAAGGAAATATTGACAAAAAGAAATGTTGAAAAAAAAATATTGAAAAAAGGAAATATTGAAAAAAGGAAATATTGACAAAAGGAAATATTGACAAAAGGAAATATTGAAAAAAGGAAATATTGAAAAAAGGAAGTAAAGAATAAGGAGTGTATAGAAAAAAGGAAATATCGACAAAAGGAAATATTGAAAAAAGGAAATATTAACAAAAGGAAACATTGAAAAATGGGAGTATAGAAAAAAGGATATATTGAAAAAAGGAAATATTGAAAAAAGGAAATATTGAAAAAAAAAGGAAATATTGACTAGGGCAATATTTCAAAAACAAAGTATAGAAAAAAGGAATTATTGACAAAAGGAAATTTTGAAATAGGAAATATTGAAAAAAGGAAATATTGAAAAAAGGAAATATTGAAAAAAGGAAATATTGAAAAAAGCAAATATTGAAAAAAGGAGATATTGAAAAAAGGCAATATTGACAAAAGGAAATATTGAAATAAGGAAATATTGAAAAAAGGAAATATTGAAAAAAGGAAATATTGAAAAAAGGAAATATTGACGAAAGCAAATATTGAAAAAAGGAAATATTAAAAAAAAGGAAATATTGAAAAAAGGGAATATTGAAAAAAGGAAATATTGACAAAAAGAAATGTTGAAAAAAAAATATTGAAAAAAGGAAATATTGAAAAAAGGAAATATTGACAAAAGGAAATATTGACAAAAGGAAATATTGAAAAAAGGAAATATTGAAAAAAGGAAGTAAAGAATAAAGAAAGTATAGAAAAAAGGAAATATCGACAAAAGGAAATATTGAAAAAAGGAAATATTAACAAAAGGAAACATTGAAAAATAGGAGTATAGAAAATAGGATATATTGAAAACTGGAAATATTGAAAAAAGGAAATATTGAAAAAAGGAAATATTGACTAGGGAAATATTTCAAAAACAAAGTATAGAAAAAAGGAATTATTGACAAAAGGAAATTTTGAAATAGGAAATATTGAAAAAAGGAAATATTGAAAAAAGGAAATATTGAAAAAAGGAAATATTGAAAAAAGCAAATATTGAAAAAAGGAGATATTGAAAAAAGGCAATATTGACATAAGGAAATATTGAAATAAGGAAATATTGAAAAAAGGAAATATTGAAAAAAGGAAATATTGAAAAAAGGAAATATTGAAAAAAGGAGATAATGAAAAAAGGAAATATTGACAAAAAGAGATATTGAAAAAAGGAAATATTGAGAAAAGAAAATATTGAAAAAAGGAAATATTGACAAAAGAAATATTGAAAAAAGGAAATATTGAAAAATGGAAATATTGACAAAAGGAAATATTGAAAAAAGGAAATATTGAAAAAAGGAAATATTGAAAAAAGGAAGTATAGAAAAAAGGAAAAATTGACAAAAGGAAATATTGAAAAAAGGAAATATTGAAAAAAGGAAATATTGAAAAAAAGGAAATATTAAAAAAGGAAGTATAGAATAAAGGAAACATTGAAAAAAGGAAATATTGAAAAAAATAATAATGATAAAAAGGAAATATTGAGAAAAGGAAATATTGAAAAAAGGAGGTATTGACAAAAGGATTATTGACAAAAGGAAATATTGAAAAAAGAAATATTGACAAAAGGAAATATTGAGAAAAGGAAGTATTGAAAAAAGGAAATATTGACAAAAGGAAATATTGAAAAAAGGAAATATTGACAAAAGGAAATATTGAAAAAAGGAGATATTGAAAAAAGGAAATATTGAGAAAAGAAAATATTGAAAAAAGGAAATATTGACAAAAGGAAATATTGAAAAAAGGAAGTAAAGAATAATGAAAGTATAGAAAAAAGGAAATATCAACAAAAGAAAATATTCAAAAAAGGAAATATTGACAATAGGAAATATTGAAAAAAGGAAATATTGAAAAAAGGAAATATTCAAAAAAGGAAATATTGAAAAAAGGAAATATTGAAAAAAGGAGATATTGAAAAAAGGAAATATTGACAAAAGGAAATATTGAAAAAAGGAAATATTGAAAAAAGGAAATATTGAAAAAAGGAAATATTGAAAAAAGGAAATTTTGAAAAAAGGAGATATTGAAAAAAGGAAATATTGACAAAAAGAAATATTGAAAAAAGGAAATATTGAAAAAAAGGAAATATTGAAAAAAGGAAATATTGAAAAAAGGAAATATTGAAAAAAGGAAATATTGAAAAAAGGAAGTAAAGAATAAAGAAAGTATAGAAAAAAGGAAATATCGACAAAAGAAAATATTGAAAAAAGGAAATATTGACAAAAAGAAATATTCAAAAAAGGAAATATTGAAAAAAGGAAATATTGACAAAAGGAAATATTGAAATAGGAAATATTGAAAAAAGGAGATATTGAAAAAAGGAAATATTGACAAAAGGAGATATTGAAAAAAGGAAATATTGAAAAAAGGAAATATTGAAAAAAGAAAATATTGAAAAAAGGAAATAAAGAATAAAGAAAGTATAGAAAGAAGGAAATATTGAAAAAAGGAAGTATAGAAAGAAGGAAATATTGACAAAAGGAAATATTGAAAAAAGGAAATATTGACAAAAGGAAATATTGAGAAAAGGAAATATTGAAAAAAGGAAATATTGACAAAAGGAAATATTGAAAAAAGGAAATATTGACAAAAGGAAATATTGAAAAAAAAAGATATTGAAAAAAGGAAATATTGAGAAAAGAAAATATTGAAAAAAAGAAATATTGACAAAAGAAATATTGAAAAAAGGAAATATTGACAAAAGGAAATATTGAAAAAAGGAAATATTGAAAAAAGGAAATATTGAAAAAAGGAAATATTGAAAAAAGGAAGTATAGAAAAAAGGAAAAATTGACAAAAGGAAATATTGACAAAAGGAAATATTGAAAAAAGGAAATATTGAAAAAAGGAAGTAAAGAATAAGGAGTGTATAGAAAAAAGGAAATATCGACAAAAGGAAATATTGAAAAAAGGAAATATTAACAAAAGGAAACATTGAAAAATGGGAGTATAGAAAAAAGGATATATTGAAAAAAGGAAATATTGAAAAAAGGAAATATTGAAAAAAGGAAATATTGACTAGGGCAATATTTCAAAAACAAAGTATAGAAAAAAGGAATTATTGACAAAAGGAAATTTTGAAATAGGAAATATTGAAAAAAGGAAATATTGAAAAAAGGAAATATTGAAAAAAGGAAATATTGAAAAAAGCAAATATTGAAAAAAGGAGATATTGAAAAAAGGCAATATTGACAAAAGGAAATATTGAAATAAGGAAATATTGAAAAAAGGAAATATTGAAAAAAGGAAATATTGAAAAAAGGAAATATTGACGAAAGCAAATATTGAAAAAAGGAAATATTAAAAAAAAGGAAATATTGAAAAAAGGGAATATTGAAAAAAGGAAATATTGACAAAAAGAAATGTTGAAAAAAAAATATTGAAAAAAGGAAATATTGAAAAAAGGAAATATTGACAAAAGGAAATATTGACAAAAGGAAATATTGAAAAAAGGAAATATTGAAAAAAGGAAGTAAAGAATAAAGAAAGTATAGAAAAAAGGAAATATCGACAAAAGGAAATATTGAAAAAAGGAAATATTAACAAAAGGAAACATTGAAAAATAGGAGTATAGAAAATAGGATATATTGAAAACTGGAAATATTGAAAAAAGGAAATATTGAAAAAAGGAAATATTGACTAGGGAAATATTTCAAAAACAAAGTATAGAAAAAAGGATTTATTGACAAAAGGAAATTTTGAAATAGGAAATATTGAAAAAAGGAAATATTGAAAAAAGGAAATATTGAAAAAAGGAAATATTGAAAAAAGCAAATATTGAAAAAAGGAGATATTGAAAAAAGGCAATATTGACATAAGGAAATATTGAAATAAGGAAATATTGAAAAAAGGAAATATTGAAAAAAGGAAATATTGAAAAAAGGAAATATTGAAAAAAGGAGATAATGAAAAAAGGAAATATTGACAAAAAGAGATATTGAAAAAAGGAAATATTGAGAAAAGAAAATATTGAAAAAAGGAAATATTGACAAAAGAAATATTGAAAAAAGGAAATATTGAAAAATGGAAATATTGACAAAAGGAAATATTGAAAAAAGGAAATATTGAAAAAAGGAAATATTGAAAAAAGGAAGTATAGAAAAAAGGAAAAATTGACAAAAGGAAATATTGAAAAAAGGAAATATTGAAATAAGGAAATATTGAAAAAAAGGAAATATTAAAAAAGGAAGTATAGAATAAAGGAAACATTGAAAAAAGGAAATATTGAAAAAAATAATAATGATAAAAAGGAAATATTGAGAAAAGGAAATATTGAAAAAAGGAGGTATTGACAAAAGGATTATTGACAAAAGGAAATATTGAAAAAAGAAATATTGACAAAAGGAAATATTGAGAAAAGGAAGTATTGAAAAAAGGAAATATTGACAAAAGGAAATATTGAAAAAAGGAAATATTGACAAAAGGAAATATTGAAAAAAGGAGATATTGAAAAAAGGAAATATTGAGAAAAGAAAATATTGAAAAAAGGAAATATTGACAAAAGGAAATATTGAAAAAAGGAAGTAAAGAATAATGAAAGTATAGAAAAAAGGAAATATCAACAAAAGAAAATATTGAAAAAAGGAAATATTGACAAAAAGAAATATTGAAAAAAGGAAATATTGAAAAAAGGAAATATTCAAAAAAGGAAATATTGAAAAAAGGAAATATTGAAAAAAGGAGATATTGAAAAAAGGAAATATTGACAAAAGGAAATATTGAAAAAAGGAAATATTGAAAAAAGGAAATATTGAAAAAAGGAAATATTGAAAAAAGGAAATTTTGAAAAAAGGAGATATTGAAAAAAGGAAATATTGAAAAAAAGAAATATTGAAAAAAGGAAATATTGAAAAAAAGGAAATATTGAAAAAAGGAAATATTGAAAAAAGGAAATATTGAAAAAAGGAAATATTGAAAAAAGGAAGTAAAGAATAAAGAAAGTATAGAAAAAAGGAAATATCGACAAAAGAAAATATTGAAAAAAGGAAATATTGACAAAAAGAAATATTGAAAAAAGGAAATATTGAAAAAAGGAAATATTGAAAAAAGGAAATATTGAAAATAGGAAATATTGAAAAAAGGAGATATTGAAAAAAGGAAATATTGACAAAAGGAGATATTGAAAAAAAGGAAATATTGAAAAAAGGAAATATTGAAAAAAGAAAATATTGAAAAAAGGAAATAAAGAATAAAGAAAGTATAGAAAGAAGGAAATATTGAAAAAAGGAAGTATAGAAAGAAGGAAATATTGACAAAAGGAAATATTGAAAAAAGGAAATATTGACAAAAGGAAATATTGAGAAAAGGAAATATTGAAAAAAGGAAATATTGACAAAAGGAAATATTGAAAAAAGGAAATATTGACAAAAGGAAATATTGAAAAAAAAAGATATTGAAAAAAGGAAATATTGAGAAAAGAAAATATTGAAAAAAAGCAATATTGACAAAAGAAATATTGAAAAAAGGAAATATTGACAAAAGGAAATATTGAAAAAAGGAAATATTGAAAAAAGGAAATATTGAAAAAAGGAAATATTGAAAAAAGGAAGTATAGAAAAAAGGAAAAATTGACAAAAGGAAATATTGAAAAAAGGAAATTTTGAAAGAAGGAAATATTGACAAAAAATAATATTTAGAAAAGGAAATATTGAAAAAAGGAGGAATTGACAAAAGGATTATTGACAAAAGGAAATATTGAAAAAAGGAAATATTGAAAAAATGAAATATTACAAAAGGAAATATTGAAAAAAGAAAGTATAGAAAAAAGAAAATAATGACAAAAGGAAATATTGACAAAAGGAAATATTGACAAAAGTAAATATTGTAAAAAGGAAGTATATAAAAAAGTAAATATTGAAAATAGGAAGTATAGAAAGAAGGAAATATTGAGAAAAGGAATTATTGAAAAAAGGAAATATTGAAAAAAGGAAATATTGAAAAAAGTAAATATTGGCAAAACGAAATATTGAAAAAAGGAGATATTAAAAAAAAGGAAATATTGAGAAATGGAAATATAGAAAAAAGGAAATATTGACTAAAGGAAATATTGAGAAAAGGAAAGATTGAAAAAAGGTAATATTAACAAAAGGCAATATTGACATATGGAAATATTGAAATAAGGAAATATTGAAAAAAGGAAATATTGAAAAAAGGAAATATTGAAAAAAGGAAATATTGAAAAAAGGAGATAATGAAAAAAGGAAATATTGACAAAAGGAAATATTGAAAAAAGGAAATATTTGCAAAGGGAAATATTGAAAAAAGCAGATATTGAAAAAAAGGAAATATTGAGAAATGGAAATATAGAAAAAAGGAAATATTGACGAAAGGAAATATTGAAAAAAGGAAATATTGAAAAAAGGAAATATTGAAAAAAGGATATATTGACAAAAGGTAGTATAGAAAAGAGGAAATATTAAAAAAGGAATTATTGAAAAAAGGAAATATTGACAAAAGGAAATATTGAAAAAAGGAAGTATAGAAAAGAGGATATATTCAAAAAAGGAAATTTTGAAATGAGGAAAAATTCAAAAAAGGAAATATTGAAAAGAAGAAATATTGACAAAAGGATATATTGACAAAAGGAAATATTGAAAAAAGGAAATATTGAAAAAATGGAAATATGTAAAAAAATGAAATATTGACAAAAGGAAATATTGAAAAAAGGAAATATTGAAGAAAGAAAAAATTGACAAATGGAAATATTGCAAAAAGGAAATATTGAAAAAAGGAAGTAAAGAAAGAAGGAAATATTGAAAAAAGGAAATATTAAGAAAAGGAAATATTGAAAAAAGGAAATATTGACAAAAGGAAATATTGACAAAAGGAAATATTGTAAAAAGTAAGTATAGAAAAAAGGAAATATTAACAAATGGAGGTATTGAAAAAAGGAGATACTGAAAAAAGGAAATATTGAGAAATGGAAATATTGAAGAAAGAAATTATTGACGAAAGGAAATATTGAAAAAAGGAAATATTGAAAAGAGTAAATATTGAAAAAAGGAAATATTGAAAAAAAGAAATATTGACTTCAGGAAATATTGCATAAAGGAAGTATAGAAAAAAGGAAATATTGAGAAAAGGAAATTTTGAAAAAAGGAAGTATAGAATGAAGGATATATTGAGAAAAGGAAATATTGAAAGAAAGGAATATTGACAGAAGGAAATATTAAAAAAGGAAATATTGACAAAAGGTAATATTGACAAAAGGAAATATTGAAAATAGGAGATATTGAAAAAAAGAAATATTGAGAAAAGAAAATATTGAAAAAAGGATATATTGACGAAAGCAAATATTGAAAAAAGGAAATATTAAAAAAAAGGAAATTTTGAAAAAAGGGAATATTGAAAAAAGGAAATATTGACAAAAAGAAATGTTGAAAAAAAATATTGAAAAAAGGAAATATTGAAAAAAGGAAATATTGACAAAAGGAAATATTGACAAAGGAAATATTGAAAAAAGGAAATATTGAAAAAAGGAAGTAAAGAATAAGGAAAGTATAGAAAAAAGGAAATATCGACAAAAGGAAATATTGAAAAAAGGAAATATTAACAAAAGGAAACATTGAAAAATGGGAGTATAGAAAAAAGGATATATTGAAAAAAGGAAATATTGAAAAAAGGAAATATTGAAAAAAGGAAATATTGACTAGGGAAATATTTCAAAAACAAAGTATAGAAAAAAGGAATTATTGACAAAAGGAAATTTTGAAATAGGAAATATTGAAAAAAGGAAATATTGAAAAAAGGAAATATTGAAAAAAGGAAATATTGAAAAAAGCAAATATTGAAAAAAGGAGATATTGAAAAAAGGCAATATTGACAAAAGGAAATATTGAAATAAGGAAATATTGAAAAAAGGAAATATTGAAAAAAGGAAATATTGAAAAAAGGAAATATTGACGAAAGCAAATATTGAAAAAAGGAAATATTAAAAAAAAGGAAATATTGAAAAAAGGTAATATTGAAAAAAGGAAATATTGACAAAAAGAAATATTGAAAAAAAAATATTGAAAAAAGGAAATATTGAAAAAAGGAAATATTGACAAAAGGAAATATTGACAAAAGGAAATATTGACAAAAGGAAATATTGAAAAAAGGAAATATTGAAAAAAGGAAGTAAAGAATAATGAAAGTATAGAAAAAAGGAAATATCGACAAAAGGAAATATTGAAAAAAGGAAATATTAACAAAAGGAAACATTGAAAAATAGGAGTATAGAAAAAAGGATATATTGAAAACTGGAAATTTTGAAAAAAGGAAATATTGAAAAAAGGAAATATTGACTAGGGAAATATTTCAAAAACAAAGTATAGAAAAAAGGAATTATTGACAAAAGGAAATTTTGAAATAGGAAATATTGAAAAAAGGAAATATTGAAAAAAGGAAATATTGAAAAAAGGAAGTATAGAAAAAAAGAATTTTGTCAAAAGGAAGTATAGAAACGAGGAAATATTCAAAAAAGGAAATATTGAAAAAAGGAAATATTGAAAAAAGGAAATATTGAAAAAAGGAAATATTGAAAAAAGGAAATATTGACAGAAGGAAATATTGAAAAAAGGAAATATTGACAAAAGGAAATATTAAAAAAGGAGATATTGAAAAAAAGGAAATATTGACAAAATGAAATATTGAAAAAAGGAAATATTGAAAAAAGGAAGTATAAAAAGAAGGAAATATTGAAAAAAGGAAGTGTAGAAAGAAGGAAATATTGAAAAAAAAAATATTGACAAAGGGAAATATTGAAAAAAGGAAATATTGAAAAAAGGAAGTATAGAAAAGAGGAAATATTCATAAAAAGAAATATTGATTAAAAGGAAATATTCAAAAAAGGAAATATTGATCAAAGGAAATACCGAAAAAAGGAAATATTGAAAAAAGGAAGTATAGAGAAGAGGAAATATTCAAAAAAGGAAATTTTGACAAAGGGAAATATTGAAAAAAGGAAATATTGAAAAAAGGAAATATTGACAAATGGAAATATTGCAAAAAGGATATATTGAAAAAAGGAAGTATAGAAAGAAGGAAATATTGAAAAAAGGAAATATTGAAGAAAAAAAATATTGACAAATGGAAATATTGCAAAAAGGAAATATTGAAAAAAGGAAGTATAGAAAGAATGAAATATTGAATAAAGGAAATATTAAGAAAAGGAAATATTGAAAAAAGGAAATATTGACAAAAGGAAATATTGACAAAAGGAAATATTGTAAAAAGGAAGTATAGAAAAAAGGAAATATTGAAAAAAGGAAATATTGACAAAAGGAAATATTAAAAAAGGAGATATTGAAAAAAAGGAAATATTGACAAAATGAAATATTGAAAAAAGGAAATATTGAAAAAAGGAAGTATAAAAAGAAGGAAATATTGAAAAAAGGAAGTGTAGAAAGAAGGAAATATTGAAAAAAAAATATTGACAAAGGGAAATATTGAAAAAAGGAAATATTGAAAAAAGGAAGTATAGAAAAGAGGAAATATTCATAAAAAGAAATATTGATTAAAAGGAAATATTCAAAAAAGGAAATATTGATCAAAGGAAATACCGAAAAAAGGAAATATTGAAAAAAGGAAGTATAGAGAAGAGGAAATATTCAAAAAAGGAAATTTTGACAAAGGGAAATATTGAAAAAAGGAAATATTGAAAAAAGGAAATATTGACAAATGGAAATATTGCAAAAAGGATATATTGAAAAAAGGAAGTATAGAAAGAAGGAAATATTGAAAAAAGGAAATATTGAAGAAAAAAAATATTGACAAATGGAAATATTGCAAAAAGGAAATATTGAAAAAAGGAAGTATAGAAAGAATGAAATATTGAATAAAGGAAATATTAAGAAAAGGAAATATTGAAAAAAGGAAATATTGACAAAAGGAAATATTGACAAAAGGAAATATTGTAAAAAGGAAGTATAGAAAAAAGGAAATATTAACAAAAGGAGGTATTGAAAAAAGGAGATACTGAAAAAAGGAAATATTGAGAAATGGAAATATTGAAGAAAGGAAATATTGTCAAAAGGAAATATTGAAAAAAGGAAATATTTAAAAGAGTAAATATTGAAAGAAGGAAATATTGAAAAAAAGAGATATTGACTAAAGGAAATATTGCATAAAGGAAGTATAGAAAAAAGGAAATATTGAGAAAAGGAAATTTTGAAAAAAGGAAGTATAGAAAGAAGGATATATTGAGAAAAGGAAATATTGAAAGAAAGGAATATTGACAGAAGGAAAAATTAAAAAAGGAAATATTGACAAAAGGAAATATTGACAAAAGGAAATATTGAAAATAGGAGATATTGAAAAAAAGAAATATTGAGAAAAGAAAATATTGAAAAAAGGATATATTGACGAAAGAAAATATTGAAAAAAGGAAATATTAAAAAAAAGGAAATATTGAAAAAAGGAAATATTGAAAAAAGGAAATATTGACAAAAAGAAATATTGAAAAAAAAATATTGAAAAAAGGAAATATTGAAAAAAGGAAATATTGACAAAAGGAAATATAGACAAAAGGAAATATTGAAAAAAGGAAATATTGAAAAAAGGAAGTAAAGAATAAAGAAAGTATAGAAAAAAGGAAATATCGACAAAAGGAAATATTGAAAAAAGGAAATATTAACAAAAGGAAACATTGAAAAATGGGAGTATAGAAAAAAGGATATATTGAAAAAAGGAAATATTGAAAAAAGGAAATATTGAACAAAGGAAATATTGACTAAAGGAAATATTTCAAAAACAAAGTATAGAAAAAAGGAAATATTGACAAAAGGAAATTTTGAAATAGAAAATATTGAAAAAAGGAAATATTGAAAAAAGGAAATATTGAAAAAAGCAAATATTGAAAAAAGGAGATATTGAA
The DNA here is from genome assembly GCF_921293095.1 of Ischnura elegans. Taxonomy (NCBI): domain Eukaryota; kingdom Metazoa; phylum Arthropoda; class Insecta; order Odonata; family Coenagrionidae; genus Ischnura; species Ischnura elegans. Next base: position 116,256,953 of record NC_060249.1, on the reverse strand, counting down.
AAAAGGCAATATTGACAAAAGGAAATATTGAAATAAGGAAATATTGAAAAAAGGAAATATTGAAAAAAGGAAATATTGAAAAAAGGAAGTATAGAAAGAAGGAAATATTGGAAAAAGGAAGTATAGAAAGAAGGAAATATAAACAAAAGGAAATATTGAAAAAAGAAATATTGACAAAAGGAAATATTGAGAAAAGGAAGTATTGAAAAAAGGAAATATTGACAAAAGGAAATATTGAAAAAAGGAAATATTGACAAAAGGAAATATTGAAAAAAGGAGATATTGAAAAAAGGAAATATTGAGAAAAGGAAATATTGAAAAAAGGAAATAGTGACAAAAGGAAATATTGAAAAAAGGAAATATTGAAAAAAGGAAATATTGAAAAAAGGAAATATTGAAAAAAGGAAATTTTGAAAAAAGGAGATATTGAAAAAAGGAAATATTGACAAAAAGAAATATTGAAAAAAGGAAATATTGAAAAAAAGGAAATATTGAAAAAAGGAAATATTGAAAAAAGGAAATATTGAAAAAAGGAAATATTGAAAAAAGGAAGTAAAGAATAAAGAAAGTATAGAAAAAAGGAAATATCGACAAAAGAAAATATTGAAAAAAGGAAATATTGACAAAAAGAAATATTGAAAAAAGGAAATATTGAAAAAAGGAAATATTGAAAAAAGGAAATATTGAAAATAGGAAATATTGAAAAAAGGAGATATTGAAAAAAGGAAATATTGACAAAAGGAGATATTGAAAAAAGGAAATATTGAAAAAAGGAAATATTGAAAAAAGGAAATATTGAAAAAAGGAAATAAAGAATAAAGAAAGTATAGAAAGAAGGAAATATTGAAAAAAGGAAGTATAGAAAGAAGGAAATATTGACAAAAGGAAATATTGAAAAAAGGAAATATTGACAAAAGGAAATATTGAGAAAAGGAAATATTGAAAAAAGGAAATATTGACAAAAGGAAATATTGAAAAAAGGAAATATTGACAAAAGGAAATATTGAAAAAAAAAGATATTGAAAAAAGGAAATATTGAGAAAAGAAAATATTGAAAAAAGGAAATATTGAAAAAAGGAAATATTGAAAAAAGGAAATATTGAAAAAAGGAAGTATAGAAGAAAGGAAAAATTGACAAAAGGAAATATTGAAAAAAGGAAATTTTGAAAGAAGGAAATATTGACAAAAAATAATATTTAGAAAAGGAAATATTGAAAAAAGGAGGAATTGACAAAAAGATTATTGTCAAAAGGAAATATTGAAAAAAGGAAATATTGAAAAAATGAAATATTACAAAAGGAAATATTGAAAAAAGAAAGTATAGAAAAAAGAAAATAATGACAAAAGGAAATATTGACAAAAGGAAATATTGACAAAAGTAAATATTGTAAAAAGGAAGTATATAAAAAAGTAAATATTGAAAATAGGAAGTATAGAAAGAAGGAAATATTGAGAAAAGGAATTATTGAAAAAAGGAAATATTGAAAAAAGGAAATATTGAAAAAAGTAAATATTGGCAAAACGAAATATTGAAAAAAGGAGATATTAAAAAAAAGGAAATATTGAGAAATGGAAATATAGAAAAAAGGAAATATTGACTAAAGGAAATATTGAAAAAAGGAAAGATTGAAAAAAGGTAATATTAACAAAAGGCAATATTGACATAAGGAAATATTGAAATAAGGAAATATTGAAAAAAGGAAATATTGAAAAAAGGAAATATTGAAAAAAGGAAATATTGAAAAAAGGAGATAATGAAAAAAGGAAATATTGACAAAAGGAAATATTGAAAAAAGGAAATATTTGCAAAGGGAAATATTGAAAAAAGCAGATATTGAAAAAAAGGAAATATTGAGAAATGGAAATATAGAAAAAAGGAAATATTGACGAAAGGAAATATTGAAAAAAGGAAATATTGAAAAAAGGAAATATTGAAAAAAGGATATATTGACAAAAGGTAGTATAGAAAAGAGGAAATATTCAAAAAAGGAATTATTGAAAAAAGGAAATATTGACAAAAGGAAATATTGAAAAAAGGAAGTATAGAAAAGAGGATATATTCAAAAAAGGAAATTTTGAAATGAGGAAAAATTCAAAAAAGGAAATATTGAAAAGAAGAAATATTGACAAAAGGATATATTGACAAAAGGAAATATTGAAAAAAGGAAATATTGAAAAAATGGAAATATGTAAAAAAATGAAATATTGACAAAAGGAAATATTGAAAAAAGGAAATATTGAAGAAAGAAAAAATTGACAAATGGAAATATTGCAAAAAGGAAATATTGAAAAAAGGAAGTAAAGAAAGAAGGAAATATTGAAACAAGGAAATATTAAGAAAAGGAAATATTGAAAAAAGGAAATATTGACAAAAGGAAATATTGACAAAAGGAAATATTGTAAAAAGTAAGTATAGAAAAAAGGAAATATTAACAAATGGAGGTATTGAAAAAAGGAGATACTGAAAAAAGGAAATATTGAGAAATGGAAATATTGAAGAAAGGAAATATTGACGAAAGGAAATATTGAAAAAAGGAAATATTGAAAAGAGTAAATATTGAAAAAAGGAAATATTGAAAAAAAGAAATATTGACTAAAGGAAATATTGCATAAAGGAAGTATAGAAAAAAGGAAATATTGAGAAAAGGAAATTTTGAAAAAAGGAAGTATAGAATGAAGGATATATTGAGAAAAGGAAATATTGAAAGAAAGGAATATTGACAGAAGGAAATATTAAAAAAGGAAATATTGACAAAAGGTAATATTGACAAAAGGAAATATTGAAAATAGGAGATATTGAAAAAAAGAAATATTGAGAAAAGAAAATATTGAAAAAAGGATATATTGACGAAAGCAAATATTGAAAAAAGGAAATATTAAAAAAAAGGAAATTTTGAAAAAAGGGAATATTGAAAAAAGGAAATATTGACAAAAAGAAATGTTGAAAAAAAAATATTGAAAAAAGGAAATATTGAAAAAAGGAAATATTGACAAAAGGAAATATTGACAAAAGGAAATATTGAAAAAAGGAAATATTGAAAAAAGGAAGTAAAGAATAAGGAAAGTATAGAAAAAAGGAAATATCGACAAAAGGAAATATTGAAAAAAGGAAATATTAACAAAAGGAAACATTGAAAAATGGGAGTATAGAAAAAAGGATATATTGAATAAAGGAAATATTGAAAAAAGGAAATATTGAAAAAAGGAAATATTGACTAGGGCAATATTTCAAAAACAAAGTATAGAAAAAAGGAATTATTGACAAAAGGAAATTTTGAAATAGGAAATATTGAAAAAAGGAAATATTGAAAAAAGGAAATATTGAAAAAAGGAAATATTGAAAAAAGCAAATATTGAAAAAAGGAGATATTGAAAAAAGGCAATATTGACAAAAGGAAATATTGAAATAAGGAAATATTGAAAAAAGGAAATATTGAAAAAAGGAAATATTGAAAAAAGGAAATATTGACGAAAGCAAATATTGAAAAAAGGAAATATTAAAAAAAAGGAAATATTGAAAAAAGGGAATATTGAAAAAAGGAAATATTGACAAAAAGAAATATTGAAAAAAAAATAGTGAAAAAAGGAAATATTGAAAAAAGGAAATATTGACAAAAGGAAATATTGACAAAAGGAAATATTGAAAAAAGGAAATATTGAAAAAAGGAAGTAAAGAATAAAGAAAGTATAGAAAAAAGGAAATATCGACAAAAGGAAATATTGAAAAAAGGAAATATTAACAAAAGGAAACATTGAAAAATAGGAGTATAGAAAATAGGATATATTGAAAACTGGAAATATTGAAAAAAGGAAATATTGAAAAAAGGAAATATTGACTAGGGAAATATTTCAAAAACAAAGTATAGAAAAAAGGAATTATTGACAAAAGGAAATTTTGAAATAGGAAATATTGAAAAAAGGAAATATTGAAAAAAGGAAATATTGAAAAAAGGAAATATTGAAAAAAGCAAATATTGAAAAAAGGAGATATTGAAAAAAGGCAATATTGACATAAGGAAATATTGAAATAAGGAAATATTGAAAAAAGGAAATATTGAAAAAAGGAAATATTGAAAAAAGGAAATATTGAAAAAAGGAGATAATGAAAAAAGGAAATATTGACAAAAAGAGATATTGAAAAAAGGAGATATTGAGAAAAGAAAATATTGAAAAAAGGAAATATTGACAAAAGAAATATTGAAAAAAGGAAATATTGAAAAATGGAAATATTGACAAAAGGAAATATTGAAAAAAGGAAATATTGAAAAAAGGAAATATTGAAAAAAGGAAGTATAGAAAAAAGGAAAAATTGACAAAAGGAAATATTGAAAAAAGGAAATATTGAAATAAGGAAATATTGAAAAAAAGGAAATATTAAAAAAGGAAGTATAGAATAAAGGAAACATTGAAAAAAGGAAATATTGAAAAAAATAATAATGATAAAAAGGAAATATTGAGAAAAGGAAATATTGAAAAAAGGAGGTATTGACAAAAGGATTATTGACAAAAGGAAATATTGAAAAAAGAAATATTGACAAAAGGAAATATTGAGAAAAGGAAGTATTGAAAAAAGGAAATATTGACAAAAGGAAATATTGAAAAAAGGAAATATTGACAAAAGGAAATATTGAAAAAAGGAGATATTGAAAAAAGGAAATATTGAGAAAAGAAAATATTGAAAAAAGGAAATATTGACAAAAGGAAATATTGAAAAAAGGAAGTAAAGAATAATGAAAGTATAGAAAAAAGGAAATATCAACAAAAGAAAATATTGAAAAAAGGAAATATTGACAAAAAGAAATATTGAAAAAAGGAAATATTGAAAAAAGGAAATATTCAAAAAAGGAAATATTGAAAAAAGGAAATATTGAAAAAAGGAGATATTGAAAAAAGGAAATATTGACAAAAGGAAATATTGAAAAAAGGAAATATTGAAAAAAGGAAATATTGAAAAAAGGAAATATTGAAAAAAGGAAATATTGAAAAAAGGAAATATTGAAAAAAGGAAATATTGAAAGAAAGGAATATTGACAGAAGGAAATATTAAAAAAGGAAATATTGACAAAAGGAAATTTTGAAAAAAGGAAATATTGAAATAAGGAAATATTGAAAAAAAGGAAATATTGAAAAAAGGAAGTATAGAATAAAGGAAACATTGAAAAAAGGAAGTATAGAAAGAAGGAAGTATTGACAAAAGGAAATACTGAAAAAAATAATAATGATAAAAAGGAAATATTGAGATAAGGAAATATTGAAAAAAGGAGGTATTGACAAAAGGATTATTGACAAAAGGAAATATTGAAAAAAGAAATATTGACAAAAGGAAATATTGAGAAAAGGAAGTATTGAAAAAAGGAAATATTGACAAAAGGAAATATTGAAAAAAGGAAATATTGACAAAAGGAAATATTGAAAAAAGGAGATATTGAAAAAAGGAAATATTGAGAAAAGAAATTATTGAAAAAAAGAAATATTGACAAAAGGAAATATTGAAAAAAGGAAATATTGAAAAAAGGAAGTATTGAAAAAAGGAAATATTGACAAAAGGAAATATTGAAAAAAGGAGATATTGAAAAAAGGAAATATTGACAAAAGGAAATATTGAAAAAAGGAAATATTGAAATAAGGAAATATTGCAAAAAGCAAATGTTGAAATAAGGAAATATTGAAAAAAGGATATATTGAAAAAAAAGAAATATTGAGAAATGGAAATATAGAAAAAAGGAAATAATGACAAAAGGAAATATTGAAAAAAGGAAATATTGACAAAAGGAAATATTGAAAAAAGGAGATATTGAAAAAAAGGAAATATTGAGAAATGAAAATATAGAGAAAAGGAAATATTGACAAAAGGAAATATTGAAAAAAGGAAAAATTGACAAAAGGAAACATTGGAAAAAGGAAATATTGAAAAAAGGAAATATTGCAAAAAGAGAATATTGAAAAAAAGAAGTATAAAAAGAAGGAAATATTGAAAAAAGGAAGTATAGAACGAAGGAAATATTGAAAAAAGGAAATATTGACAAAAGGAAATATTGAAAAAAGGAAATATTGAAAAAAGGAAATATTGAAAAAAGGAAGTATAGAAAAGAGGAAATATTCAAAAAAGGAAATGAAGAAAAAAGGAAATATTGAAAAAAGGAAATATTGACAAAAGGAAGTATAGAAAAGTGGAAATATTCAAAAAAGGGAATATTGAAAAAAGGAAGTATAAAATGAAGGATATATTGAAAAAAGGAAGTATAGAAAGAAGGAAACATTGAAAAAAGGAAATATTGACAAAAGGAAATATTGAAAAAAGGAAATTATGAAAAAAGGAAATATTGAAAAAAGGAAGTATAGAAAAGAGGAAATATTCAAAAAAGGAAATGTAGAAAAAAGGAAATATTGAAAAAAGGAAATATTGACAAAAGGAAGTATAGAAAAGTGGAAATATTCAAAAAAGGAATTATTGAAAAAAGGAAAAAATGATAAAAGGAAATATTGACAAAAGGAATTATAGAAAAGAGGAGATATTCAAAAAAGGAAATATTGAAAAAAGGAAATATTGAAAAAAGGAAGTAAGGAAAGAAGGAAATATCGAAAAAAGGAAACATTGAAAAAAGGAAGTATAGAAAAAAGTAAATATTGACAAAAGGAAATAATGACAAAAGAAAATATTGACAAAAAGAAATATTGAAAAAAGGAAGTATAGAAATGACGAAATATTCAAAAAAGGAAATACTGAAAAAAGGAAGTAAAGAAAATTAGAAATATTGAAAAAAGGAAATTTTGAAAAAGGAAAATATTTACAAAAGGAAATATTGACAAAAGGAAATATTGACAAAAGGAAATATTGACAAAAGGAAATATTGAAAAAAGGAAATATTGACATGAGGAAATATTGACAAAAGGAAATATTGAAAAAAGGAAATATTGAGAAAAGAAAATATTGAAAAAAAGAAATATTGACAAAAGGAAATATTGAAAAAAGGAAATATTGAAAAAAGGAAATATTGAAAAAAGGAAATATTGAAAAAGGAAATATTGAAAAAAGGAGATATTGAAAAAAGGAAATATTGACAAAAGGAAATATTGAAAAAAGGAAATATTGAAATAAGGAAATATTGCAAAAAGCAAATGTTGAAATAAGGAAATATTGAAAAAAGGATATATTGAAAAAAAAGAAATATTGAGAAATGGAAATATAGAAAAAAGGAAATAATGACAAAAGGAAATATTGAAAAAAGGAAATATTGACAAAAGGAAATATTGAAAAAAGGAGATATTGAAAAAAAGGAAATATTGAGAAATGAAAATATAGAGAAAAGGAAATATTGACAAAAGGAAATATTGAAAAAAGGAAAAATTGACAAAAGGAAACATTGGAAAAAGGAAATATTGAAAAAAGGAAATATTGCAAAAAGAGATTATTGAAAAAAAGAAGTATAAAAAGAAGGAAATATTGAAAAAAGGAAGTATAGAACGAAGGAAATATTGAAAAAAGGAAATATTGACAAAAGGAAATGTTGAAAAAAGGAAATATTGAAAAAAGGAAATATTGAAAAAAGGAAGTATAGAATAGAGGAAATATTCAAAAAAGGAAATGAAGAAAAAAGGAAATATTGAAAAAAGGAAATATTGACAAAAGGAAGTATAGAAAAGTGGAAATATTCAAAAAAGGGAATATTGAAAAAAGGAAGTATAAAATGAAGGATATATTGAAAAAAGGAAGTATAGAAAGAAGGAAACATTGAAAAAAGGAAATATTGACAAAAGGAAATATTGAAAAAAGGAAATATTGAAAAAAGGAAATATTGAAAAAAGGAAGTATAGAAAAGAGGAAATATTCAAAAAAGGAAATGTAGAAAAAAGGAAATATTGAAAAAAGGAAATATTGACAAAAGGAAGTATAGAAAAGTGGAAATATTCAAAAAAGGAATTATTGAAAAAAGGAAAAAATGATAAAAGGAAATATTGACAAAAGGAATTATAGAAAAGAGGAGATATTCAAAAAAGGAAATATTGAAAAAAGGAAATATTGAAAAAAGGAAGTAAGGAAAGAAGGAAATATCGAAAAAAGGAAACATTGAAAAAAGAAAGTATAGAAAAAAGTAAATATTGACAAAAGGAAATAATGACAAAAGAAAATATTGACAAAAAGAAATATTGAAAAAAGGAAGTATAGAAATGACGAAATATTCAAAAAAGGAAATACTGAAAAAAGGAAGTAAAGAAAATTAGAAATATTGAAAAAAGGAAATTTTGAAAAAGGAAAATATTTACAAAAGGAAATATTGACAAAAGGAAATATTGACAAAAGGAAATATTGACAAAAGGAAATATTGAAAAAAGGAAATATTGACATGAGGAAATATTGACAAAAGGAAATATTGAAATAAGGAAATATTGCAAAAAGCAAATGTTGAAATAAGGAAATTTTGAAAAAAGGAGATATTGAAAAAAAGGAAATATTGAGAAATGAAAATATAGAGAAAAGGAAATATTGACAAAAGGAAATATTGATAAAAGGAAAAATTGACAAAAGGAAATATTGGAAAAAGGAAATATTGAAAAAAGGAAATATTGCAAAAAGAGAATATTGAAAAAAAGAAGTATAAAAAGAAGGAAATATTGAAAAAAGGAAGTATAGAAAGAAGGAAATATTGAAAAAAGGAAATATTCAAAAAAGGAAATGTAGAAAAAAGGAAATATTGAAAAAAGGAAATATTGACAAAAGGAAGTATAGAAAAGTGGAAATATTCAAAAAAGGAATTATTGAAAAAAGGAAAAACTGAAAAAAGGAAATATTGACAAAAGGAATTATAGAAAAGAGGAGATATTCAAAAAAGGAAATATTGAAAAAAGGAAATATCGAAAAAAGGAAACATTGAAAAAAGGAAGTATAGAAAAAAGTAAATATTGACAAAAGGAAATAATGACAAAAGAAAATATTGACAAAAAGAAATATTGAAAAAAGGAAGTATAGAAATGACGAAATATTCAAAAAAGGAAATACTGAAAAAAGGAAGTAAAGAAAATTAGAAATATTGAAAAAAGGAAATTTTGAAAAAGGAAAATATTTACAAAAGGAAATATTGACAAAAGGAAATATTGACAAAAGGAAATATTGACAAAAGGAAATATTGAAAAAAGGAAATATTGACATGAGGAAATATTGACAAAAGGAAATATTGAAATAAGGAAATATTGCAAAAAGCAAATGTTGAAATAAGGAAATTTTGAAAAAAGGAGATATTGAAAAAAAGGAAATATTGAGAAATGAAAATATAGAGAAAAGGAAATATTGACAAAAGGAAATATTGATAAAAGGAAAAATTGACAAAAGGAAATATTGGAAAAAGGAAATATTGAAAAAAGGAAATATTGCAAAAAGAGAATATTGAAAAAAAGAAGTATAAAAAGAAGGAAATATTGAAAAAAGGAAGTATAGAAAGAAGGAAATATTGAAAAAAGGAAATATTCAAAAAAGGAAATGTAGAAAAAAGGAAATATTGAAAAAAGGAAATATTGACAAAAGGAAGTATAGAAAAGTGGAAATATTCAAAAAAGGAATTATTGAAAAAAGGAAAAACTGAGAAAAGGAAATATTGACAAAAGGAATTATAGAAAAGAGGAGATATTCAAAAAAGGAAATATTGAAAAAAGGAAATATTGAAAAAAGGAAATATTGAAAAAAGGAAGTAAGGAAAGAAGGAAATATCGAAAAAAGGAAACATTGAAAAAAGGAAGTATAGAAAAAAGTAAATATTGACAAAAGGAAAAAATGACAAAAGAAAATATTGACAAAAGGAGATATTGACAAAAGGAGATATTGAAAAAAGGGAGAGGAGAAAAAAAAGGAAAAATCGACAAAAGGAAATATTAAAAAAAGGAAATTTTGAAAAAAGGAAACATTGACAAAAGGAAATATTGACATAAGGAAATATTGAAAAAAGGGAGTATATATAAAAGGAAGTATAGAATAAAGAAAGTATAGAAAAAAAGAAATATCGACAAAAGGAAATATTGAAAAAAGGAAATATCAACAAAAGGAAACATTGGAAAAAGGGAGATTAGAAAAGGGGAAATATTAAAAAAAGGATATATTAAAAAGAAGAAAATATTGAAAAAAGGAAATATTGACAAAAGGAAATATTGAAAAAAGGAAATATTGAAAAAAGGATATATTGACTAAAGGAAATATTCACAAAAGGAAATGTTAAAAAAAGTAAATATTGAAAAAAAAATATTAAAAAAAGGAAGTCTAGAAAGAAGGAAATATTGAAAAAAGGAAGTATAGAAAAAAAGAATTTAGACAAAAGGAAATATGGAGAAAAGGAAATATGGTAAAAAGGAAGTATAGAAAAAAGGAAATTTTGAAAAAAGGAAGTATAGAAAGAAGGAAATATTGACAAAAGGAAGTATAGAAACGAGGAAATATTGAAAAAAGGAAATATTGAAAAAAGGAAATATTGAAAAAAGGAAATATTGAAAAGAAGAAATATTGACAAAAGGAGATATTGACAAAAGGAAATATTGAAAAAAGGAAATATTGACAAAAGGAAATATTGAAAAAAGGAAATATTGACAAAAGGAAATATTGAAAAAAGGAGATATTGAAAAAAAAGGAAATATTGAGAAATGGAAATATTGAAAAAAGGACATATTGACAAAAGGAAATACTGGAAAAGGGAAATATTGAAAAAAGGAAATATTGAAAAAAGGAAATATTGAAAAAGGAAGTAAGTAAAGAAGGAAATATCGAAAAAAGGAAACATTGAACAAAGAAAGTATAGAAAAAAGTAAATATTGACAAAAGGAAATAATACCAAAAGAAAATATTGACAAATGGAGATATTGACACAAGGAACATTTGACAAAAAGAAATATTGAAAAAAGGAAATATTGAAAAAAGGAAGTATAGAAAATTAGAAATATTGAATAAAGGAAATTCTGAAAAAGGAAAATATTGACAAAAGGAAATATTGAAAAAAGGAGATATTGAAAAAAAAGAAATTTTGAGAAATGGAAATATAGAAAAAAGGAAATAATGTCAAAAGGAAATATTGAAAAAAGGAAATATTGACAAAAGGAAATATTGAAAAAAGGAGATATTGAAAAAAAGGAAATATTGAGAAATGAAAATATAGAGAAAAGCAAATATTGGAAAAAGGAAATATTGAAAAAAAGGAATATTGCAAAAAGGGAATATATAAAAAAGGAAGCATAAAAAGAAGGAAATATTGAAAAAAGGAAGTATAGAAAGAAGGAAACATTGAAAAAAGGAAATATTGACAAAAGGAAATATTGAAAAAAGGAAATATTGAAAAAAGGAAGTATAGAAAAGAGAAAATATTCAAAAAAGGAAATGTAGAAAAAAGGAAATATTGAAAAAAGGATATATTGACAAAAGGAAGTATAGAAAAGTGGAAATATTCAAAAAAGGGAATATTGAAAAAGAAAGTATAAAAAGAAGGATATATTGAAAAAAGGAAGTATAGAAAGAAGGAAACATTGAAAAAAGGAAATATTGACAAAAGGAAATATTGAAAAAAGGAAATATTGAAAAAAGGAAATATTGAAAAAAGGAAGTATAGAAAAGAGGAAATATTCAAAAAAGGAAATGTAGAAATAAGGAAATATTGAAAAAAGGAAATATTGACAAAAGGAAGTATAGAAAAGTGGAAATATTCAAAAAAGGAAATATTGAAAAAAGGAAAAACTGAAAAAAGGAAATATTGACAGAAGGAATTATAGAAAAGAGGAGATATTCAAAAAAGGAAATATTGAAAAAAGGAAATATTGAAAAAAGGAAATATTGAAAAAAGGAAATATTGAAAAAAGGAAATATTGAAAAAAGGAAGTATAGAAAAGAGGAAATATTCAAAAAAGGAAATGTAGAAATAAGGAAATATTGAAAAAAGGAAATATTGACAAAAGGAAGTATAGAAAAGTGGAAATATTCAAAAAAGGAAATATTGAAAAAAGGAAAAACTGAAAAAAGGAAATATTGACAGAAGGAATTATAGAAAAGAGGAGATATTCAAAAAAGGAAATATTGAAAAAAGAAAATATTGAAAAAAGGAAATATTGACTAAAGGAAATATTGACTAAAGGAAATATTCACAAAAGGAAGCATTGAAAAAAGGAAATATTGACAAAAGGAAATATTGAAAAAGGAAGTATAGAAAAAAAGGAAATATTGACAAAAGGAAATATTGCAAAAAGGAAGTATAGAAAAAAAGAAATATTGAAAAAAAGGAAGTATAGAAAGAAGGAAATATTGATAAAAGGAAATATTGAAAAAAGGACATATTGACAAATGGAAATATTGCAAAAAGGAAATATTAAAAAAGGAAGTAAAGAAAAAAAGAAATATTGAAAAAAGTAAATATTGAGAAAAGGAAATATTGAAAAAAGGAAAAATTGACAAAAGGAAATATTGCAAAAAGGAAGTATAGAAAAAAGCAAAACATTGAGAAAAGGAAATTTTGAAAAAAGGAAGTATAGAAAGAAGGAAATATTGAGAAAAGGAAATATTGAAGAAAGGAAATATTGACAAAAGGAAATATTGAAAAAAAGAAATATTGACAAAAGGAAGTATTGAAAAAAGGAAATATTGAAAAAAGGAAATATTGAAAAAAGGAAATATTGACAAAAGGAAATATTGAAAAAAGGAGATATTGAAAAAAGGAAATATTGAGAAAAGAAATTATTGAAAAAAGGAAATATTGACAAAAGCAAATATTGAAAAAAGGAAATATTGAAAAAAGGAAATATTGAAAAAAGGAAATAATGAAAAAACGAAATATTGACATGGAAATATTGAAAAAAAATATTGAAAAAGGGAAATATTTAAAAAAGGATATAATGAAAAAAGGCTGTATAGAAAAAAGGAAAAATTGACAAAAGGAAATATTGAAAAAAGGAAATATTGAAAAAAGGGAGTATAGAAAAAAGGAAATACTGAAAAAAGGAAATATTGAAAAAAGGAAATATTGACAAAAGGAAATATTGCAAAAAGGAAATATTGAAAAAAGGTAATTTTGTAAAAAGGAAATATTGAAAAAATGAAATATTGAAAAAAAGAGATATTGAAAAAAGGAAATATTTACAAAAGGAAATATTGAAAAAAGGAAATATTGAAAAAAGGAAATATTGAAAAAAGGAAATATTGACTAAAAGAAATACTGAAAAAAGGAAGTATAGAAATGACGAAATATTCAAAAAAGGAAATATTGAAAAAAGGAAGTATAGAAAATTAGAAATATTGAAAAAAGGAAATTTTGAAAGAGGAAAATATTGACAAAAGGAAATATTGACAAAAGGAAATATTGACAAAAGGAAATATTGACAAAAGGAAATATTGAAAAAAGGAAATATTGACATAAGGAAATATTGACAAAAGGAAATATTGAAATAAGGAAATATTGCAAAAAGCAAATATTGAAAAAAGTAAATATTGAAAAAAGGAGATATTGAAAAAAAAGAAATATTGAGAAATGGAAATATAGAAAAAAGGAAATAATGACAAAAGGAAATATTGAAAAAAGGAAATATTGACAAAAGGAAATATTGATAAAAGGAGATATTGAAAAAAAGGAAATATTGAGAAATGGAAATATAGAGAAAAGGAAATATTGACAAAAGGAAATACTGAAAAAAGGAAAAATTGACAAAAGGAAATATTGGAAAAAGGAAATATTGAAAAAAGGAAATATTGCAAAAAAAAATATTGAAAAAAAGAAGTATAAAAAGAAGGAAATATTGAAAAAAGGAAGAATAAAAAGAAGGAAATATTGACAAAAGGAAATATTGAAAAAAGGAAATATTGAAAAAAGGAAATATTGACAAAAGGAAATATTGAAAAAAGAAAGTATAGAAAAGAGGAAATATTCAAAAAAGGAAATATTGAAAAAAGGAAGTATAAGAAAGAGGAAATATTCAAATAAGGAAATATTGAAAAGAGGAAATATTCAAAAAAGGAAATATTGAAAAAAGGAAATATTGACAAAAGGAAATATTGACAAAAGGATATATTGATAAAAGGAAATATTGACAAAAGGAAATATTGACAAAAGGAAATATTGAAAAAAGGAAATATTAACAAAAGGAAATATTGACAAAAGGAAGTATAGGAAAGAGGAAATATTCAAAAAATGAAATATTGAAAAAAGGAAATATTGACAAAAGGAAATATTGAAAAAAGGAAATATAGAAAAAAGGAAATATTGAAAAAAGGAAGTATAGAAAAGAGGAAATATTCAAAAAAGGAAATGTAGAAAAAAGGAAATATTGAAAAAAGGATATATTGAAAAAGGAAGAATAGAAAAGTGGAAATATTCAAAAAAGGAAATATTGAAAAAAAGAAATACTGAAAAAGGAAATATTGACAAAAGGAATTATAGAAAAGAGGAAATATTCAAAAAAGGAAATATTGAAAAAAGGAAATATTGACAAAAGGAAATATTGAAAAAAGGAAAAATTGAAAAAAGGAAATATTGACTAAAGGAAATATTGACTAATGGAAATATTCACAAAAGAAAGTATAAAAAAAAGGAAATATTGACAAAAGGAAATATTGAAAAAGGAAGTATAGAAAAAAGAAATATTGACAAAAAGAAATATTGCAAAAAGGAAGTATAGAAAAAAGGAAATATTGAAAAAAGGAAGTATAGAAAGAAGGAAATATTGAAAAAAGGAAATATTGAAAAAAGGACATATTGACAAATGGAAATATTGCAAAAAGGAAATATTGAAAAAAGGAAGTATAGAAAGAAGGAAATATTTAAAAAAGTAAATATTGAGAAAAGGAAATATTAAAAAAAGGAAAAATTGACAAAAGGAAATATTTACAAAAGGAAATATTGTAAAAAGGAAGTATATATAAAAGGAAATATTGACCAAAGGAAATATTGAAAAAAAAAAATATTGACAAAAGGAAATATTAAAAATTGGGAATATTGAAAAAAGTAAATATTGAAAAAAGGAAATATTGAAAAAAGGAAATATTGAAAAAAGGAAATATTGAAAAATGGAGATATTGAAAAAAGGAAATAGTGACAAAAGGAAATATTGAAAAAAGGAAATGTTGAAAAAAGGAAATATTGAAAAAAGGAAATGTTGAAAAAAGGAAATATTGACAAAAGGAAGTATAAAAAAGAGGAAATATTGAAAAAAGGAAATATAGAAAGAAGGAAATATTGAAAAAAGGAAATATTGACAAAAGGAAATATTCACAAAAGGAAATATTGAAAAAAGAAAGTATAGAAAAAAGGAAATTTTGACAAAAGGAAATATTGAAAAAGGAAGCATAGAAAAAAAGAAATATTGACAAAAGGAAATATTGCAAAAAGGAAGTATAGGAAAAAGGAAACATTGAGAAAAGGAAATTTTGAAAAAAGGAAGTATAGAAAGAAGGAAATATTGAGAAAAGGAAATATTGAAAAAAGGAAATATTGACAAAAGGAAATATTGAAAAAAGGAAATATTGACAAAAGGAAGCATTGAAAAAAGGAAAAATTGAAAAAAAGAAATATTGAAAAAAGAAAATATTGACAAAAGGAAATATTGAAAAAAGGAGATATTGAAAAAAGGAAATATTGAGAAAAGAAATTATTGAAAAAACGAAATATTTACAAAAGCAAATATTGAAAAAAGGAAATATTGAAAAAAGGACATATTGAAAAAAGGAAATATTGAAAAAACGAAATATTGACAAAAGGAAATATTGAAAAAAAATATTGAAAAAAGGAAATATTTAAAAAAGGATATAATGAAAAAAGGCTGTATAGAAAAAAGGAAAAATTGACAAAAGGAAATATGGAAAAAAGGAAATATTGAAAAAAGGAAGTATAGAAAAAAGGAAGTATAGAATAAAGAAAGTATAGAAAAAACGAAATTATCGACATAAGGAAATATTGAAAAAAGGAAATATTAACAAAAGGAAACATTGAAAAAAGGGAGTATAGAAAAAAGGAAATGCTGAAAAAAGAAAATATTGAAAAAAGGAAATATTGACAAAAGGAAATATTGACAAAAGGAAGTATAGGAAAGAGGAAATATTCAAAAAATGAAATATTGAAAAAAAGAAATATTGACAAAAGGAAATATTGAAAAAAGGAAATATTGAAAAAAGGAAATATTGAAAAAAGGCAGTATAGAAAAGAGGAAATATTCAAAAAAGGAAATGTAGAAAAAAGGAAATATTGAAAAAAGGAAATATTGAAAAAGGAAGTATAGAAAAAAGAAATATTGACAAAAAGAAATATTGCAAAAAGGAAGTATAGAAAAAAGGAAATATTGAAAAAAGGAAGTATAGAAAGAAGGAAATATTGAAAAAAGGAAATATTGAAAAAAGGACATATTGACAATTGGAAATATTGCAAAAAGGAAATATTGAAAAAAGGAAGTATAGAAAGAAGGAAATATTTAAAAAAGTAAATATTGAGAAAAGGAAATATTTATAAAGGAAAAATTGAAAAAAGGAAGTAAAGAAAAGAGGAAATATTCAAAAAAGGAAATATTGACAAAAGGAAATATTGAAAAAAGGAAATATTGACAAAATGAAGTATAGGAAAGAGGAAATATTAAAAAAAGGAAATTTTGAAAAAAGGAAATATTGAAAAAAGGAAATATTGACAAAAGGAAGTATAGAAAAGAGGAAATATTCAAAAAAGGAAATATTAAAAAAAGGAAATATTGAAAAAAGGAAATATTGACAAAGGGAAATATTGAAAAAAGGAAGTATAGAAAAAAGGAAATATTGAAAAAAGGAAATATTGAAAAAAGGAGATATTGAAAAAAGGAAATATTGAAAAAAGGAAATATTGACAAAAGGAAATATTGACATATGGAAATATTGAAAAAAGGAAATATGAAAAAAAGGAAATATGGAAATAAGGAAATATGGAAAAAAGGAAATGTGGAGAAAAGGACATATGGAAAAAAGGAAATATGGAAAAAAGAAAATATGGAAAAAAGGAAATAAGGAAAAAGGAAAAATGGAAATAAGGAAAAAAGGAAATAAGGAAATAAGGAAAAAAGAAATATGGGAATAGAAAATAAAGAAAAAGGAATTATGGAAAAAAGGAAATATGGAAGAAAAGAAAAATGCAAAAAAAAGGAAATATGGAAAATATGAAATGTGGAAAAAAGGAAATAAGGCAAAAAGGAAAAATGGAAAAAGAAAATAAGGAAAAAGGAAATATGAAGAAAAGGAAATAAGGAAAAAAGAAAATATGGAAAAAAGGAAACATGGAAAAAAGAAAATATGGAAATGAGGAAATATGGAAAAGGGAAATATGGAAAAAAGGGTAAATAGAAAAAAGGAAATATGGAAAAAAGGAAATATGGAAAACAGGAAGTATTGAAAAAAAATGAAATCAGGAAAAAAGGAAATATGGAAAAAAGCAAAAAAGGAAAAAATGAAATCAGGAAAAAAGGAAAAATCGAAAATAGGAAATATGGAAAAAAGAAGATACAGAAAAAAGGAAATAAGGAAAAAAAGGAATAAACGAAAAAAGTAAATATGGAAAAAATGCATATGGAAATAAGGAAATAAGGAAAAAAGGAAAAATGGAAAACAGGAAATATGGAAAAAAGGAAATATGGAATAAAGGAAATATGGAAAAAAGATAATATGGAAATTAGGAAATAAGGAAAAAAGGAAATGTGGAGGAAAGGACATATGGAAAAAAGGAAATATAGAAATGAGGAAATATTGAAAAAAGGAAATATGGAAAACAGGAAGAATTGAAAATAATGAAATATGGAAAAAAGGAAATATGGACAAAAGCAAATAAGGAAAAAAGGAAATAACAAAAAAAGAAAAAAGGAAAATAGGAAATAAGGAAAAAAGGAAATATGGTAAAAAAGAAATAAGGAAAAATGGAAATATGGAAAACAGCAAATAAGGAAAAAAGGAAAAAAGGAAATATGGTAAAAAAGAAATAAGGAAAAATGGAAATATGGAAAACAGCAAATAAGGAAAAAAGGAAAAAAGGAAATATGGTAAAAAAGAAATAAGGAAAAATGGAAATATGGAAAACAGCAAATAAGGAAAAAAGGAAAAAAGGAAATATGGTAAAAAAGAAATAAGGAAAAATGGAAACATGCAAAAAAGGAAATGAGGAAAAAAGGAAATATGGAAAAAAGAAAATATGGAAAAATGGAAATTGGAAAACAGGAAATATTGCAAAAGGAAATATGGAAAAAAGGAAATATGGAAAAAAGGAAATATGGAAAAAAGATAATATGGAAAAATGGAAATATGGAAAAAAGAAATAAGGAAAAAAGGAAATATGGAAAAAAGGAAATATGGAATACAGGAAATATGGAAACAAGGCAATAAATAAAAAAGGTAATATGGATGATAGGAAATATTGAAAAAAGGAAATAAGGAAAAAAGTAAATATGGAAAATAGGAAATATGGAAATGAGTAAATAAGAAAAAAATGAAAAAAGGAAACATGGAAGTAAGGAAATATGGAAAGAAGAAAATATGGAAAAAATGAAAAAAGGAAGTATGGAAAAAAAGAAGAAATTAGTATAAGAAAAAATGGAAATAAGGGAAAGGGAAGTAAGGAAATAAGTAAAAAAGGAAAAAAGGGTATAAGGAAAATAGGAAAAAAAAGGAAATAATAAAAAAAGGATATAAGGAAAATAGGAAAAATGGAAAAAAGGGAATAAAGGAAATATGGAAAAAAGGAAATATGGAAATAGGGAAATATGGAAAAAAGGAAATGTGGAGAAAAGGAAATAAGGAAAAAAGGAAATACGGAAAAAAGGAAATATGGAAAAAAGGAAATAAGGAAGAAAGGAAAAAAGGAAAATAGGGAATATGGAAAAAAGGAGAATTGGAAAAAAGGCAATAAGGAAAAACGAACTATGGAAAAAAATGAAAAATGGAAAAAAAGAAAATGGAAAACAGGAAATATTGAAAAAAGGAAATATGGAAAAATGTAAATATGGAAAAAAATAAGGAAAAAAGGAAATTTGGATAAAAGGAAATATGGAAAAAAGGAAATAAGGAAAAAAGGAAATATGGGAAAAAGGAAATATGGTGTACAGGAAATATGGAAACAAGGCAATAAATAAAAAAGTAAATATGGATGAAAGGAAATATTGAAAAAAGGAAATAAGGAAAAAAGTAAATATGGAAAAAATGCATATGGAAATAAGGAAATAAGGAAAAAAGGAAAAATGGAAAAAAGGAAATATGGAAAAAAGGAAATATGGATTAAAGGAAATATGGAAAAAAGGTAATATGGAAATAAGGAAAAAAGGAAATGTGGAGAAAAGGACATATGGAAAAAAGGAAATATAGAAATGAGGAAATATTGAAAAAAGGAAATATGAAAAAGCAAATAAGGAGAAAAGGAAAATAGGTAATAAGGAAAAAAGATAATATGGAAAAATGGAAATATGGGAAAAAGGAAATAAGGAAAAACGGAAATAAGGAAAAAGGTAAATATAGAAAAAAAGAAAAATGGAAAAAAGGAAATATGGAAAAAAGGAAATATGGAAAAAAGCAAATAAGGAAAAAAGGAAATAAGGAAATAAGGAAAAAAGGAAATATGGAAAAAAGGAAATAAGGAAAAAAGAAAATATGGAAAAAAGCAAATAAGGAAAAAAGGAAAAAAGGTAATAAGGAAAAAAGATAATATGGAAAAATGGAAATATATGGAAAAAAGGAAATAAGGAAAAAAGGAAATAAGGGAAAAGGTAAATATAGAAAAAAGGAAATATGGAAATAAGGAAATAAGGAAAAATGGAAAAAATGAAATATGGAAAAAAAGAAAATATGGAAAAAAGCAAATAAGGAAAACAGGAAATAAGGAAAAAAGGAAATAAGGAAAAAAGGAAATATGGAAAAAAGGAAATATGGAAAAAAGGAAATAAGGAAGATAGGAAAAAAGGAAAATAGGAAATATGGAAAAAAGGAGATATGGAAAAAAGGAAATAAGGAAAATACGAACTATGGAAAAAAAGAAATATGGAACAAAAGAAAATGGAAAACAGGATATTTTGAAAATAGGAAATATGGAAAAAAGTAAATATGGAAAAAAGCAAATAAGGAAAAATGAAATAAGGAAAAAAGTTAAAAAGGAAAAAAGGAAATATGGAAAAAATAAAATATGGATAAAAGGAAATAAGAAAAAAAGGAAATATGGGAAAAAGTAAATGTGGAGATAGGGAAATAAGGAAAAAAGGAAAAATGTAAAAAAGGAAATATGGAAAAAAGGAAATATGGAAATAAGGAAACAAGAAAATGTGGAAATAAGGAAATATGGAAAAAAGGAAATATGGAAATAAGTAAATAAGGAAAAAAGGAAATAAGGAAAAAAGGAAATGAGGAATAAGGGAAATAAGGAATAAAGAAAATACGGATCAAAGGCAAAAAAGAAAAGAGTAAATAAGATAAAAAGGAAAAACGGGAAAAAGGAAAAACGAATATAAGAAAAAAAGGAAATAAGGATTAAAGGATATAAGGACATGAGTAAATAAGGAAAAAAGGGTATAAGGAATAAAAGAAATAAGAAAAAAAGGAAATAATAAAAAAAAAGGAGATGAGGAAAATAGGAAAAATAGAATAAAGGGAATTAAGGAAATTAGGGAAAAAGGAAATAAGGAAATAATGAAATAAGGATATAAGAAAAAAAGGAACAAAAATAAGAAAATAAGGAAAAAAGGAAATAAGAAGAAAGGAAATAAGGAAAAAAGGAAAAATGGAAAAAAGGAAATAGGGAAAAAAGGAAAAAAGGAAGTAAGGAAAAAAGGAAATATGGACAAAAGAAAATAAGGTAAAGAGGAAATAAGCAAAAAGGAAATAAGGAAATAAGGAAAATAGAAAAAATTGAAAGAAGGAAATAAGGGAAAAATGGAAATAAGGAAAAACGGGAAAAAGGAAATAAGGAAAAAAGGAGATAAGGAAATAAGGAAAAAAGGAAAAACAGAAAAAAGGTAGTATAGAAATAGGGAAAAAAGAAATAAGGAATAAAGGAAAAAAGGAAATAAGAAAAAAAGGAAATTAGGTAAAAAGGAAATAAAGAATTTAGTGAAAAAAAGATAATAAGGAAGAAATGAAAAAATGAAGTAAGGAAATAAGGAAATAAGAAGTAAGGAAATAAGGAAATAAGGAAAAAAGGAAAAAAGAAAGAAGAAAATATGGTAAGATGGAAAAAAGGAAATAAGGAAGAAAAGAAATAAGGAAAAAAGGAAATAACGTAAAAAGGAAATAAGGAATTTAGGAAAAAAAGGTTAATAAGGAAATAATGAAAAAAGGAAGTAAGGAAATAAGGTAAAAAGTAATAAGGAAATAAAGAAATAAGTAAAGAAGGAAAGAAGAAAATAAGGAAAGAAGGACAAAAGGAAATAAGGAGAAAGGAAATATGGAAAAAAGGAAATAAGAAGAAAGGAAATAAAGCAAAAAGGAAAAAAGGGGAAAGGAAATATGGAAAAAGGAAAAAGGAAAATAGGGAATTAAGGAAAAAAGGAAAAAAGGAGAAAAAAATAAGGAAAAAAGGAAATAAGGCAAAAATAGGAAAAAAGGTAAAAGAAATAAGGAAAAAAGTTAATAAGGAAAAAAGGATATAAGGAAATAAGGAAATAAGACAAAAAAGGAAATAAGGAAAAAAGGAAATAAGGAAAAAAGGAAATAGGGTAAAAAGGAAATAAGGAATAAAGGAAAAAAAGGAAAAAGGAAGTAAGGAACAATGGAAATAGTAAAATCAGGAGACAAGGAAATAAGAAAAAAAGGAAATAAGGAAATAAGGAAGCAAGGAAAAAAGGAAGTAAGGAAAAAGGAAAAAAGGAAATAAGGAAAATAGGAAAAAAGGAAGTAAGAAAGCAAGGAAAAAAGGAAGTAAGGAAAAAAGGAAATAGGGAAAAAGGGAAAAAAGGATTTAAGGAAATAAGGAAAATAGGAAAAAAGGAGGTAAGGAAGCTAGGAAAAAATGAAATAAGGAAATAAATAAATAAGAAAAATTGGAAAAAAGGAAATAAGGAAAAAAGGAAATAAGGAAAAAAGAATATAAGGAAATATGGAAAAAAGGAATTAAGGAAAAAAGAAAAAAAGGAAATAGGGTAAAAAGGAAATAAGGAATTATGAAAAAAAGAAAAAAAGGAATTAAGGAACAAGGGAAATAATAAAATAAAGAAATAAGGAAATAAGTAAAAAAGGAAATAAGGAAATAAAGATACAAGGAAAAAAGAAAGTAAGGAAAAAAGGATGTAAGGAAAAAAGGAAAAAAGGATATAAGGAAATAAGGAAAATAGGAAAAAAGGAGTTAAGGAAGAAAAGAAAAAATGAAATAAGGAAATAATGAAATAAGGAAAATTGGTAAAAAGGAAATAAGGAAAAAAGGAAATAAGGAAATAAGGAGGAAAGGAAATAAGGAAATAATAAAATAAGGAAATAAGGAAATAAGGAAAAAAGGAAATAAGGAAGAAAGGAAAAAATGAATTAATGAAAAAAGGGTATAAGGAAAAAAGGAAATAAGAAAAAAAGGAAATAATGAAAAAAGGAGATAAGGAATATAGGAAAAAAGGAAATAAGGATGTAAGGAAAAAAGGAAAAAAGGAAATAAGGTAATAAGGAAAAAAGGAAATAAGAAAAAAGGAAAAATGGAAGAAAGGAAATAAGGAAAAAAGGAAGTACGGAAATAAGGAAAAAGGAAAAAAGGAAATACGGAAAAAAGGAAAAAAGGATGTAAGGAAATAAGTAAAAAAGGAAATAGGTTAAAAAGGAAATAAGGAATTAAGGAAAAAAGGAAAAAAGTAAGTAAGGAACAAAGGAAATAATAAAATAAAGAAATAAGGAAATAAGAAAAAAAGGAAATAAGGAAATAAGAAAACAAGGAAAAAAGGAAGTAAGGAAAAAAGGAAATAAGGAAAATAGGAAAAAAGAAGGTAAAGAAGCAAGGAAAAAATGAAATAAAGAAAACAGGAAAAAAGAAGGTAAAGAAGCAAGGAAAAAATGAAATAAGGAAATAATGAAATAAGGAAAATTGGAACAAAGGAAATTAGGAAAAAAGGAAATAAGGAAAAAAGGAAATATGGAAATAATAAAATAAGGAAATAAGGAAAAAAGGAAATAAGGAAGAAAGGAAAAAAGAAAATAATGACAAAAGGAAATAAGAAAAAAAGGAAAAATGGAAAAAAGGAAATAAGGAAAAAAGGAAAAAAGGATGTAAGGAAATAAGGAAAAAAGGAAATAAGGAAAATAGGAAATTAGGAAAAAAGGATATAAGGAAATTAGGAAAAAAGGAAATAAGGAAATAAGGAAAAAAGGAAATAAGGAAAAAAGGAAATAAGGAAATAAGGAAAAAGGAAATAAGGAAATAAGGAAAAAAAGGAAATACGGAAATAAGGAAAAAAGGAAATAAGGAAAAAGGAAATAAGGAAATAAGGAAAAACGAAAATAAGGAAATAAGGCAAAAAGAAAAAGGGAAATAAGGAAAAAAGGAAATAAGGAAATAATGAAAAAAGGGTATAAGGAAAAAAGGAAATAAGAAAAAAAGGAAATAATGAAAAAAGGAGATAAGGAATATAGGATAAAAGGAAATAAGGAAATAAGGATATAAGGAAAAAAGGAAAAAAGGAAATAAGGTAATAAGGAAAAAAGGAAATAAGAAAAAGGAAAAATGGAAAAAAGGAAATAAGGAAAAAAGGAAGTAAGGAAATAAGGAAAAAGGGAAAAAGGAAATAAGGAAATAAGGAAAGAAGGAAATTAGGATAAAAGGAAATAAGGAAATAAGGAAAATAGGAAAAATGGAAAGAAGGAAAGAAGGGAAAAATGGAAATAAGGAAATAAGGGAAAAATGAAATAAGGATATAAGGAAATAAGGAAAAAAGGAAATAAGGAAAAAAGGAGATAAGGAAATAAGGAAAAAAGGAAAAAAAGGTATAAAGAAATAAATGAATAAAGGAAAAAAGGAATAAATGAATATAGGAGTAAAGGAAAAAAAGGAAATTAGGAAATCAGGAAAAAAGGGAAAAAAGGAATAAAGGAATGAATTTTTTTTTAAATCTTACAAGTCAGGCAATCTCTTTATGAGTTCTATCACTGCCTTTATAATATCTTATTGATCGTGGATAATAAGAGATTCTGAATCAGTCTGTTCTACAATCTATCTCTCTTATTTTATGTACACGATCATATCTTCCGTAGTCTGTATGCGTCCGTAAGATATGGTTAACTTCGTCAGAAAAGACGCTGCTCTTGAATTTATCTAAGAGGTTTAGTCTATTTTTTTATTCTACGGTCCGACGGAGATTCGCATCCGAGTTTATCTAAGAGGTCAGTTACACTAACAAGACTATGGTAACGACCTTTTACATACCTGGCAGCTCTTCTTTGCACGCGTTCTAACTCTGTTATTAAGCCTTTTTCTTGAGGGTCCCAAACACTGGCAGCGTATTCCAAATGTGGTCTAACGAGGGAAAAGTAGCTAATCTCCCTCACTTTGTCGTCGCACTTTCCTATTATTATTTTAACAAAACCCATTTTACGATTAGCTTGACCGTTTATTTTTCGAATACGTTTATTCCAATATATATCATTATTGAGTCTAACTCCTAGATATTTCACGGATTCAACATTCTCTAATTGGGTACCCCGAATAATATAGCTACGTTGTAGGGAGTAGTTCTTCTTCCAGAAATTCATTACGACGCATTTTTCCAAATTTAATTCTAACTGCCAAGCGGTACACCACGCTTGGATAGCAGCACGGTCATTCGTTCATCGATGTCTTTGCTGGAACGGATTTCTCTGTAAACTACAGCGTCGTCTGCAAATAATCGTAACTTACTGCGTAGTACTTCGCCAATGTCGTTTATACGAAGAACGGATAGGAGTGGGCCTATGACACTACCCTGAGGGACGCCAGAAATGACTCTAACCTCATTGGAGACGGCAGCGTCTAATACTACTTTTTGGACGCGGTTTAGGAGTAGGCGAAGAGATTTCATTTGGAAAATATCCAGTTTTTTTCATAATTAACGTGGAATTTGCAAATATTTCTGCCCCTATAGGAGTGTGGGAAAGATGATTACAATTTAGTTCTGCAGCTGTGAGATAGAGGAAAAGTTCGGGAGTACATGAGGTAATTGCTAGCCTGACTGCTATTGCCTTATTAGTACAATATTTCAACGTACTTTAGTTTTTCGTCTAACAGGACTCCAAGAAATTTTCGTGTAGTTGCTCAAGGTACTCGAGTTTTCTTTATTATTGGTGATGTCTGTGATGCAATTCTGCGTATACGTTAAAAGTTCACGTGTGTACTTTGGTCAACGTTTATTTGTATTTTCCAATTGCATGTCCGTTTATATATAAGTTTCAGGCGTGTGTTAAGTGAACTAATGTCCGTGTCTCTCCACCATGACGTCACTACGATTGCAGTGATATCGGCGTAAATATGTAGTGTGGTATTGGATCTGTTCGCAAAAAGTGTTGATAAGAGCTGACTTAGGATTGATCCTTGCGGAACGCCTGCCTTTATTGGACGCTAGGGAGAAACAATTCTGGCTTCGGCGACTCGGAATTTTGTATGGAATAGGTATCCGTTAGTGAATAGAATATCACAGGGGAGAATTTTTTCAATCCCATACCATTTGCACATTCCTTATTCAAAAAGACGGTCACAGTCATCCACATGCGGAAGAGGTACCTCACAGCATTCACTGTTAGTACGTCAATTCGGGCTTTCTGGTACTCCTCTTGTCTGTTTTCTCGCGAATGGACACAGGAGACATCGAACCGCCACATGTCAATTTATATGTGACATTATTAAATATCCCTCTAACTAAGTCGTTCTAATTGTATTCGCGAGGCAATATTATGAGCGCTACCTGTGTAATGACCATTACGAAGCCGGGTCGTACTATTTCTTTCGTTCAGTGCAAATATAGTTTATATGGTACGAGTTATGATTTTTTGCTTTCTGTATGATATCAGCTTTTTGATTCCTTATGTTGTGAAAACCTTTCTGTGCACAGATTTAAGGTATTTTTTCTGTACACATTATGCATATCATACAATATACAGTAGGGCGGATCGCAAAAATCGATTTTTTTCAAATCCATCTGGCTCAATGAAAAAAAGTTGTGGGACCGATCAAAAATAAGGCCTGAAAAATTTGAGACCTGTACGTGAACCCCTGACCCTCGCTCAAATGCAATTTAGGGGGGAGGGTCAAAATTCGAAAAATACAATATTTTATGGTCATTCCCCATAGATTTTGCCGAGTTACTGCCCTTCTAGGGCAAAAATTTCGTGCATTTTGACGTATCTGCCACCGTTTAGCCACAAAATGCCTAATTTGAGTCCGCGTCCGCGAAGAAAATATTCCAACGCCCACGCAGCGTCGCGGATACCAGTGCCGCAGCCCGATCCCTTCCCCTCCACGCTCGCTTCTCCCCCTCCCACGCCTCTAATACAGCAAAATTCATCCCGCGCATGCTGCTAGGAGGTCGTTTATCTTTGATAATATAAATCAGAAGATGGTAGAAGGTAAAAAGCGATGCGTAGTGAGACGACTTGTTTTGCGCCTTATTTGGCTTATTTGGCGCCTCGTCGGCGTAAAAACAAATCGATGTTACCAACTTTTAGACATGTGATGAAATAATTTTAGACCTGCGCACGCAGGAAAGGAGACTACGGTCTATGAAGACGCCTCTCGAGTGGCTATGAAGGTGTGCGTACTATGGTGACGCGCTTCTCTTCCATTATGAATGTGACTAAATGGATTTAGCGGTACCACAGGAGGTACTAAAACTTACGGAAAATCATAATAGGCCAAAAGTGGGTTTTATTGAAGTATAAGACTCAAACAATTTTAAAGGAACATTTTAAATTATGCGATATTTTTGCGTGTAAGTGCATGGAGGAGCATAAGGTTCCTCCAATGAGAAGTATTTTGAGAGACAATCTGACGAAAAGAAAGATGATGGCTGCTGGATTGAACCCTAAAGAAACTCGGCAACTGAGGAAAAAATGGAATCAAAGGAGAGTGTTGAGTCGACATCGTCAATTCTTGTACGGGAAAATAGTATCAAAAATTTTCTTCATCAATTCATCCGAAGAAAATTAAACTGGCGAGAAATTAGCCGATTTGTATCTCTACTTTCCTCATGAAATAAACATTAAGAACTATAACCTCAAATTGGAACTTCTTCGGGGAAAATGCGTCTGCCAACTGTGATAGAGGTATATGCAAGAACCAAGCAACAGCAATGCGCGTTCCTGCAACCTTATCTAACGCAAAAGTCACAACTTCGTAAGGTACATCAAAGCTAGTGTACCAGAATAACTTACGTATACAGAAAAAGATGCTAATTCCTGTAAATAAGAAAAGAGGGTTGTCATCAAAGGGTTCCATTTAATTGGAATGAAAGACTATACTCTTGTCTGATGAAAAAAGGCAAGAGGACTTATCAATACAAGTTTAGAGGGGAATGTGTGGTGTTAGTTGAAGAAACAGTGTCCCACTTTTGGAGGTTTGCCTCCCCCGTCGGAGGATTAGCAAAAGTTATAAAATCTGCGATTATCGATTCCTTTCAGAGTGAAAATTAGATACACAGAATTAAAAAGGATTTGATTATGATGGTACCAAGCGAATACCGCCCTAAAAGGAGGCATCATCCCTTTGCTATAAGCATAATTCCAACATCCCTTGCAGTGTGGGTAGACTCTTCTCGGGATTCCCACCGGGTTAATTTTTCCATAATGGCCAACATTTCAAGCTCCGACTGGGGGATCATCCTAAGAGATAAATCTTTTTGAACCCCAAAAAGAGTTTACCCACATCATTCGCCGGGAAAGCATCAAATCGTATTTCATCCCTTACAGTGGTCTATTTGCTAATTGCACTATGTTGACTTGGATTTGCGACATAAACGTTGGGAGGCTAATCTAGGGACCCAATTTGCGTTTCTGCAAGGATGCGTTTGGCGACCAATCCGAGATTTTTTTAATTGCTGGATTTTAATATCGACATAAAGGCTGATGATATATTGGAGAGAGACTCCGGTTCCTTCGGCTATAACTGAGCTTAGCGCTGTGGAATTTAAAAATCTATTGATGAAAGTTCAAATTTAAATTTCAATATTCCTTTTATTATACATACGGACGAGAGATTCGCGAAAGAATTTACCAAAACTTTGTTGACAGCAGCAAAAGACGACGAATGACACTAACATAAGAAATACAGACTGGAAAGCAGGTAATTGAGTAATTCCTTCGTGATTTTTCCTCACTGGACGATGCTGATGCATCAAATATTAGTAAGACTAACGAAGAAAGACGCACTTGGTGTGAATTTTGTTGCATCTGAGGCGTTCGAGAGGAGAGCGGGGAGGGTACGCCGGCGGCCTTCACCCTTATTCATCAATTTAGTCACAGCTGTCGGACAATACCGGAATAGAAATGCATAAACTAAGTTCCCAAACCTTCATAGCCACTCGAGAGGCGTCTTCAAGACCGTAGTCTCCTTTCCTGCGTGAGCAGGTCTAAAATTATTTCATAACTTCTCTAAAAGTTGGTAACATCGATTTGTTTAACGCCGACGAGGCGCCAAATAAGGGACAAGTCGTCTCACTACGCATCGCTTTTTACCTTCTACCATCTTCTGATTTATATTATCAAAGATAAACGACCTCCTAGCAGCATGCGCGGGATGAATTTTGCTGTATTAGAGGCGTGGGAGGGGGAGAAGCGAGCGTGGAGGGGAAGGGATCGGGCTGCGGCACTGGTATCCGCGACGCTGCGTGGGCGTTGGAATATTTTCTTCGCGGACACGGACTCAAATTAGGCATTTTGTGGCTAAACGGTGGCAGATACGTCAAAATGCACGAAATTTTGCCCTAGAAGAGCAGTAACTCGGCAAAATCTATGGGGAATGACCATAAAATATTGTATTTTTCGAATTTTGACCCTCCCCCCCTAAATTGCATTTGAGCGAGGGTCAGGGGTTCACGTACAGGTCTCAAATTTTTCAGGCCTTATTTTTGATCGGTCCCACAACTTTTTTTCATTGGGCCAGATGGATTTGAAAAAAATCGATTTTTGCGATCCGCCCTAATATACAGTTTTAAGGTGTGTTCTGTATTCATACTGTCTGAAGTGTGCGAAAGATTTTGACAGGTTATGCACTTTTGGAGCCGCTTTTATAGTGGCTGCCTAACGATAGGCATAAGCATAAGATAATACAGCTTTTAATGTTAGCTATGAAACGTCTATTAGATGCTTACAAAATAATTATAAGCTATTCAGCAAACGTATGACAAAATTCAATCACTTATGTTAAACAGTATTAGGTGCGCAACTAATCTCTCGCTGTTTTTTATATGAAAAATACATCTTTATTTAAAAAAAGGTTATAAATGAATCATTCAAAGTATTTTCCGTCGCTTCCTAAAAATTTCCCCATCATTGAGGCAGAGCCCGAATATCGTTATTGTAGAAGTGATTGTCTTTTAAAGCTATCCTCTAATCCTGCTTTTTTGCACCAAACGGTTGTCAATGAAGGTATGAAGAACAAGCAACTTGTATTCCCTGACCTTTCTTATTACTCTCTCGACATGGGTCCTAAAGCTTTCTATTTGCTTAGTTAGCTTAACTTCATCTTGAGAGCTCTCTACATTCTTGGACACTCTTTGTGGTCTAATTAACTCTCAAATTTTTCCACTGAATGAGTGATCAATTAGTTTGAACGCGTGATCTACTTTTACCCCACAGCCTTTTAGAATTTGCTCAAGAAATCCAGTTTATGCGAATGACACTATCTATTGCCCGGCCACCATTACCCCTGGAAATGAAATTTTCTAAAGAAGATTTATATTATTTATTTTTTCATTGAGTTTAGATAGAAATATTCGCGCTAAAAATCCATTGATTTTATAGTAATGTTAAAAATGATTCCTTTTGAAATAATTGCGTTTGAAAAAACATTATTTCTATTTTTCTTCACTATCAGCAGTATAATGCACTGATTGGTACTGTAAAAGAAACGGATTTAGAGTTTCCTTCGCAATTCACTTTTTTACTTTATACCTATCGCAGCGTAATAAACTAAGCGCAATTTGTTAAACTGATCGCAGTAAAAAGAACTGATCCATACAATAGAATATGTCACTCCCTGCAGTGAGTACTGATCTATTTTTTTATGCTCCAATTCAGGTTAAACTTTGCCAAATTGGGTTACCTGGCTTTTCAATTTCTATTTCTAAACAATCAACAGTTGACTCTACATGCGAATTGCGAGCAGGAAAGAGAATTGACATATTAAGCAACATCTTAGTTTTGTCAACCCAAAAAAGTAGATTTTTCAAAATACTAGCCACTGGAATAATGGAAGCAGAGAAATATCGTGCCGCTGTCAAGGGTGAGATATTGAGATCTTCTAGCCTAAAATATTGAAGGATTTGTTGAGTCAAATTTTCCTGAACATAGCAATAACTTGTAACCAATTCTTTCCCGATAGCATATTGACAATAAAATAATTTTCATAATCTACTCTTAAATACAATGCTGCCTTTTTTCCAAGAAAAACACAATATACTTGACCCTTTGGCTACATCTATCCCTGTCTGATTCCATGTCAGTCACTTATCATATTCATAGGAGAAGTAGCAGTATTGGCGGAAACAGGTTTCTTTTCTGAACACCAGCAATTTTTGATTCTGGTTTAAATTAGCACGACTTTTCCTGACCTCGACTTTCCACCACTTTCTCAGGTTGTATTTCCTCCTATGGCTCAAAGTCAGTTGATTGGAGGTAGTGATTATGCATCAGTGAGTTTCTTACAAATTATACACTGCTAGGTAGCAAATATGGTTTCGAGGGAGTTCAGTTGGAATACTATGCATGTGAATCAATTGATTCCGGAGAGAGGGAGGGTAGCCTACTGTATGCACCCTTTAAGTATACTTATCATCATCAATCATTGACGAATTCAAAACACACAATAATTATAAGACATCGGGTACTACGAGGGCCGTCAACCTACGATAACTCAGCAAAAACAGCACGCAAGCGACATGCGGGTACTGCGCGAACAGGGCAACTGCACGTCCTCCGTACCACACGCTCAAGTCATTTCTCAGCATAAGTCTGTCGTAATTACATAAGGTAAAGTGATCTTCACGAACAAATCCCGTCGTTTTCGTCGACAGATCGTTCTTCCTCTTCATCGCCTTAACCCACTTCTTTCTTCGCGCATTATTATTCGACATAAGGACGAATATTTTATTAGAATTTCGAGATGTATTTGAACGCATAGGCACCACGCAATATTAATTATTCGATATTATAAACAGCACTTCACGTAGGTAAACATACCGTCTTCCTGGCGTACGTATACCGTAACAATCTCGAAGCTCCACGCCTTGGACGTTAGAAACTCTGTTTGGGGAGAAATGACGTCACTCCTCTTGGACACATTACTTTCGTTCGCACCCCCCACTCCTCCACTTTGAACTTTGATATCTTGAAAACTAACGCTAGTATTGAAATTTCCCCCGGTAGATATTCTTTCCTAGAGGTTTACTACATTTTTACAGAGTTTTCAAAAAATGTGAAAATTCCCCATTTCCTCCCCTCCACAACACGATACGATCATGATAATTGTAATCCAGTTAAAATCTTTCACAATTGGGATTGGGGTAAGAATTAAAACTTCAACAAAATGGAGGTCATAATCGCCTCCATGCAGAAGAAGTACCAAATAGTAAATACTGCATAGGATTCAGTTCGCGTATTAATTTCATACAACCTCCATTAGGGCTCGATAACTGACGTAGAAGACTTCGGACCACCAAGATTTTTTCCAAAGTGACTCTTTCAGGATAAGTTTAACCCAGCCCACTGCAACTCCCGGACCCTGTTAATGCCAAGAGATGTCGTCCTTTATGTCGCCCGGCGATGGTTTCAAACATAGATGACAGCACCAAAGCTCGCCCGTGTGCTCCTATTCATTTACCTTGTTAGGACTTAGCGGAAAAGGCTCTCAATGTGAATTTATATCTTTTAAATACTGACTTAAGCACTGAAACTTATTTTCACATTTAAAAATCTTTGTTCTGTGAAATAAATGCGTGGAGAATCATGAAATAAGCCCCCGAACATGACATTCTCTACACCTCATTGCATCCCGTCCGCCAGGCTTCTAGCAGATCATTTAGCGGCGTCAATCAAGCACAAACTCTACAGAATGGGATAATAGCTAATACTTATCGAAACAGCTTATCAGTGGAATTCAACTTCCTGAGTTATAAGCACGTAATTCCGATTCAAGGAGATATATCATGATATGAAACAGTCCCAGACTAGAGGTGATAGTATTTTATCAACGTATTTTATAAAAGAGGTCCTAAACAACAAATTTAAATCCTTAAAATATCGAATCAAGCCCTGAATAGCATTTTTAACACACTTTATTTTTTTCCTGCGATAGAAATGTGGAAAAACCTAAGTGTAGGCCCCCGAACTTCGCCTTTAGTGTATCATTAATTATCATCTGCTAGGTCAAGAGTCAAAAAACTTCATCGAGAAAAATTTCCTTATACATCGCACTTGGTATCTATAGAAAATTGATCGTTCTTAAGTAGCTTCTATATTCGAAAGTCTGCTGAAAAAGGATCAATCCCGTACAATCATCATAAAACTCCCTAGATGTTTCGGGCGAGCTACTGTGCTGCCATCTATGAGAATAATTTTTCGTCAGCGACAAAAGCGACGACATATGAAGCTTTAATTGCCCAGTCCTGATTATTCTTGTCCGTGGTTTAACCACAGTTACGGATCTAATTTTACTCCCGAAGCCTTCTGATATGTCACATTTGCCGATAATCTTGAACATTACTGCAATTTTCGAATTGCTCTAGTATATAAAATGATTCAAGCCTTTAATTTAAATGGCCTCATTCATTTTTTCAGCATAACAACATTAAAAGTCGCATAAATGAATTGAAAATTAATTATTCGAATCGAACGTAAATGAGTGAAAAAGTTCACCTTCAGAATGTTGTAAGAGTGCATTGATGCTTCCATGCTCGTAATAGTCCAAAATGGCAGTCATAGACACAAGGATTCTACACTCCCTTAGTTTCTGTGATTCCCACCCGTCGCATCAAATAGCGGCGCTGATGTAGCGAGCCCCGGTTGTCACGCCCACAAGAGGCACGCTACGCGGCGAATTTGAATCCACGTTTCGCAACGCAGAGCTGTGAAGGGCAAAATTTGCTGGCGGAGCGGGAGCTCTCGTGGCGTCGACGCAACGCGGAGCTGTGAAGGCACCCTAATATGGCCGCGAGAGGCACGCTTTGCGGCGAATTTGAATCCATGTCTCAATCGTTCATTGCTAAGAAATAAAGTTCGTGTCAACTGTCCACGAAAATATAACTATCACCGTGAGTTTATGTAGTTTCCTGGTGGTGAAAATGTACGTAATCACAAAATCGGTACGCTAATTCACGTTGAGAGAAGGGAAGAATAAGTGGGTAAGGAAACGCTGTTAACTTTCCCTAGCCTGAATTAAGTTTGAGGGCCCATAGATATCAACCATGTCTTTAAACTTCCGACACCTATGTTTTAGAGAATTAAGAATGATTCCTGCGCAGCTCATAAAGAAGGGCACTCGTTGACATCATTACCAGACCACCTAGGCACACTTGGGGAAGGGTCAGATCCGGTATTAGGACCATAGCAAGAATTTTTATCATACAGACTGTCCCAAGGGTCGTGTGTCATTTTTGACCTGTAATTTTAGTAACTTTGCATGGAGCAATATTCATGAAAATTGTCACACTTATGGGGAAAGGTCCTATGTTTTGTTGAGTGTAAGCAAAATTTTACAATTTTGACCTTTTGACCTCACAAAGTGGGTCCAAACCAAAAATTTGAATTTGCCTTATGGGGTTTCAATGTTAAAAAAATCGAGATAGACAAAAGTGTGAATTTCATTGACCAATATGTCAATTCTTAGGTTTTTGGACACGAGAAACCCGAAAATAACACTTTTATTTACGAATATTCAACCGTTGACCCAGTAAGGTCACCGTCAAGGTCATAAGGGTGGCAAAAGGAATAGCATACCAACAAAGGTGTCGATCCATGGGTTTTGTAGGGTGCCCAAGTCATTGGTATTGTCCAAATACCCGTATTATTCACTAATTGACCTCCGAGGGTCACCACGGGGGTCAAAGGTCATAGAGTTAAAAGTCGGGCAATCATAAAAGCCAAGGGGTCAAATCATAGGTTTTGAAGGGTGCCAAAGTCGGTTAGGCTGTTCGTAGATCCGTATTGTTGATATTTTGACCTCCGAAGGTCACAATTGGGGTCAAAGGTCATAGAGTCAAACGTCGAGCCATCATGACAACCAAGGTGTCAAACCATAGGTTTTCAAGGGTGCCAAAGTCGGTTAGGCTGTTCGTAGATCCGTATTGTTGATTTTTTGACCTCCGAAGGTCACAATTGGGGTCAAAGGTCATAGAGTCAAACGTCGAGCAATCATGACAACCAAGGTGTCAAACCATAGGTTTTGAAGGGTGCCAAAGTCGGTTAGGCTGTTCGTAGATCCGTATTGTTGATTTTTTGACCTCCGAAGGTCACAATTGGGGTCAAAGGTCACAGAGTCAAACGTCGAGCCATCATGACAACCAAGGTGTCAAACCATAGGTTTTGAAGGGTGCCAAAGTCGGTTAGGCTGTTCGTACATCCGTATTGTTGATATTTTGACCTCCGAAGGTCATAATGGGGGTCAAGGGTCATAGAGTTAAATCGGCCCACCATGACAGCAAAAGAGTGTAACAATGTGTTTTAAAGGGTGCCCAAGTCAGTTTTGCTGTTTTCAAATCCATATTGTCGACTTTTTATTACCAGCGAGGGTCACAATGGGGTCAGAGGTCATAGAGGCATGTTTTGAAATAATAGGAAACAAACAACAAAACAACCTTTGGTTGGGGATATTAGTTTTCCTATTATTTCAAAACATACCTCTATGACCTCTGACCCCATTGTGACCCTCGCTGGTAATAAAAAGTTGACAATATGGATTTAAAAACAGCAAAACTGACTTGGGCACCCTTTAAAACACATTGTTACACTCTTTTGCTGTCATGGTGGGCCGATTTAACTCTATGACCCTTGACCCCCATTATGACCTTCGGAGGTCAAAATATCAACAATACGGATGTACGAACAGCCTAACCGACTTTGGCACCCTTCACAACCTATGGTTTGACACCTT
This sequence comes from Ischnura elegans, assembly GCF_921293095.1. Classification (NCBI taxonomy): domain Eukaryota; kingdom Metazoa; phylum Arthropoda; class Insecta; order Odonata; family Coenagrionidae; genus Ischnura; species Ischnura elegans. Next base: position 116,221,722 of record NC_060249.1, on the reverse strand, counting down.
GGTTGTCATGATGGCTCGACGTTTGACTCTATGACCTTTGACCCCAATTGTGACCTTCGGAGGTCAAAAAATCAACAGTACGGATCTACGAACAGCCTAACCGACTTTGGCACCCTTCAAAACCTATGGTTTGACACCTTGGTTGTCATGATGGCTCGACGTTTGACTCTATGACCTTTGACCCCAATTGTGACCTTCGGAGGTCAAAATATCAACAATACGGATCTACGAACAGCCTAACCGACTTTGGCACCCTTCAAAACCTATGGTTTGACCCCTTGGTTTTTATGATTGCCCCACTTTTAACTCTATGACCTTTGACCCCCGTGGTGACCCTCGGAGGTCAATTAGTGAATAATACGGGTATTTGGACAATACCAATGACTTGGGCACCCTACAAAACCCATGGATCGACACCTTTGTTGGTATGCTATTCCTTTTGCCACCCTTATGACCTTGACGGTGGCCTTACTGGGTCAACGGTTGAATATTCGTAAATAAAAGTGTTATTTTCGGGTTTCTCGTGTCCGAAAACCTAAGAATTGACATATTGGTCAATGAAATTCACACTTTTGTCTATCTCGATTTTTTTAACATTGAAACCCCATAAGGCAAATTCAAATTTTTGGTTTGGACCCACTTGGTGAGGTCAAAAGGTCAAAATTGTACAATTTTGCTTACACTCAACAAAACTTAGGACCTTTCCCCATAAGTGTGACAATTTTCATGAATATTGCTCCATGCAAAGTTACTAAAATTACAGGTCAAAAATGACACACGACGCTTGGGACAGTCTGTATGATAAAAATTCTTGCTATGGTCCTGTATCCCCAACCGCTTATTTTCCCTCAGCTCCCAATCGTAGCCTGAGCTGCATCCGGGCACAAAACACCGAGATTTACCCATGATATTTCGTAAATATCTTACTGGTTGAGAAATACTAAAAAAAACACCAAAATCGGTGAAATTCTCGGCTCACAGAGGATGATAACAGCCGCTCACTCATAAGCCGCCACTGACAACATGCCTAATGAAAGGAATAGTAGTGTCGGTCGCGCCACAAGTGGCAAAAGTTGGAACTTGAATTAATGCGCGGGACCCGTGTTCAAATTATGACTGCTACCGCCACCTAGTGGGGCCTCCTTAGTAATGTAAACGTAAACTCTATGGACACATCCATGCGGTAGAGGTACTATACAGAGTTCACTGTACGTACGTCAATTCGGGCGTTTTGATATTTACTTCCCGTTTGTGCTCGCGAAAGGACACAGGAGATTTCGGACTGCCACGAATAAAGAGACCTATCGCGCGAAGTCGATACACGACTAAAAAACCCGTTTAAAGTGTCCGCGAGTGGTATTCACATAAATACCGTTTGGGGGAAAAACCTTGTCACTACTCTTAATTTAATATTCCTTTTCTTCATTGCAAATAATATATCCGGAAAACCGTCATTCAAAAACACCAAATTTGTGCGAAGCAAAATTCTCCCATGATTGATCCATCATCCAAGATATTCCAATCCAGGGGCGCAGCTAGGAATTAAGGTTGGGGGGGTTTAGGTGCAACCAGAGTCCTCTGGATGGTAGTTATCTAAACTACTCCCTCACAGGGTCGAGTGTGAACTTTGTTGTGTATTATCAACAATCCAGAGGACTCTGGGAGCAACTAATACCGCGGTGTGTGGGGGTATGGAATACCCACCAGGATAAGCGGTATGTGCGAGCTTAATAAATTGCGGAAAATTAAAATTGATGTGACGACTATTTCTCGGGTTTTCAGCCGGGTTAATGCTTTTGTGTAAGCCGACGTTTCAGGAGACGACTTGTCTCCCATCCTCAAGGCCGTGTTACTTTATGGAAGTCCAATTTCACACTGAAACGGATCGAGCGTTTACCAAGGACAACAATGCGGCTCAGTAGTCGTCCGATTGGTTGTAGGTCTTCTGAAATTCTTCACGTTCGACCCTTATGTTTTTTATACAGCTGATTAAAGGTCCCCATGCATTGCTAAGATGAAAGCCGGTGTCCCGATTGAAATTTTTGGGATTGAGGCGGATCTATAAAGCTTCCTTAATTATGCGGTCCCAGTAACGTTGTGCGTGGCAAAGGATTTTTGTATCTTCCCATCTAATATCATGGTCATCATTTATGCTGTGTTCCGCCACGGCCGACTTGTCTGGTTGCGCTAATCTGAAAAATCTTCGGAGTTCTTTTAGCCTCGTCTCAATCGTTCGGCCTGTCTCCCCCACATATATTTTACCACATCCACAAGGTATTCCATAAACCCCGGTGTCTTCAGGCCGATCGGATCTTTCACCCTCACCAAGCGGTGCCTTAATTTAGGTGGTGGCAGATGGATGGTTTTGATCTTATACCGTCGTAGAATGCGGTGGATCTTACCAGATATGGTTGACACATATGGGATTAAGGCTTTGGACAGCGGTTTTTCAGGTGGCTCAACCGTGAAACTCTTTTGTTTTATGTTGAATCTACTTAGGGCCTAAAAAATTTCTTGTTTTCGATAGCCATTCCGTAAAAATGTTTGTTTAAGGTGGTCTAACTCGGCTAAGATGCTTATATTATCTGATGTTAACTTAGGTCGATGGACCATGGTAGATAATACAGCGGCCTTCTGCGATGGATGGTGGTGGCTCTGTCCGTTGGGATACAGATTGATCACCCCCTGCCAAACACCCTAGAGGTTGCTCGCAGGGTATTATGTAGATGTAGATAGGTAAGTATGCGTTGGCTTCCGATAAACGGAATGACCTAGGCTTCCATCTTCTTTCCTATGTATTAGGATGTCCAGGAAAGGAAGTCGGCCATTCTCTTCTACCTCCATGGTAAAGGTGATGCTCGGGTGTTGGTTGTCCTTATGTTTCAAAAAACGTCAATCAGTAATCAAGAGGTGGGGGGTGTTTGGGAGGGAGGAGGGGGGGGTTAGGTTTTCCCTGGTTGTAAAAGCCAAGGGGATGTGAGAGGATGGGGAGGTAAGAAGGGTCGATGCACCCAAGATGACTAAATGCAGTGAAAGGTGGGCAAGGAGTGAGAGGTACAGGAGAGAGGGAAGAATATAAAGGACATTAACCCAGTACAAAATTTTCTATGCTTGTGAGCATAGGCGGGGGTGGGGGTGGGTGACTGTTGAGGGAAGGGAAACCACATGTGTGAGGGTATCTACATCTACATAATACCCTGCGAGCCACATCTAGGGTGTTTGGCCGTGGGTGATCAATCACCAGCATGCAGCATGCATTGGACTCCCACATGCACACCACACCGTCCAAAAAACGTCACGTATACTAACAAATTATACTACTATATGCTGTTAGAAATAATAATAAAATTAAGAAACATGCAATAAGTTTTACATAGGTTAGTGGGCTGCACTACAAGTCATGCAATCTATCTATGAGTTCCATCGCTGCCGTTATGATCTCTTATTGATCGTGGAAAAAATGACATTCGGAATCTGTCTGTTCTACAATCTATCTCTCTTATTTTATTAATATGATCTGATCTTCCGTAGTATTTTGGCGTCCGTAAGATATGGTTAACTTCGTCAGAAAAGACACTGCTGTTGAATTTATCTAAAAGGTTTAGTCTATTTTTCAATCTACGGTCCGACAGAGATTCCCATCCGAGTTTATCTAAGAGGTCAGTTACACTAACAAGACTATCGTAACGACCTTTCACATACCTGGCAGCTCTTCTTTGCATGCGTTTTAACTCTGTTATTATTAAGCCTTTTTCATGAGGGTTCCAAACACCGGCAGCGTATTCCAAATGTGGTCTAACGAGGGAAAAGCAGCTAATTTCTCTCATTTTGTCGTCTTACTTTCCTAATATTCTTTTAACCAAACCCATTTTACGATTAGCTTGTTTGTGAGCATAGGCGGAGGTTGGAGTGGGTGATGGATGAGGGAAGGGAAACCACTAATGTGTGAGGGTATGGGGTTAATGGAAGAGGGAAAGGTTGAGGAGCGGGGAACGGGAAGTATATAGAAGGTCATTAACAATATCACCATTGAATCTTACACATTTTAAAATTTTCACTTGTTCTAGAGCGTCCAGCCTGGGACCTTTACTTTCACAATGTAGGATTTCCAAGGAAAAATCGCTGGTGTGGCCTTTGTCTAACAGGTGTTTAGCAAAGTTGGAGTTGGCATTGTATGTTTAAAACACGCATCGTGTTCTTTTAGTATTTCCCTGAATTTCCGGCTAGTTTGTCCAATATGCACTGCAGAACATTGGCACTTAAGTTTGTAAACACAACTTTTTTCTAGACTTGGGATGGCGTCTTTGGATTTTGAGAAAAAACTCTTTAGATTATAACTATTATAGAAGGCAGGTCTGAAGAGATTTTTTGGGAGGGATTTGGCGGCTAGTAGGGACAAGAAAAGGAAAATGATGACCGCGATGCAATATATTTTACATATATAGTATATAGAAGGTCATTAACAATATCACCATTGGATCTTACACATTTTAAAATTTTCACTTGTTCTAGAGCGTCCAGCTTTGATTGTTAATTATCTTTCGGGGAGAGGTAAAATCATAATTTACCAACAAGATGCTTCTGGGGAGCCTGTAGTTTCTGATGGTTTGCTAACATTTTAGAGACCGCTCGCTGAAAAAATGAATTAGACCATTTAAAGATTAAATGATTGTATATACTAGACAAATTCGAAAATTGCAGTAATGTTGAAGATTTTCGACAAATGTAACATCTCCGAAGGCTTCGGGAGTATAATTGGATGCGTAACTATGGTGGAACGTATCCTGAAAGAGCCACTTAGGAAAAAATCTTGGTGGTCCGAAGTGTTCTATGTCCATTATCGAGCCCTAAAGGAGGTGGCCTGAAATTAATACGCGAACTGAAGCATCAGCAGTATTTACTTCTTCTGCATGGAGGATATTATGACCGCCATTTTTGATGAAGCTTTTGAATTCTTACCGCAATCCCAATTAACTGTGGCAGATTTTAACTGGATCACAGTTATCATGATCGCATCGAGTGGTGGAGGGGAGGAAATTGAAGTATTGATACCTTCCCCATTCCGAAACGTTAGGAATTGACATTCTAAGGTGTGCTACCTCCTTCAAAAAACTTTCTTATCTGCCGCTTATGCATTTTTATTCGTATTCCAGAACAAAGGTCTATTCTTTCAACCATGGGAACAAACGCAAATTTTCAATAACTGTTTTCAGTAATTTTTGCTGTAATAATGACACGGAACTCGCCTACTACAAACCTGCAATGGCTGCCTAACAAACATAATTTCTCAGAATACTCCTCGCGTGTGCTTTGAACGGTCGCACAGGTGGTGAATATTCTGTTTGAATCGCAACGGGTTACCCTGGCGGTCCGAAGTCTCCTGTGTCCATTCGCGAGCTTTCCCCTAGGCCCTCAAATTCCGCCGCCCGAACTGACGTACATACAAATATGTTGTACGGTACCTCTTCTGCAAGGAGGCGTCTGTGACCGTCATTTTACTACTATTAACAACGGATTAAAAATTATCATCCGGTTTTAAGAAGAAATTCAGGCTGCATAGCGCTTAGCAAAAGGAATCTGCTGAATGCACAAAGGGTAAGAAAAAAAAGACTTTGCTGTTCCCAAAAGTAAAATATATTTGCAACCGGTTTCGATACGGCGTATCATCATCTAGATCGATATAATCGCCGTATCGCAACCGGTCGCAAATATATTTTATTTTTTGAAACAGCAGTCTTTTTTTCTTACGCTCTGTGCATCAAGAAGGAGTTCCACCATGTTGCGTCAGTCCACTATCGCATGAATCCGCTGAAGTATCATTTTATTTTCAAATTTCGCATGACGATCGAACGGCGAGAGTATCTTGCACGAATTCTTTGGATGCGCGAAGGAGTCCCGGCCAAGAAAAATTTGAGTTTGTTTACGATTAGAGCCTTGACTTTACGTTGATGTGAAGGACTCAGACTCAACTATGTTTATAATCAAATCTTTGATTTTAGAACCGTTTCACATATCCCGTCCAGATTACTCTTACCATCGCTCGAGCCCGAGTATTTTCTGCTGTAGTTGAGCTCAAGGAGTTTGTGTTTTGTGCTCTACAGGGTGTTGTATGTACAGTCACTTTCAAAGGTTTTAGGACAAAGTGTGTTAGCCACTTCTGCTCCACGAGGAAATTTAGTTACTATTCCGCGATGGGGATCCGATCCAACATCCTTTACCGTTGCAGTAGCTTGTATACGCCACTTGGCCATCGCAGCTATTGGTAATAATTGTGTTAAACTATAGGTATAAAATACAAGCCAATTGTGACACTCGGGGAAGTAAGCAGCAAATTCACACGAAGTAATCATAAAATCCGACATAAAATCGAAACATAATGATAAATTTGCGAGTATTTTTCCCTCTGACATTGAGTGCATATATCTTCACGCGCAAACGAAATATTTGCGGTGCATTGCCAATGATCACAAAAGTAGTGAGAGAAAATAAATTTCCTCCACGAAGAGACGCCAGAAGCTTAGTATTCAAACTTTTGAAAGTACTTCATTGTGTATAAATGAGTTGTATGACCTGGAACGAGTAGATTTGGCCAAAAATGACGGTCATAACTGCCTCCGTGCAGGAGAGGTACCGTGCATCGTTCACTGCATGTACATCAATTCGGGCGTTTTCTGTTTCTGTTACCGTAATCAGGGCTCGCGAATGGACACAGGAGACTTCGGACCGCCATTCTCGGTATGGGGATTCATTTATTGCATATATACTTCCCCTATGCCCGTTCAAAGTGCACGCGAGTAGTATCACGAGAAAAATTGTTTTCGGGACAATCACCGTATTGCATTGAAAATCAAATGCCCCCCGATAAATGTATTTAATTTTACCTGAAAACAGTCATTGAAAATTGCGAACTTTCCTAAAGACATTTTAAACGCGGCACGTTCTTGCGCAAACTGACGCGTATGCCAGCGGTGAATAGGGTAGGTAGTTTCCTTCATAAAAAAACGAAAGGCATTGATTGCCCACCATTACCCACCATTAGTGCATTCATAATATACAAATTATTTGGTTTTAGAAATCCCATTTTTGACGAATTTTAATGGTCAATTTTAATCTCAATTGAAAAACGCCAGATATTGGCGCCCATGCGATGCAACTCCACGTGACGTCACAGGGACCTAGATTCTATACGAGTTGTCAGGAGCTTTACATCCTCTTAGTCATACTTTGAAATGTTGGAGAAAACGTTGACACCAACCCGGCTGCCAACCCGAGGAAACCGTACTCAGCCTATTCTCCGGGGAAGCACCATTCAAAGAACTGACTTCTAATAGCCTCCGTCTGGTAGCCGACATAATATTCACTGTGAGCCAATACGACGAATTCGTACGATATTTTTTTGGCCGGAGACAGTAATGAACGAGAGAAGAGCATCTAAGAATCGCCCGCATTTTTAAAGTAAGGAATAATTACTAATGAAGCGTTTTATCAACCAATAGAAAGCAAAAGCATGCATATAATAAAGTAAAATATTTATTTATTGCGATATTGTGCTCGATTATTTTAAATTTTTTCCACGTGTCCTGTTTTATATTTCTACAATATATAATTGTAAACACTTCACATTTATAAATTAATTTTATTGCACAGCATTCGAATAAGCTACTCAAATTAAAAGAAATTGAGTTACATTGTACTAACCTTCACTATTCTCGTATTGAGTACACTCTCCTGCCCGAGTATGGACTGGTGGCGGTGATGCGAGTCTAATTGTTTGTACCCCTCCACAAGTAATGTATATATAGCGAATATACTGCGTATATACGGCATATACACAATTATACATATATTTAATAGCGGTGACGGTGACGCGAGTCCAATTTCTTTTACCCATCGACAAAAGTGCTCAACGCAGCATAAGAAGTTTTCACTTCAAAAATTGAAATGAATAAAAAAACACGTTGGAGTGTCTGAGCGGTCTAAGGCGATGCATCAGGTAGCAGTCTAGTTCTCAAGACGTGGGTTCGAATACCACTTCTGAAAAACTTTTGTTGGTTGGCCTAGTCCTTGCGTTCCAAATCGAGGGTCGCGGGTTCAAGTCTCGCCAGGGTAGGTTTCATCGTGTCATTACCTGGCTGTTTGCGATGGCCATTGTTATTTCTTCCTGCCCCTCGATGCTACGTCCTATTAGCGCTGTTTTCTGGGCGATAAATATAATTGTAACTTACATCAATTATGCATGTCCTGAATTCCCCCCCAGCAACAGACATAATTTTTAAAACAATTGAAACATTAAAAATCTAGCACATCTTTTTAATGAATTTAAAAGAAAATCTCAAAGTTAAATTACAAAAAAAGAAAATGGCAATGCGCAACAGCTGATATTTCTACGAACGATTGCAAATACGAGAAAATAGCGAATTAGATGAATGTTTATCCTACACGTACCGCAACCTGCTAATCCAGCCTGTTCGGCCGGCCCTTGCATTCCCAGGCAGATCAGTTCTCTTGGATATGTGGAATTCATAGTCAATTGTATACACAAAGGGAAAAACCACTTGGTCACAGTCTTTTGGCAAGTCCTCACTATCAGGTCTAGGTAAAATAAATACGCTACCTATTATTAGAATTCAGATCCAGTGACTATAACATCTAGAGGCTATCGCAGTGATGTGTGCGTTGTTAATTGACCATAAATCAATAAATCTCATCGGAATTCATAATTTTTTTCTAAAGTATCAATCACAAAGTCCTAAGTTAACATTAAAATACCGATTTCCAATTATCGCCATTGATTCGATTCCTAGATTGCTAAATGAATGATCATTTCTCCACACTTAAAGAAATAACTTCATGCGTACGGCAAGGTAAATGAAGGAAAATTAATGCAGCAAGCGTACTTGAGACGTTTTACGATAATAAGTTGGAATCAAATGACCGTTTGAAGGCAAAAATAAAACAGTTGATCACCGTTACCTAGGCATTCAAATGTTTCAATAACAGGAAGAATAAAATGGCACCCATCAATTATTGCTCACGATCACTATAATTCGTGAAATGCGCACTACAAGACCATTTGGCCTTTCCATCTAGACATACGGTCCGAGGCCTCTTGTGTCCACTCGTGAGCCAAACCCAATGACCGCAACTTGAACGCCCGAACTGATGTACCAACAGTAACAGCCGCTGTGCGGTGCCTCTATTGCATAGAGGCGACTCTGACCGTATTTTGGTTCCGCTGACATTCATGTCTTATCATGGCAAGATATACACAGGATGCTCCCAACTGATCGTAAGACAATTTCAGTCATTTAATTCGTCCTCAACGGTCGTTTGCACCGATTGCAATGGATTTCAGCAGTGGCAAATGCGGACTGTTCGAATTATAAATTTTATTTAAAATAAATATTCTTCTTCATCTAAACACCATAAATTGTCTGTTATCATGGTAATAATTTATATTGTATTTAGGTTAATTTGCTAGCAAAATTTAATTTATTTTTGTAATTAAATATAATTTTTGTTCTTACGGAATATTTCCTGAACAATAATTATTTTTCTATCCATTTATTTAAATTATCCATTCAGAACCACTTTGGGTTTCCAGTGGTTTCGCGAACTGACCTAAGAAAGAAATGAAGGGATTAGAAACAGTCATTGTTAGTCAAAAATGAAAGTTTTTAAATAACCAAATAAAAATTCGCAAATAAGTTGGAACTGTATTGAGGGCTTCCAGTATCTTCTGCTAACTGACGACCTCTAGTGTAGCTATGACTTGCACCATTTTATCCCCAGGTAGATAGGCTATTTCGGAATCGGTTGCGATGGATATCTCAAAATCAATAAAACTTTACCACCAATATGTTTCTCAGCACTCCAAATTAAAGAATCAAATAGATTGTCAAAATCGGTGGAGTTAATCAAAATTCGATAGAGCCTTAAAAGATGTTAATTTGTCAAGGAATTACCCAAGAAACTCATTAAAAATGTATTTTTGAAAATTTTATCATCAGGTTAGCAAAAATCGTCCGAATGTCATGGATATTCGAAACTGATTTGATTCAAACCTCTTTCGATAAAAATCCATTACTGGAGCTTCCACGCCCTTCGCAAAGATAAAAAGAACCTAATGGAACGGAATTTATATGAGACTGGTTTCAGAACGTGCAATTACTGATTTAATAATTATATTATTTTATCAATTTTCGAAATAATTGCTACTAAATTTCTTGTACTCATTTTTTGTATATATTTACTCCACCTTTCTTTCCCTATAACGATGGTATAGACAAATTACACGGGATAAACTGTAATGGGGAACGTCGATTGCTATTAAAACTATTTTGAACAGGGGAAACGGAAATATTAGCTCGCAAAAAACCTCCATTTTCATCATCAAAATAAAAACAAATAGCTTTAAAAATCAATTCTTTTAACTTTTTATGAGCGAACCACTGCACGAAGACTACCGAGCTCTGCCGAGGTCAGCTATGACGTCATCCGTGCATGACCAGCCGCCGGGAGTCGAGAAATACATTGAACGCATTCTGTAAACATGGTTTTGGTGGAAGATTTAGTCGCGATCCTCGTCACTTGTTGATGTGCTGTTATTCCTGGGAAATTGTCCTTTTTTATAGTTATTGTGCTAGGATTATCACTAGGAATAATGAATACGTACCATCGGGATGATGAAATGCGTGCTTATTTGTGTGATATTTTTTATCATGCCGCGTGGACGGCGGTGGAATATACAAGAATTGCCATGAGAAAAAAACTTCCCTGGACCGGGAATCGAACCGCGGACCTTTGGCTTTCCGTGCCAATACACAGACCACTACGGTATTCAGGTTCTTTATACATTAATCCTCAGTATAATTGCGATGGGAATTAAAGAACCTGGATAGCGTAGTGTCTGCGCATTGGCCCGGAAACCCAAAGGTCCGTGGTTTGACTCCCGGTCCAGGGGAATTTTTTCTTGAGGCAATTCTTGTGTACGCGCTTTTTCATCTCGTATTATTCAGTTCTCAGAAAAATGGATGGTTACGTTGTTACTGTTTCGGATAATATACCAGAGATTAATGCCACAAGCTCCATGGAATTTGTTATGGCAATTGATTGCTATACCTCACCGGAAATTCGCAACTTAAAAGCAACTCAGTATTTTGGAGTAGAGCGATCGGTTAAGCTATGCAATAGGGAAGTGCACTAGTGTTTCAAATGCACCAAAAACATTCTTTAAATTGGAGTTCAGAATAACATAATGTCGTAAAACCACAGTTTAAATCCTAATAGTGAATACTTTATTCGAGATGACCGTCTGAAATATGGAAAAATTCAAAGGCCGCGAAAACGGGTGTCCATGTTGAATATTGGCCGTGACGTCACAAGGCAGTAGCAGAAGGCAGCTTCTACACCGTTTAGTTCTACCACATTGCATTGTCTATTGCATAGAAAAATTACAGAATTTGAGGGTATCCGTTTTTTGCTGTCATAAAATATCTTCAGAATATATATGTGGCTGCTTCTCTTTTGAGTAAACGACTTCATCATTGCGTAATATATTAATATTCATTTACGTGTCAACTTCAAGTTTGGAAAGAGTAGCACGAATAGCACATTGAATCTTTAATAAATGCATGATGGCATTTATTTTTCGCTGGGTATATTTTGACACAATGCCGTTTATCATGCCAAAACGTTTTTTGTAAGAACCGAGTCAAACTAATAAACCTATTTCAGACGTTTGCTGCAAGACTTATTCGTTGCGTATGTATTCACGCCGGCCGGAACGTTCGCCCTTCGCAACTAGAATCATGGGATGTTAGCCTTATTTCCGAGCTGGCTGGTTGTTGCAATGGTTCGCTGTCCAGGATGGGTTCAAGAAAAGATAATCTTGGTTGGGAGAAGGAAAATTCCAACGATTTATAAATGGTATACCAAACTTTGATGTATTTATGGTTACTGAATTTTTGAATAAGGAGGACAGGTTCAACGCTCCATAGAAATGCGAGACGTTAAGGCTAACAAGGGGAGACCGCGTACCTTGCTGCATCTTTTTCAATTAGGGCGTTAGTTAGGCTGTAATTAATTAATTTTCATGCGTTACTTTTTACAAATTATATATATAAATTCAAAATGTCCCCTATTTTTCAATGGGTCGGTTGGGGTAGTGGTAGCGTGCACATTTGAAACAATAAATCTCACCCGATGGACCGTGGTTCACGACTGCGTCACGGCATTATTTTTTGTTGTCTTCATTGTGATTATACGGCATCAAGTTTATCATTAATTATAATTGCAGCAATCATTGACATGAGACAATTTTTTTAATCATCATTATGGCGTTTAGGTATTTTAGCAGTGTCATTACAAACGCAGAGATACGATGACTACAAGGGTTGGTGTGCGCTAAAATGTTAATTTTTTCTTTGCTTATACTGACCAACTTCCACATTAAAAATGAAAACCACTCTTGCAAGAGCACATACCATTAAAGGCTCGCGGCAAGCAACAATATGCGTACAGGCATAATTAATAAGAACACAAAGCGAATATAAAATGCCATATATCTCGAACACTTGTAATTCACATTACTCCAAAGGGAGTTTACTTACTCAGTACATACCTCAGTACCTTGTACTCAGTACCTACCAGTTTACCTCAGTAGCAGTGCTAAAAGAACCATTCTGAAATATAATTTCAACTAACAAATAGGATGAAATAAAAGTTGATAACCCTGGACCGGGCGCGCTGGTGTATAAAATACGTCAATCTTTGAAAACCAAGGATTTCGACATTGTACGTACATTCTGGGCTATAATGGTCTCGTGTATTCTTACAATGTACTTTGACTGCCTATATTGCGAGTTTTCAAAGTTCGAGGTATTGTAGCTAATTTTTTGGATCAGCAAGATGAACCCGTCACCAGTGGAGTACAAATTACGCCGCGCGACCTGCCGTGTACCTTTATATCTGTATCACCTATAAATGTACTAATTTCAACAAATAAAGATTAACTTTAACAAAAATCGTTTGTTATCATACATGCACATATCATGGGCAAAGTACGCATTTTGCCCGGTCGTGTAAAAAAACAGTCGCGCCATAATTCTTTAACCAAACTACTTTCAGTTTATAAATTACGTAGGTCTACGCGGAAGATGCTATATTTTGACTCAACACACTTTCTGATGTGACTGAGGTACCTATTAAGTAAATTATTATAATATAAATATCAATTTGATCTTACAATACCTTCAAATGATCTTCAAAACAGAATATCATCGATAGGTAAAAGTCAGGAGCAGCCTTGAACCATTTATTCCGTATAGCTTGTGCTTAAGGCACGGGAATGAATATCTTCTCCAGGCTTTTGTTTCGACGTCGAGATGAAATTTGGAACAAAAAATCATTTATAATTCTATTTTGAATTCATGTTTTCGGTACAAGACGACATTTTTAGGAAGCAAACTCCACCGATTCCCGGAAACTCTCGCCGCGCTAAAGAAGGCGACGGAATTCAGCGATACTCCGCTGGTGACTACTGCCTTGTGACGTCACATCTCAATCAAGATGGAGGCACTGTGTTTCAGCGCAACATGAAATTTTCCGACTTTCAAAACGTTTTAAAGTGCATACCCCAGATGCAGAAAATAAAAGTGACTATACTAATGTTTCTTTTTTAGGCTAAACTTTCAAATTCAGCAATAAAAAAAAATTAGTGCACTTCCCTATAGTGTCTGAATTTTCCCGGTTTATTAGATATTCCTTGCTTCGGTGTAATTTCTCACTATGTATCACTCCGCTTATCCCATCTCTATCTAGCTTCATGTTTAGGTCAAAATACTTAATATTAATAGTTTACCCTCTTGTTGATAATATTCGATGGTTCTTCGGAAAGTTCTGACGGTAGAGATTTACTAGTGTAAATAGTTGGGGTTGGCCTCAAGAATTATATTTACCTGAGACGAATCTTTCGATGAATCGACTATATTTCAATTTCAACAGGATTCTCAAGACCCTCCCTTAGGAATAGCGGAGTTCAACACAGATCTTGGCAGTTTCAAGTCTTTTTTAATGCCTTTCATCAGAGCTTCAACAAATTTTCAAGAGACTTAAAACACAAATCCTCTAACATGGGAACGGCCACGATAGCGAATTTACTTCTCTTGCTTAGGCTAATACGATTCAGAAATATGGGTTACTCAGCAATGGAGATGAGTGCGACGTTAATATCCTTTCCTAAAATAATTAATTCACTGGCAAACAAATATCACGCAATCAAATTTTGATTCTTTCCCACAAGACTGAAGTTGTCGGCTAAGAACTAAATTCCACCGTTGCGAGAACCAACTCGCGCGTTTAGAAGTAATTCAATTTTTAACAATATCAAGTTATTACGTATTTTCCATGATAAAAAGTACAAATGGTAAGGGTACATTTGTAGTTTTTACCATGGATATATCGAACTTTCACCAAGTCAAACCTGAAGCGATTTTATAAATCCGCAGTATTTTTCGCAACAAGCCCTAGTTGGACGGATTATCACAAGATTTGCTTGGATTTCAATACTTGTGTTGAAATGATCTTCACAGATGTATCCCATTTTTTTTATTCGAAATAACTCCTGTATTTCTGCGCATGGCTCTTAACCACAGGCTTCTCCTTAAAACGTTTACGTTTATTAGTCAGGTGTCAAACAATGCTTAAACCTCGAACTCAACTCGCTAGCTAATTACTAAACAAGTGAGTTGGGTCGATGTATGTAGCGGGCACTGCAAAAGCAAGATGAAATTTCGGGATTTAAACAATCTTACCTGTATATTACTCATACTTGACGCGTAATATCAACTGTACGCCATTAAATAAATACCACCTTACTTAACAATCAGAGGTAAGCTCACTTTTGGGTTGAGTAGGCGCGCTTGAATCACCAATGTTGATACGCTGTAAGCCCAGTGGTGAGCTGTTAAGGGCGATGTTTCGGCACAGATGACGTCATCGGCAGTGGCTTTTTTTTTGGGGGGGGGGGGAGAGTTTTCGGCACGCTTTAAAATTCATTATATCTATCAAACAATATCTAGCGAAGGAAATCTCAGATGTACATGCGGCTTTTTTATCAAACTGAGAAAATAATTGTCTGTTCACTCGTTGAAAAAAAAATTCACGCAAGTTCCACGTTGAGTTTTTGGGCCGAAGTCGTCAACGCGCTAGTTTAAAACGGAATTTTTTATTGGAGAGGAAAAACCTTTCTTCAAAAGATAGAGTAATTAGTTTTAATTTAGCATACAATATCTAGCGGAGAAAAATATTATATATACAGTGGAACTTGGTTATAACGGCATCGGCTGTAACGTCAACTCGGGTTTAACGTCACATTTTATACAGACCAGCCAAAATTGAACATTTTATGTTGAACGAAAACCCGTTTATATCGTCAACAAATATGCGACGCTCGGGTATAGCGTCAAAAATTCTGCGGTTCTTAGGTTGCAAAAGTGGTAGTGTGATTGTATTATGTCCCAAAGTTCATAGAAACCATGTGTAGAAACATCAAAAGCAAAAACAAGTCACAAGCTGGACGTTGAGCAGGTGACGGGATGCAACTCTTTTGTTTAATTGGTGTCTGGAGGGAGCGGGGCTGTCCAACATACCTGGATCTTATCTCTTCCCATCCCTACATCCTACAAGGTCACTGACACAGGCACACTGTATTGTATTGTTTGTTTCGTTAGTTACGGTAGATCATCAGTCACATCACTACCTTCCTCCGTGTGAGCATCGAGTATGTTGACAGTTGTTTTATACGTCGTTAGTTGTGTTTTGTTTGTGCAATGTCAATTTGTGGTGTCACTCAGATTTAAGGCTGCTTTTTTTATAACGTCACGTATAATGTTAAAATCTTCTGGTCCCTTTGATGACGTTATAACCAAGTTACACTGTAGTAGGTCAGGAAGCGTACTGGGTACGCATGACGGCGTTGAGGGGTTAATCCTTCAGCTGCGGGAATCGTTCATGTACGAGGGTAATGGTAACAGCGGGAAAAATGTTCAGCTACCTCTTCTCATGCTCTGTTTATATTTTTGGTCCAAACTCTTTCTTTCACGATTGGGACAATTGACAGCCCTCCTTTCTTACCAAAACTCTTCCCTCCTTCGCTTGCAAGCGGTCGCATTCCATTCCGCAGGGGTAATGCCTAACCTCCCACCATACTCACTGTCCACGTTCAAACCAAAATAAGCCTTTGAATTCTAAAACCACTACAACTGACCCTTCCTCCCTCCTATATCTCGGACAAATCTTGAATCTTTCCTTATCTCCGGTTGTAATCACTGTAGTTACCTGTCGTTATCTATGAAAAAAGTCCACTTCTCTCTTTCCAAAGAAAAACTATTTTATTATTGCATCAGTAAGCACATGCGTCGATAAAGTATATTTATTTTTTTTGGTATGTTATTATGAATTATCTGGGGAAATTGTATTTGGGAACTCCGATTCGTGCGGCAGTGATTAGATATACTACTGTATTACGGCCTGAGAGGCATGTCAATTCGCGGAACGAGTAAGCGTCCTTATGAGCGAGCTGAATTTGGTGACTGTTTTTAGGCATATTTCAACGCCCGGCGATATAAGTAAAATTATTACATACTGTCGAGATTATCATACAATAAAATTAGATTGTAATGGATACTTCTCGCGAACACATTCAAGCGCTGGTTTAGTCTATATATAGAGCTGCTTCATAATCAATAATTTGGCGGTCCGATGTTTTCAGTGTCCACTCGCGAGCCCAATTCGCAACTATTGATGCTACAAGCCCGAACTGACATACTAGCCGTGTACGCTGCACAGAACCTCTTTCGCATGGAAGCAACGACGACCGTCATTTTACCACCGATGATGTAGCTTCAGTGGCGCCGACTCCATGGAGTCTGGGGGGGCCCGAGCCCCCTCAAAAATTCGCTATGGAGGGGGGGAAACATGTCAGGCTTTTCGATTTTCCCCGGAGTGTCGAGTTATCAAGTGTTTAGTTTTCAGGGTTCTAATGTTGATCTAATGACTATTCTAAAATGCAGAAAAAACATTAAAAATCACTATTTATAAAATATCCCTGAGCAAGACCCCCAGTATGGGTCCCCGATATTTTAAGTAAGTCGGCACCCCTGTGTAGCTTCGAAGAACTAGTCGCTTACTAGCATGGCAGATGCATAATTAAACCATATCTAGGTATATAAATTAGGTCAAAGTGCTGTATAGTCAGTGGGAGAGCATTCCATAGTATGCAGACAGTAGCACAGCGAGGGGGGGGGGGTTTTGGGGGATAAAAACCCCCCCCAGAGCTCAGAGAAATTTCTAAGTTTTATCCACTTTACTTAATTGGATTTATATTATTTATAGATTAGTGTCTGGATTAAAAAATTATCGCTCAGAAAGCTGTAAAACTCACCATTATGAATCATTTACCTTAAAATTGTCTGGGGGTGGGCTCCCGCACCCTGGTGGGCTATACCCCCACTATTAGTTGCTCCTATAACCCCCCCTAGCCTTAATTCCTGGCTGCGCCCCTGTATGCAGACACCAGTGCACTTATCTACACACGCACCGCAGCATCATCCCTCACTTATCACAATAGAATTGTTCCCAAAAACTGTTGCATTAAGCAAAGTTCATGTCAGTATGTTTCACTGTGAGCAAAAGGCCAACATTTTTAGGGAAATTTCACGTCCATGTGCATCAATACAGGGTCGCAACTAGGAATTAAGACTAGGGGAGTTACTGGCTCAACTAATACTGGAGGCCTTGGGGTGTGGTATACCCGCCATGGTAAGCGGGAGGTGCGGGAGCCTTCCGCCAGAAAAATTTAAGATAAATTGTACATCATGGCGAGTTTTACGGCCTTCTGAGGGATCTTTTATTAATCCTCACACTATTCTATAAGCAATATTAATCCAGTTAAGTAAAATACATTTAACTTACAAGTTTGTCTGAGCTTTGGGGGGAGGGGAGGTTATCTCCCAAAACCCCCTCCCTCGCTGCACCACTGCATCAATGCAGTCGGTAGTAGAGAATTAAATTGTCTTCATTTTCTGTACATTCAGTTTAGGCTGGATAAATTATGTATATGAAGGCGTTTTTTCATTAAAATGTGCGGAAATTATTTGTTATATATCATTCAAGTGTGAACCTACCTGCTAAAGTCGAGGCCAAAATATGCCATGTGTACAGATATCCGTAATTGCCTATACAAAATGTATTCACTCACGGCCGGATCCAGGATTTTTTCCGGCGGAAGAAAGGGTGCACAAGGGTCTGACAGGCAAACGGTCATCCAATTGAGATTACAAACAACACACAACAATTACCGTACGAAATATTCTCTTTATTTTAATGTAAAAGTCATTACATAATATGAAATTAAATTATTGAGACTGCGTAATACACTGCACATAACAAAGCGAACGTAATGATAACCGTATTGAAACTCTAGTCTATATTTTAAGCGTCTGACGGAGTGGTCACGTGCTCCCTTGCCCCCCCCCCCCCTGAATCCGCCTGTGTATTTACGGGATTGCCAATTAGCGAAACGAGTATGCGTGATTATGAGTGTCTTCAATTCAGAGACTATTTTCAGGCATAAATGAACGCCCTGCGATGCACGTAAAACTATTACATTCTGACGTTATATATTCATCCAAAATAATTAAATTTACTGGATACTTCTCGCAAACACATTCAAACGCGGAAATCAGTGCATATAAACAGCTGCAATTCACTCCTGGGCTGGCGATCCGAAGCTTCCTGTGTCCGTTCGCGAGCCCAACCCATGTATCTATACTATATGCCCGCACTGACTTACTTATGGTGAATACTGTACAGTATCTCTACGGCACGGAAGCGGCTATGACCTTCATTTTACTTATAATGCTGCGGATTCGCCGTAAAGAATTTAATATGCAATACATGAATTCAATGGCTGATTAACAGATATAAATGATATAGACTCGATTAAAATTAACATAATATGAAATATATTATAGCAAAAAAATTAATACATAAAATTAACAATTAAGTGTGGGCAAAAATGGAAAACTTTGGAATTCCTAGAAAATAAATCTAGTTAGCAAGGCCCAGGATCAAAAATAGCAAACGTAAGGTAAAAGTTGAAAATGAGTACTCTGCATGCTTTGAATGACATTGAATGACATTCGTTAAGGCACTAAAAGAAATCAGGTAAGTGGACTTGGGAATAAGAATAGGGAAAAACATATCAGTGCTCACCTTTGCAGATGACTTAGTTTTGCTTGTGGAAAATAAGGAAGACTACATTTTTTGATTTTTTGTCTATTCTTTTATACCCGAGGGTCACCGAAATCCGATTGACAATTTTGAAATTAAAAAAAAAAATTTTTTGGGACAGCCTAATTCCGGGGGTCGACGGAAAAATATCTTCTCCGCTCATGTCCTGCCGATGATGAACCGGCGATGATCTGTGCTGGAGGGGCCTCGAAGTGCACCGCCGTCAGCAGGCTCATCGTTATCTGGGTTCCTTCTGCCATACTAGAAATTATTGTGCATTACCTTTGAACTAGTTCCCGTTGTGCTTGAGGCAGGCCACATTATGTCTTCATTCATGTTTTTAATCTGCACTTCAATTTCTCTGAAAGATATTGCAGGAAGATATGCAGTTAATATAGGCTGCATTTTTCGGTTTTCAACGCGTCGTGGTTGCGTTGGGGACAACAGTTTCGCCTGCATTCCAGCAGGCATCTTCAGGTCTAAGACGCCTGCTGGAATGCCTGGAGGCTTTACTCTTAAAGTTACTGTTCTTTTTTGTTGTATGAATTAAGGTGAGACATTATTTTTGGAAAGTGTTTTAGTTGCATAAAAGTTACACTGTTTCATGTAGTTTTACTCCAAGCTGTTTTTCTTTGATTGACTTGTCAACGTTTTCCCTAGGTTAAAATGCAAGCATAATGCCTTCAACCCGAAGACGCCTGCTGGAATGCAGGAGAAACTGTTGTCCCCAACGCAACAACGACGCGGTGAAACCCGGAAAATGCAGCCTAAATTACCAGCGCACCGCGGAAGCCTTCGCACCAGATATGCAGTTGGCCGTATCTGTATTTTGGAGGATTTGTTCAATGGGGAATTTTCACATTTTTTGAAAACTATGTCAAAATGTAGTAAACCTCTAGGAAAGAATATCTACCGGGGGAAATTTCAATACAAGCGTAAGTTTTCAAGAAATAAAAGGTCAAAGTGGAGGAGTGGGGGGTGCGAACGAAAGTAGTGTGTCCAAGAGGAGTGACGTCATTTCTCCCCAAACAGAGTTGCTAACGTCCGAGGCGTGGAGCTTCGAGATTGTTGCGGTATACGTACGCCAGGAAGACGGTATGTTTACCTACGTGAAGTGCTGTTTATAATATCGAATAATAAACATTGCGTGGTGCCTATACGTTCAAATACATCTCGAAATTCTAATAAAATATTCGTCCTTATGTCGAATAATAAAGCGAGAAGAAAGAAGTGGGTTGAGGCGATGAAGAGGAAGAACGATCTGTCGACGAAAACGACGGGATTTGTTCGTGAAGATCACTTTACCTTATGTAATTACGACAGACTTATGCTGAGAAATGACTTGAGCGTGTGGTACGGAGGACGTGCAGTTGCCCTGTTCGCGCAGTACCCGTCTGTCGCTTGCGTGCTGTTTTTGCTGAGTTATCGTAGGTTGACGGCCCTCGTAGTACCCGATGTCTTATAATTATTGTATGTTTTGAATTCGTCAATGATTAATCATGATAAGAATACTTAAAGGGTACATACAGTAGGCTACCCTCCCTCTCTCCGAAATCAATTGATTCACATGTATAGTATTCCAACTGAACTCCCTCGAAACCATATTTGCTACCTAGCAGTGTATAATTTGTAAGAAACTCACTGATGCATAATCACTACCTCCTCAAATCAACTGACTGAGCCATAGGAGTAAATACAACCTGAGGAAGTGGTGGAAAGTCGAGGTCAGGAAAAGTCATGCCAATTGAAACCAGAATCAAAAATGGTTTGTGTTCGGAAAAGAAATCAGTTTCCGCCAATGCTGCTACTTCTCCTATGAATATGATAAGTGACTGACATGGAATCAGACAGGGAGATATGTAGCCAAAGGGTCAAGTATATTGTGTTTTTCTTGGAAAAAATGCTTCATTGCATTTAAGAGTAGATTGTGAAAATTATTTTATTTTCGATATGCTATCAGGAAATACTGGTTTACCTGTTATTGCTAAGTTCAGGAAAATTAGACTCAACAAATCCTTCAATATTTTAGCCTAGAAGATACCAATGTCTCACCCTCGACAGCGGCACGATATTTCTCTGCTTCCATTATTCCAGTGGCTAGTCTTTTGAAAAATCTAGTTTTTTGGGTTGACAAAAATAAGATGTTGCTTAATATGCCAATTCCCTTTCCTGCTCGCCTTCACATGTAGACTCTACATTGTAGAGTCAACTATTGATTGTTTAGAAATAGAAATAGAAAAGCCAGGTAACCCAATTTGGCAAAGTTTAACCTGAATTGGAGCATAAAAAAATAGATCAGTACTCACTGCAGTGAGTGACATTTTCTATTGTATGGGTCAGTTCTTTTTACTGCGATCAGTATAACAAATTGCGCTTAGTTTATTACGCTGCGATAGGTATAAAGTAAAAAAGTGAATTGCGAAGGAAACTCTAAATCCGTTTTTTTACAGTACTAGTCAGTGCATATACTGCTGATTGTGAAGAAAAATAGAAATAATGTTTTTTCAAACGCAATTATTTCAAAAGGAATCATTTTTAACATTACTATAAAATCAATGAATTGTTTATAGCTCAAATATTTCTATCTAAACTCAATAAAAAAAATAAATCATATGATTCTTCTTTAGAAAATTTCATTTCGAGGGGTAATGGTGGCCGGGCAATAGATAGTGTCATTCGCATAAACTGGATTTCTTGAGCAAATCCTAAAAGGCTGTGGGGTAAAAGTAGATCGCGCGTTCAAACTACCTGTTCACTCATTCAGTGGTAAAATTTGAGAGTTAATTAGACCACCAAGAGTTTCCAAGAATGTAGAGAGCTCTCAAGATGAAGTTAAGCTAACTAAGCAAATAGAAATCTTTAGGACCCATGTGGAGAGAGTAATAAGAAAGGTCAGGGAATACAAGTTGCTTGTCCTTCATTCCTGCATTGACAACCGTTTGGTGCAAAAAAGCAGGATTAGAGGATAGCTTTAAAAGACAATCACTTCTACCATAACGATATTCGGGCTCTGCCTCAATGATGGGGAAATGTTTTAGGAAGCGACGGAAAATGCTTTGAATGATTCATTTATAACCTTTTTTTAAATAAAGATGTATTTTTCATTTAAAAAACAGCGAGAGATTAGTTGCGCGCCTAATACAATTTAATATAAATGATTGAATTTTGTCATACGCTTGCTAAATAGCTTATAATTATTTTGTAGGCTTCTAATAGAAGTTTCATAGCTAACATTAAAAGCTGTATTATCTTATGCTTATGCCTATCGTTAAGCAGCTACTATAATAGCGGCTAATAAGTTCATAACATGTCAAAACCTGTACACACTTCAGACAGTTTGCATACAGAACACACCTTAAAACTGTACATAGTATGATGTGCATAATGTGTACAGAAAAATTACCTTAAATCTGTGCACAGAAATCATTTCACAACATACTGAATCAAAAAGCTAATATAATACAGAAAGCAAAAAATCATAACTTGTACCATATTAACATTTCATGCAGAAATTTTCAACGGAGGCCGAGTAGCTACTACTGTATTCGTAAAAGCTGGTCCAGTAATGCCATAATAAACAAGAAAAACTTACCGCGAAGCCTTCACTTCTCTAAATTCTGCAGTCAAAAAGTCTGGGTTACTTTAAAAATATAATGCCATCATTATGGAATTCACCTCTGGGAGATTATCGCAACAGCCTTTTCACGAAACCGTCTTCCATTTCGCATATATTCGATATATTCTTGTTCTACGAATACAGAAAATGGATAAAATATACTTGGCGTGACTAAATAACGTCATAAAATGTCTGAGAGAAAACACGGATTAAAAAAATACCGGAATATTCTCTTGCTCAACGACTGCTTCATTGTAGCTTCTGCGGCCGTACATGCAAAACGAAAACGCCGTAGGGAGAAATGACGTCACCAACAATCAGAGCTAACTTCGCGTTTGCAGTCGCATTTCACTGTTTTAAATGAATTTCATGATAAAACCAATGGTTTACGAGAAGTTTGATTGGTGAAAATGGTTTCCTGGTGAAAATTGCTATAAGAATCATATATTATTTCGATGAAAAAAATTTCATGCAACTTCCCCATTGAAAATGTCATTCGTACCACTGCTTTCGTTCATGTTTTATAAAATTAGTTAATTTATACATACTAAATTTCGTGCTACCGCAGTTCATTCAGTTGCAGCAGTACGTAATGTTTTTAATTTTGAAGTTACTCTTCTATTTTTGTTGTATGAATTAAGGTTAGACATTATTTTTGGAAAGCGTTTTAGTTGATTAAAAGTTTAACTGCTTCATGTAGTTTTACTCCAAGCTGTTTTTCTTTAATTGAATTGTCCATGTTTTCCCTGTGTAAAAATTCAAGCATAAACTGATGCTGTCAGCCATATGTCTGTTTATTCCTTTTTTCCGAACCTTACCTCATGTGGGTGGCTATGCCTTATCATAAAAATTGAGGGGAGCTCAAGTGAGGAGGGACACTCAATGGATATGTCCCTTTAGCGTAACTTTGGGTGAATCCATCCCTGGATGAGTGTGATTTCATGTGTATTGTGAATATGGGTACCAAAAGTTGAGGTAAGATTTTACACTTTACCTGCAAATACAATGGAAAAAATTAAGATCAGTATGTTTGATGATATGGTTATCTAGACAGTGGCGTCGACTCCACAAGGCCTTTAGGGGGCCCGTGCCCCCTCCAAAATTCGTTATGGGTTTGTGGAAAAAATTGTGTCAGGCTTGTCGATTTTCCCCGGAGTGTCCATATATCGAGATTAGAGTTATCAGGGTTCTATTTTTGATCATATGAGTCTTCTAAAATGGTTAAAAAAACTTAAAACTCACTACTCATAAAATTTTCCGGAGCAAGATCCCCAGTTTGGCCCCCCCCCCCCAATATTTTTTGGAAGTCGGCATCCCTGTATCAAGGTCCCTATTCTGCGGTTCTACTGTGCTAAGATGCAGTGGCATTAACTAGAAATATGCTTTGGAGGGGATTTTGGGGGCCAGTGGCACAGCGAAGGGGGGTTTTGAGGGATAAACCCCCCCCAGAGCTCAGAGAAATTTTTAAGTTTAATCCATTTTACTTAATTAGATTGATATTACTAATAGAATAGTGTAAGGATTAATAAAATATCCCTCAGAAAGCCGTAAAACTCACCATTTTGAACCATTTATATTATAATTCCACAATTTACTAATCTCGCACCTACCGCTCATCCTGGTGGGTATACCAAACCCCCACACACCCCGGTATTAGTTGCACCTAAACCCCCCCCAGCCTTAATTTCTAGCTGCGCCCCTGGTGGGGGCCACGGGTGGAACAAGGAATTAAGGCTGGAGGGGGGTGTTTAGGTGCAACTAATACCGGGGTGTGTGGGGTATGGAATGCCCACGTAGGTAGGTGCGAGATTAATAAATTTTGGAAATTTTCTCAATTGAAACGCAATTGCGCAATGTTTTTATTTATCATTTGATAGGACTTATTGTCAACACACGAATCACCCGTTGCTATGCATAGTTGAGGAAAAACGAATTCCCATATCTATCCGTTCAGCTAAATATCTTTTTTATATTATCGTTTCTTTCGGACCTATAAATATCATACGGTTCTTTTTATGTCGCTATGAAAGATATCCATTCTCAATTGTTCAGGCAATCCAAGCATTTAATTATATAGAAAGGAAATTCTCAAGCAGAATTAATTACGACCAGCATTCATTAAAGTCTTTTACTGTTCGGGGGAAGAGCGAATTCCCACATTTATCCTCCATGACGAAATCTGTCAAAAATCTTGTTACTGTAAGATCCGCGGTGATTAAATTGATGAGGGTTTTTATGGTTAACGAATCGACCGATTGATAAATAATCATTCTCCCTTGGGGACATACAATCCCCTTTTAAAAACTATTTGGCAGTGCGCTCAATGGGAATAATTTCTATGGATTCCGTACACGAAGACATCGTGAATAATCGCTAGCATTCACACGAGCGGTTATAACACGATGCATCACTGCATTTCAACTCGCTGCGTAATCGCAGAAAAATCTTATCGCGTTGGATTTTCTCTGCGTGAAAGTGGCAGTATGCCTGGGATTTCGAATTTGTGTTTGTTTATGGGGAGCTTGTAAGTATGCAAATATGCAGGTGTGGTTCAAATGGGAGTGTCGAATGCTATTTATTCCATTATTCACTATTATTTCGAAGTTTTAAGCATGGATATTTCGAATCTTCACCAAACATGAGATAAATGTCAACCCTATATATTAGACTACAATCACTGAGAGGCGTAGATTAGCATTACACATACCCAAAGAATCACTGTAGATCCCGTAACAAGTCATCGTGAATGATCGCTAATATTTTCACTCGCGCGGTTAACATGACGAACAACTGCCGTTCGGCTGGCCGCATTTTCTTCAATGTTTGCGGGCTTAAAATTACAGTGAACTGTGGTCACGTACTAACCGTAGGAAGAGATCGTGAGTCTTTAGGCCTTCGGCATGACGCAATTCAGAGTTGAGGGCGGAGAAAAAATATCGCATCGACTATGCGAAGCGACTCTGAATATCGTTCAGTTGCTGGGTAACCGTGCGACGAGAGTGTCGAGTTTTATTCATGAGTGTGCCTTTTCTGTCTAGTGAAGAAATTATTCCCCTGTTCTGATAACGTGAAGGAAGTGCTTGACACTTATCGAAGATGTTAATCTTTCGTGGTACAAAGTGAATGAGTGCATTGGTGAATGTGGATTGATAAAATAATGCGAATTTGGAAATCGCTGGATTAGCGCATGGTGCATATAGTGTGAAGTGTGTTCAATTGTGTACGTGCGGAAGCACGTTGTGGTGATTGTGTTGTATTGTGTAGCTTGTTGGGTTAACATTAAATAAATTAGGGAAGAAAAGTATCAAACGATTATCGGATCTTACGAGATGGCTTCTTTCTTGTGGAAAGCGTCTAATGGCTCCAAATATTAATAAATAAGCAAGTAAGGATAATTTTCATCTTTAAAAACTAATTATATTATATTTATCAATACTCTTGCATGCGGGAATAAAATTTTATTGGTTTTATTAACCACAATGAGTGTATTTAGGATTCTTTATCGCCAAGGTGTAGCATAATTATACTATAAAATCCACTTCTGACCACTGACTTACTGATTTATACTAATGTTTGGTGTGAACGGGACTAGATACGAAAAAATATCCTGGAATCTACCCCTTCCGAAATTCTAGGAAAATTTTTACGAACACTATATTTTCTATCTAGTTTTAATCAAGCGAAAGTAAGGTATCACGTAAACTATTCCTTATTGTTAGACCAATAGAAATCCTCTTCCTGCATCCCCTCCGTGGCGAAATCGGCTAGTGCGTTCAGTTCTCAACCGAAAGGTTGGTGGTTCGAGCCCAGCCGGGGCGTTATTTCATTTTGTTACAAGCTAGTCTACAATATAAGTTAACTAACCTATTTCTAAGTAAGTCCTAACGCTGCCTCTATAGTCTCGTCTTATCTATCGTGGAAAAACCGACATTCTGAATCAATGTGTCCTACAGTCTATATATCTCTGTTATTTTATTTTTATTATCTGATCTACCGTAGTATGTTGGCGTTCGTAATATATCTAACTCCCTCTATAAACATTCTCATTACTTCTTTACAAGGATACAAAAATTGTGGGACCAATAAAAATAAATTGTTTTAGGTAAAATTTGGGGGGTTATGACCCCTGTTACCCCCCCCCTACATACGTGGTTAGTCGCATCTGTTTTCGCAGGATTTGGTCGTCAGTGAGGGCGAGTTGTAGTACAGCTATGGGGTTGGGGGGGTTGGCACCCCTATGTAGATTGCAATTTCAAATGAAAATTCCATTTTCTTCACTCACGTGTTTACAATTATTTCCCCTGAATTTCTGCTCCGATGCCATACTCGTACCAAATGTGGACACCGTATTTTCCCTTGCTTATTTCTCATATCCGTGACAGCAGCCCAGACCAACACCAGGATCAATGCCCAGGAAAAAGTTTGGTACAGCATCACCGTAAAATTACACCAAAGAAAAAATACAGCATTAGGAAGGTTTTTGGAAGTAGATATAAGTATTAGACCTTGCATGAAACCGGTAGCTGGATTAAATTTTATAGAATTATCGTTATCTACATCAATTGCTAGAAATATATTCATAAGATGATTAAATAAAGTAATGATAATCTAAGATGTCAATAAGTGACCACCTTTTTTACATGGAATAAATATTACTGATATACAGGAAGGTAATCCGAGAAATTGAATAAAGTACTTGTAATATATTATGGGACTGAATTGTGAAAAACAATATCGATAATCTATCCAATGCAACTCGATAAGTTTATGGAATATTAATGAGGGATGCGTAATGACACAGCAGCTTATAGTGCGGCATTGAATTGTTGCGTTGGGGCATAGAACTATATTTGGGGGGATTTACGAGAATATAATTATAATGTCATCGATCTCTCAAACACTGCCTCAAACGGGAGGTTGCTATGGATAGACGTAAACATGGAGAGGACATACCACTTGAACAGCTCATTCCGTACTCCCAATTCTCTGTAGGCAGTAAAGCAGATCAACCTTAGGATCATTTCCCGGAAAAACGGCGATGAAGAATTTACCTGTAAAAATGCACACAAGAGACCGACACGTACAGCCTGTTTTCACGGAACATCAACCATTACGACTTAACGTCTGAATGTACTTGAACGCGTGAATGAACACGAAAGTGCACCGGATAAACACCCAACTTAAACGAATGCATGTACTGAATAACGAACCTGTTCTAATTTGGTTCATTCATTCGTGAATGTTCCGTACATATCGACCGAATTCGTTCATGCATTCAGACATTACCTCGTTCGTGTTAATGTACCGTTCAAAGATGCCTTTAGAGAGAAATGCCAATGAAAGAGAAACCGATTTTCCCGCAGATAAAAAGCAGGGCGGCCAGATATTTGTGATGAGATGTCACGTCAAAAAATGCAGCAAATTGAACCATATAATGCCAACAGTTGACCGTATTGATGTATTTAGATTGGCAATTTGCCAAACAACGACGTATCTAGCAATGGAATGCATATTATACGATGGAACCCATAATAATAATACACATTAATAATATTTTACTCACGTACCCAAAGTCTTTCAATCACGTTAATGTCGTCCCAGCAAGCTGCTGTTTGCACCAGGTTTTCTTCCAACTCTGACCTCACATGCGCACGTTATTTCACTGTTTTTTAATTTCTCCAGCAAACTCTGCGTGTACGTAAAATAATCACGATTCTGCATCCGTGCATCCATTGGGTTGTCATACAGACGTCAATGGAGTTAAAAACAGTTGTCCGTTGATGTAGACAATGTTACGCTATCGGTGAGCAAGCAGTTTGAAATGACACAACGAGTCATATGGTGTGATGACGGTTAAGAAGACCGTTGAGTTGTGGGTGGGGGAGGAAAGTCAGGGAGGTGGGGAGGATTTGAAAATGGAATGAGGAGTTGAATAGAGCATTTAAAAACCGTCGGAGAGTCATAAGGGCCCAGACACTGAGACAGCCAAACTTGTTCCGAATCACAAATAAAGCAGACGTGACGTCAGGAAAACAAAATCCAATCGGTGTTCGAAAGCGTTGATCAAAAAGTGGCGTAATAGTTTTTAAAATTATTTTAAACGATTTTATTTATAAATATTACATTTTAAAATTAATTTAAATTGAATATCACTTATTAGTTGAACACTGATACTCTTTTTTTTATTTTTTAACGAAATAAATCAGACTCAAATTTTCGTGACGTCATAAACGTCCTTCACTCAGGTGACGAATCGCACCCGCCCAGCTCCTATCAGTTTCCTGCTAACCGCCGTGGAGTCAAGACGTAAGTAAGAAAGCCATTCATAAGTTTACGTTTTTATCGCGTCATACATATGTCATTGCTATAACATTTTATTGTTTAATATATCAGTGAATCTGCTTTTATTAGTGCTTATAATAATTCATGAATTTCTGTGCTTTATTGTGATTTATCCCGCCTTTGATTGTTTTTATTACCCTATGCAAAGAACCTCAAAGGTTTGAAGGTAGCGTAATTGTGATATATTCGCCAGTGATTTCTGTGATTCAATTGTTCCTGCCAAACGATAGGACTTTATTGGGGATCTATTCTCTCTTTTCGATTTTCAATTCGTCCCCTATTCATTACCGCTTTTTCGCTTTCACGACTTTGAGAGTTATTGCGAGTTTAAATTGTTCATAAATTGAGTTCGATGTCTAGTTATCCAGTTTAGGTAATGTCGTCAGAATGTCTCGCATATCAGATGTTCGTAAATAGTACGTTGCAGCGATCATATTGCGATCTTATTTTCACTAAGGCGGATTCTGATCGATTAGCCCTGATTGCGATAATATGTGAATTGCTTACGAAGTGCTTTTCCCCAAGGCTATACGTTCTTACTACTCCGGTGATTTCTTTAAGAGGTTTTGTGAATAGTTTACATGAAGGAATTCGTCCCCCATCGTGTGGTTTAAGCGATTATTATTATCTAGCATTCTCGTCTTCGTAGCTATTGCCGCAAGAATATTCCGAGTTCTGTGGGGCTTGTCACCGAGGTGATGGAATTCTCGCAAGGCTGCCCCATTTGACCGCCGACTGCTACGCCCAGATGCCTTCAGTCACAAGATGTTGTGTGGATATCTCACTGGATTCATTCCTTAATATTTCGTGTTGATATTTGGAGTAGGCGTCTCTCTCCTTTGTGTCGTCGGCAAGCATTTGTGATCGCTTAAATTTATCACAGTTATTCGGATAATTCGTCCGAATGCAACCGACAAAAGACTTCTTCGCTAACTTTCTCTTCTTTACCGTTGAATCACACGACTGTTGCAATTAATAAGAATTGAATTGAATAACTAAGGCGATTAACTATCATTTTTCACTAATTTTTAATTTCCGATATAAACTTTTCCGTGTTCACAATAGCCGGACGTTGCTTCGATAATATTTAATACTTCGTATTTTGTACTCTTGGTTTCTGCTTGATGATAGCATTATGTTAATATGTGTCTATTTCTTATTATTTTCAGTAAATTGTTTCCGTGTGAAAATAGTGCAGTGTGAGTTATACGAGTATGGAAATTCTGGGAATTATACGTATTACGTCGGAGGGATATCCTGAGGGGAGAAATGGTAAGTGGATTTCATTTTTTAATATTATACATTATTTCATTATGTTATATGCCAAAAAGTTGCCATTGGTGTGCTAATATTTACTTGAAATTGAAGAAATTGTTTTTTATTTGCACGGGATTATATGCTTTCGTATACGAATTGAAGATTTTATTTTTCTTTGGCTTGTTCCTCCGAGAATGGAATTGTTAGCACCATTGCAGGGAAAATACAAAATATGATCGATAGATCGTTTTAATGCGATTAGCTTTTTTTGTGTGGATCTCAAGATGGAGATGACGGATTTTTTTTCAATTTCCCGTTGCATGGTTAATTAATTTGTTTCAAAAGTAATCATTTTACCACTTAGTGGCTTCTAAAACTTGATCTACACTTGAGTATTCGTCATTGATATTAGCGTCTTATGAATGGGCTTTATGAGTGATCTTCTGGGTGTTATTTCACTTGGTGAAGGATTGGCCTTATTCATTTCGCTGTTGATATTTTTTGGGAACAGTGGATTGTTTCCTTGGTGACATTTAATACGTTTATGCCTCAATGCTACTTATTGATTCGCCTGCTGTTATTCGATAATATTTTAAATAGTGATTAAGTAATTTAAATAGTCTTGTCTAGTTGGCATTTACTGAAAACCTACTCATTAGCCTTTAATGATCTCCCTTCTTCGCAAAGGAATTACCTTTTCATATGTTCTTGCGTCGATCTCTAGTGTATGTTTAAAATCATGGCGAAGTTTCCTAACATAACTTTTACTTCTTCCGAATGCATTCTGTTATTAAATCAGTTAAAGAATTCTTTGTCATTAGGAGATCCTTGCTATAGATATACAAGCTTAACTCCCAAACAACCTATCCAGCTGTTTTCATTTACACTGCGAGACACCTACCGTCACTTTATATTTTTACCAAGTCATTCTAACGGGCATTCTTTCGTCGCAAATTCCAAATTTGGAATTAATTTCCTCCGCAATAAAAAAGGCAACATAATGTTTAGCAAAATATATGGTTGAGAGTACGATTGAATGAAGATAACTTGGCTGCTTACTACTTTACGAAAGAGAGAGACGATGACCTTCATATTTCTTGGCTTGAATTTTAGTCTTTCGCAAAGCTTCGCCGATTGAAAACACTGGTTGGTTTAGGTTCTTCTTCATTTGAAGGTCAACCTTGTTGATGCAGACATGACTCCAAACTTAACTGAATTTTCAACCATTTATTTAGTTTTTTGAATCATTGTTGGATGTGAATCTCATTTCTATCGCAAACACTTTTACGTATGGAATTCTCAATCGTCATTTTTTTTCTTTTTCTACGAATTATTACATCTGTAGTACTCTGCATGAAGAGGTACAGTCTCAGTAAGTGACAGATGAATTTTCCTTTCTCTTGGACTATTATTCTTTCTTTTGTTATGCAAAAAAGGCTGGCAGGGGGTGTTAGGACACCAGCCGTTTACACAAACAAAGAAAATGCTGTAGCGAAATTACGACTAGCCTTAATAAAAATTCTTAATGGTTCGTGAGAAAAATGAATTACCATATCTATCCGTTCGGCAAAACATATCTCTTAATTTATCGCTTCTATCGGACCTGGAAATATAGTGCGGCTCTAATATTATGTTCTCCGTGTCGCTCTTAAAGATATCCATTCTCAATTGTTCAAGCAATCTAAGCCTAGCGCGCAGCCTCCGAGCCAGCCTAATTCGCTTAACATCTGAATAACGCTGTCTGTACGCCCGTAGCAGTTTTTGACGAAATGCGTTGATATCCTTTATATTTTATTCAGTTCGCGGATTAAGTCTTTCTGCAACCGATCCCATTTGATATCGCTGCATATTCAAGGTGCGGTCGGAAGAGTGCGAAATAGTACCTTTCTTTTACTTTCTCAGCCGAAAATATTCCCACAATACGGTTGACGAATCCTAATTTCTTCAGGGCTCTGCCTCAAATATTCCTTATATAAATTCCACACGACTTGTCCCCTTTTTTATCGCCTGCGTAATAAGAAAATAAAACACAATGTTCTGCAAAATATGGTTGAAAATACGATCAAATTATTCTAACTTGGTTGCTTACACCTCTGTGATAGAGGAACGCTGACCTTCACAGTTAATCTACTGGATTTAAGTCTTCGGGAATCTTTGCTAGTTCCAAAGACTGGTGAGTTTAGGTCTTTGTGTGTTGAACTTTTAAAGGTTGTTTTGGTGTATATGCC
Organism: Ischnura elegans; assembly: GCF_921293095.1. Lineage (NCBI taxonomy): Eukaryota > Metazoa > Arthropoda > Insecta > Odonata > Coenagrionidae > Ischnura > Ischnura elegans. The sequence goes on along the minus strand of NC_060249.1, from coordinate 116,188,986 downwards.
GTGACTACAAACATCATTTTCAAGCATGTCTCCGTTTTTCTTTCTAAAGTTCGAAGTGCATATAAGTCATACCACAAAAACATTTACGTATGATGTTCACAATCGTCATTTTTTTTAATAGTTTATTTCTTCTATAATATTCTTTGTCGTGATATATTGCCTGTGTGAGTGACAGACGAATTGTGATTTCAGTTGGAATATGCGTATATAGGTACTCCCGTATTTATCGTACATCAATGCTCTTTATTAATTTGTTTAGATATTTGTTTTTTGTTTTGTGGCCCATGGTTACCTTTGTTTTGGTTACTATCGTAATGAAAACGGTTCTGACAATTTTTGCTTCGTTCACTTTTATAGGCGGTGATTGCGTAAAATCAAATACATTCTTACTTTTCATATTTTATCATTGATTCTTTCACAAATTGGACGTCAATTGGTATTTGCTCAATTATTTTTCTTTAGGTCCACCTTGTTCTTGTACGTAGCCTCAAAAATTAAATTCCTGCAAGTTTATATTTGGTTACTTACGTTAACCATATCGTTCATAGTGTCCGCAATCATATCCATGCATCAGCACACAGCACACAAAACTATTCAGGAATTTCTTCATAGAAAGAAGACTAATCATAGTGAATTGTCTTAGTTGCGAGGAGATAAGAATTATATATGTGCATAGATTATACGTGGCACGTCAAAAATATAATTAATATGATGGATGCAACGTTATGTAGAAATCTTGTTAATATTTTACCGTGAGCGTTTTCTGTTGTTTTTTATAATCCCAACTTTTAGGTTGAAATGATGTTTTATTCTCGACTTATTTCATGCGCGGGAATTTTGCATCAATAATGCGGTCATAAAATAATGGTGCTAAGTTGCGCGTAAATTTATTACATCCACCTTTATGATGCACATTTTGTGTCCGAGTTCGATAGACTTAGTTACGAATCAACATCTTGCGAATAAATAATGAGTGACTGATTAGTAATCAGTGATTACATAGCATATCTATCGGAGAATAGAATTTGTTACACTGTTTTGATCCAATGAATGATCTTCCATTGCGGGTATTTGTCTATTTTTAGTTTGAGTTTATAGTGATTCCAATCCAATGAAGATGTTTGTTTTAATTTCTTAATTATCCCGTGAATAGTGTTTTATGGAGTCTTTCCTATGCCTTGGCAAAAAAAATCTATCCAACAAGCCGCCGAATATATATACAACTAAAAAAGGTCGTCATATTTAAGAGAATACTTATCATACTATCCCTTCCAAGGTATTGCTATTGCGTTCTATAGCAGATGCTGCTAATACTCTATGGGCAATTCCATTTGTGACGGATTTACCTTTAGAGAAAATTGTGCGTGATCAAGAAACATTTATGAAGGTGATTTTCATGTACATAAACAAAATTAATTATCGAAATACCTTCTAAACAAGCCCATAATTAACATAGAGAATAGATATGGGAATTCGTTTTTTCCCCGAACCATAAAGGACTTTAATAAACGGTAGTCCCAACTTCGTTTGAGCACTTAATTTTTTTTAGCTGTAAACGGCTTGTGTCCTTACACCCCCTGCCACACGCCTTTTAGGCGGCTTGCGGTGTATTATGTAGATGTAGATGAAGAGTGTCCTCAAATTTATAGCACCATCTTGCATACACTGGTGTTGCTTTACTGAAAACCAGACGGGAGTGTGTACTTATTTAACGAAAGTTATTGTTAATTAAGTTTACTAAGTATTAAACTATTAAAATTTTTGGTGGTCACGCAAAGCCGTTGGCCATTGTAGGTAAGCTAGCGGGAATAGGCCACTTTTCTCTTGGTTTTTTATAGCCAAATTTTAGAATCAAATTCCTTCAGACACAGCATTGCAAACTTACACTTAAGATACTGATGATCGGTGCTAACAATAAGTCTATTTCATTCAATATCGGGAGACAATGTTGGTTGTTGATAATAAAGGCTTAAACCCAAACGACACATTGTTGACATCTTTCTCTGCCATTAATTACTTCATTGGGTTTCGCTACATGATTTCAGCGAACTTATTACTTCACCGAATACCGTATGATGGCAGCACCATGCAAGGGAACGTATCAAGGTCAGTAAAGGACCTGACCTTGGAATGTTTACTGACCTTGGAACGTATGTCACAATTCATTGGAAGGAACTGGGTAGTATCGTGATGTTCGGTTTTGAAAAATTTTTTCTTTTTTTGGAATTTCTTTGAAAATTACTAAAACCTAGGCCTAACACCTAGTGCCATGAGACTCGGTATAATTGCCATGGGAATTAAAGAATCTTGATAGCGAAGCGCTCATCCGACCATCAAGGCCAGAACACAGTCCCTTAAAAACTGGGCATCTGGCTGGAATAAATGGGGAGCCAGGCAACTAAGTGCCTCTTATGAAATCCTTCATGGAATAACGGCTACGCTAAAGAGGAAGTTTCAAATAGGAATTGTTAAAGACCCGAATTGCCCGAAATGTAAACGGCCGGACGATTTAGTCCACCACATTTTAGGGTGCACAGCAACATCTCCCCATTGGAAAAAAATCCAAAATATCTTCCAAATCTGGAACACTTTCGGTGGTGATGTCGTCCCGGACCAGCAGTTACTTAGCCTAAATTTCCGCTTCTTCCCCTCCTTCAAGTCTAACATCATATCTTCCCTTGTTTCGGAATTTGTTGAATTGAGACTCTCGGGTGGTGCGGTGGGACCCGGTCTTATCGCATATGCCCGCAAAATGGACTTCACTGGAGCCCCACCGACCCTGCGGCCCTGGGTAATCAGAAAGCTGGAAGAGACGGCCGCTTAGAAGAAAAGGAAAAACAAGGGAAAAATATATATTTCTAGAAAGAAATGTTACAAACTTCTCCCTTATTGTTTGTCACTTCAATTTTACTTTATTTTTATTTATTTTTTGATTGTTTACAATAATATTTATTAAAGGTTACTCCATTTCAATTCACTGCCAAAAGGGGGAATTACTGAAACATTGTAAGGAACAATATGTACCTGAGAACTACCTTTGAAAAAAAACTGGAAATAAAATGATTTGAAACTAGTGGTCTGCGCAGTGGCCCGGAATGGCAAAGGTCCTTGGTTCGATTCCCGGTCCAGGGGAATTTTTTTCTAATGGCAATTCTTGTATATAATCTCTTTTTGTTTTCACGTTAGCTTGCATCTCATGTTTTTGCCTTTGTAAATAATTCCGGTCCAATACCTTGTCTTGTCGATGTTATGATTTCTGCGACAACTACAGTTTGCGCCGACGATAATTGCTTCTGCTCGGAGTGACACGCCGATTCGTGAACATACGAGTGTATTCAAAATGTAACGGGAAAGATTAGTTCATTTCTGTATTCGTGTACATAAATGCTGTCACCTTCAAAATATTTCTCATTAAATACAATACACTTGTGAGAGTTCTTTTTCCAATCCTCGGAAAAATTGTTCTAACGGATTAGCCTTTAGCTCCGCCAGTGGTTTCTTTTAATTCCATTTTATGCTTGTAAAACGACAATCCTTTGATATTATCTTTATTTTTGGAAATAGGATGAAGTCACTCGGAGCCATGTTTAGCGAATAAAAGGCTGGGTGGGGTGTAGCTTATTTTTTAATATTTTCTTTATTTTCCATTTCTACCTCTTACAATTTTCTACGGGGTGCAAAATGGATGTCCTAAAAATTTCTGCCCTATTGTTTAACATTTGGAGGTCACTCACAGAGCAAAAATATAAAAAAGCAATAAATTTCCCCAATTTTAGAAAATAACGTCATTTTCAGAGGCGGCGCACAGTTTTATAGAATTTCGGGGACAAATTTCGTCCCATTTTTACGTCCGCCCAACAGTTTTCCAGGAATAATACAATAATTTTCCGCTACAGCTATAGCCGCGCGTCACACGCCTTCGAGGGTCAGCTGGTCGCCGTACTAACGGTCAGCTGATTGGTCCTGCGCTCATATAGCTACATTCCTATTGGCCAAATAAATCACCAACAAACAATCAAGTGCAAACGGAAAATCGCAGAGCTCATGAAAACATGTCTTACCTTTTGCGGCTTAAAAAGACTAAGTAAACGATGAATGCAGATTAAATTATTAAAATAAGACATTGCAATATTTCCACTGAAGGAGACGTCGCCAAAGTGATGTTCAGGATCTGGCTACGGATGTTATTAACTGAAACTATATAGGTAAGGTAGAAAAAGTGCCACGGCTTTCTTCCACATAGACCCGGGTTCGATAGATATTCGCTTGTAAAGACTTCGCGCAACATGACATCCCTTGAGTAATCGCCGTGGTAAGGCACAATTCGGAGTTTCGTTTAAAATCCATAAATTGATATTAAATTTTAAAAATCGCGAAGTAACTAAATAAAACGAATGGGGATAAAATATAACAGTGATTTCAAAAATTAGAAGAGAGAAAAACACGGCCGTAGTTAAGAGGTAGCGATTACTCAAGGGATGTCACGCTGCGCGAAATCTTTACAAGCGAATATCTCTCGAACCCGGGTCTATGTGGAAGAAAGCCGTGACACTTTTTCTACCTTATCTATATATTTTCAGTTAATAACATCCGCATGCAGATCCCGAACATCACTTTAGCGATGTCTCCTTGTGAGTTTTAATATCACACAACGCGTTTCTAACGACGAGTGTTGTTTGTAATTGTTGTTTGTAACGACGAAACGCGTTGTGTAATAATAAAACTCAGCGAAAATATTGCAATGTCTTGTTTTAATAGTATTTAGAACTTCCACCATATCGTGCCCAACATCATACAAGATATGCAGATTAAATTATTTCTGCATTCTGCAGGTGCATGTTTACCAACATAATGAAACAAATTTGACAATCTAACTATCCAAATTCCAATCTTTTAATTTTCTGAGAACACGCCGCGTACTTATGCCGTAGTTGGCAATACAAGACGCGTTTTCCCCGCAGAAGGCCCAGGACTGATTTTAGTTGATAATATTCATTTTATGAGAGTCGTGGGGATATGCCGTTTCCAATAATGTTGAATTTTCTTCGAGCGTCGATTAGAAAAATTCTTGATGCTCACTTATTTTTCCCCTCGAAATTTGACGATGACGACTTGGTGCTCTCCGAAGATTTAGTTTAATTAGTTTCTTCCACAATCGTCGAGTTTCTGTAGCATCCATTTCATGGAAGACGAGATCACGGGAAGAAGAGTTGTGAAAAACGCTGCGGTATTCATCGTTATACTTCATCTGCTTCCTTGCGCTCCGAGGAACTCATTTGTCTAGAGACCGGTTTTTGTCTTCAAAACATCAGGGAAGTAAGGAAGGTGAGAGGAAGAAAGCGATGATAAGGAAGTAGACAAGAACGTCAATTTGAAAACAAAAGAATATCGAATGCACCACTACCATTATAGAGACCACGCTACGATAAAATTTCGCGGAATTTGATTGTAGCTCAAGTTCCCAGCTGTTTACTGAGAAGTTCTGAATTTTGGTGGTTTCAGTTGATGAATTTTCTCGGTATGATCATGGCATTGTGTCGTAGGCAATATAGACTTTGTGCTTAGCGTATGCTGATGGGGTATAATTCCAAAGAGTTGTTAAGAGTTCGTTTTGCATAGCAGCGAATGATTTCTCGAACCGGGAAAAGTATGATTTGAAAAAGGATAAGGAGAGGGGTTAGTTTTGGGTCTTTCCTAATATTTTTGTTTGACATGAACCAGGGTGCTCCGACAATGGGGTGCTCTCATAAAATTAAAAAGGTATTTTTTTTACAAGTTAAGATAGGTGAGTTAAAGTTATTAACGTATGCCAAATATGACTTCATAATTCTCAATATTACTGTTACTAGGGAGCTTCAAAGTTCGAAAAAATTACTAAATTCTTTCGCGCTACAAAAACGCCCTGATACGTCAGAATGCGAGTAAGCAGTTTCGCTCCATGGCAATAACAAACAGTAACGACGATAACAAACAGCCACGACGATACTGATTCATAACGTGATGGGTGTGTGAAAAACAGATGTGAACAGTTTAAAAGTTTTTTTTACGGTACCTACTTGTATTGCGCAATGGTTGACTCCGGCTTCGTAAAGACGCATTCTGGGAACATTCTGAAGGTAGATTAATTCATGGCCGCTTACTTCTTTTCCAGTAATGAAGATTTCTCGGCGCGGAGTTGAGGGGCCGCGAAATTGAATTGTAACATAAATTAAATCAATAATCTCGTTCGCTAGTAATCTAAGGCTTGGTTTGTCTTTCATTTAATAATAACACGGAGAAATAAAACGGATTACATTTTACGCAGATTTACTAAGCATTCATTATGTCTGGGAGAGAGACATACCTATGGTGTTTCAGCAGTTTGTTAGGTTCAAGTGTTAATAAATTTGAGCGTTTGCACTGTTGGGGCTAAAATAACACCAGAACATTAAGTGAGAACAATAATCTCACACTGTGGAAATCGCCGTGGATGAGGAGGATGAAAACGTAATAAGCGCTATCTGTCAAGATTGTGCTGCATCTTCCAGCATGCATACATTCTTTATACCTGTCAATTATTCAGGATAAATATTTCACATGATTGATGATGGAATTAACATATAAAAAAATTAATTTTACAGAGAGATACATAGGTTTTTCTAAAACTGGGGCAAACAGTCTATTGGCACCACGTAAACCTATTGTTTACTGGACTCTGACGTCACGCTCAGCCAATAGGGCGATGGGTCGTTTTGAGCGCAAGATTAATATTCAATTTTCAAATTGGAATTTTACGAATAACAAGCAGGTTAGGGAAGAACTGCTTTCACTGTAATTTTCAGCGCGAAGGATATTTTTTTAAATCGCATAATCATCCATTTTCAGTGGAATTCCCCATTCTTCTGACGATGACGTTTTTTGCTGATTGAATAGAGACCAGCACGAATTAAGCTTGCAGCGGATGGGCAGAGTATATTCCGTCAGAACCTTGGTTGCTATAATAAGACCTCAATTGAATTTCTACCGCCTCGTTCCTGAGAAAGACAACCTTGAGAAGGAAAGTCAATTTTCCCGCATTATAGTAAGGCACAGAGCCGCCATATTCGTGTTAAAATTATTTCGTTACAAATTGAAGCGTTTTCAATATGTTTGGCGAGTTACCATGGGAATCTGTACCAACAATAAGTAAATGCGGAGAAGTTTTCTTTTCTTATGCTAGTGGACGAGAAACACATCCTTTGTTTGCCGTCTTAAGGCTGGGACACAATCAACGCTAACGTGAAACGGTATACGGGATCCGGAAGAACGTGAGACGGGGAACGCCACCGTGCGGTCACCATTGACGTTCCCGTGGCCGGAAAGAAAATTGACTAACGCCCGCGCAGTGGTTTTGTTTGTGGTCTTCAGTCTTCTCGTTTGTGTGTAGGAAGAGTTTTGAAGAAAGTTCGAAATCGACGAGGATAGTATGCACGTAAATTAAATTAAGTAATGGCTAACCTTAACTGACTTCTCTTTAGCTCACGTTGCACAACAACAACTGCTATATTCAGCAATGGGCGCCAACAATGTTGTATCGCTGTAAACAGATGGCTCCCATTTTCGGGCTCTTCTGGTCGTATCATTGCATGTTTTTTCCTACCAATGTTCTAACTTTGAATGGATTCATTCTAGGAATTTAAGCAATCTAACAGTTTCTGATATTTTCAGAATGATTCCATTAATTTCAAACAATAAGTACACCAGGATATCTTCCCGAACCATAAAAGTTTTAAAAAAATGTATTCGTAATGTTGTTTGAGGATTTGCTTTTTATACGTAAACGGCTGTTGTCGTAACAGCCCATGCCACCCACCTTTTATGAGGATTTCGGGACAGAACGTAGATGTAGATGATATCGACGAAGATGGCAGTTAGAGCGTTCTCTAAGTCTAATTTCTTTGATAGTCTTCGTATATATTTTACTCCGCTAGATGCATCAATAGGCTTATGGCAGGGGATTACAAGGCTTTTAATAGACATTAACCTAGAGGAGAGATTTAAGTGTGTGTTGTGGGAGTTTTGACGCTTGTCTAGTTTATCTAACAACTAATTAATTGTGCGCAGGAAATCAAATCGCTATACGTATCTCTTTGGCGAATTATCTCTCGAATTGTCTCGTTTCTGACCGATCTGAAATTATAGTTCGGTTCTTGCATAATGTACTCTTTTCCACGCATTTTAAGTGTCCCTCCTCGATTTTTCAAGCTGTCAAGAAGTGATTTCCAGTTTTTTATTATTGTATTTGTCCATGTCTCACTTTATATTTACGGTGTGTGCTAGTATTTAGTTTGTGGATATTCATTTATTATTGAAGTACTTATTATAGCTTGTGTATTGTGATGGCAGCGGAACCGATTCGCGATCTCGCATGTTGTGTGCAGACGGTTTTGCTGAGCGGTCGTATTCGTGAAAGCAATGAAATGGCGATAGTCTGTCACATTGTCATGGAATAAGTTTCTTTTAACAATAAGGGCATGTCTTGTGTTTCATTAACTACATATTGCTTCTTCGACAAAACTTTCGCGGGTGCTCGTCATTATGATTAAAAACTTTTTGGGCTATGTCGCCGCGTCAATTCTTTGGGTGGCCCCAGCGTTTCCCGACAGAGGCTGGTCGCTTTTTCAAGGGATTATGAAGAGATGAGAATTTAAAATATTTTATATAGGTATCTGTGTCAGTTGGTGGGGGGAGGGGAGCGGGAGGTTGGGGGAGTGAGTTGCTTCTTGTTTTTTTCTCACTACGGGTTGCCAAGTACGGCTAATTTTAATGCCGGTATCCCTGTTACAATTATTCTTATCTTCTTTGGATATTTCAATAGCTTCTCGGGCGAGTCTCTGTTTAAAACCTTTTTACTTTGGCGAGGATTTTGGCTTCCTCGAGGTCTATTGCGTGCCCAAGCGCTGCGTGTTCGGCTACCGCGGACTTTGTTGACTGTCCCATTCGAATCGCTCTCTCGTGCTCCTCAAGGCGTTTTTTGACCGACCTGCCTGTTTCGCCGAAGTAGTTCTTCCCGTACGTCTGGCAAGGAATTTGGTAGACCCCTTCCACTTGTAGTGGAGTTCTATCCTTGACGGTGTTTAGGAGATGCTTTGGATCTGTGAGGCGAGAAGATAGTCCTTATCTGGAATTTTCTTAGGATATTTCCTATTACGTCAGTCGTCCCCTTAATGCATGGCAGGAAGGCATTCTTCTGGTCGCTGAGGTCGTTTGTGGATGAGCTCGCGGCTTCTGCGGTGTTGTTTTTGATTTCATTTTCTTTTTGATGACTTTATTAAGAGTGCGATAGATACCTCTGTCGTCGAATCCATTTCTCCGTTGAATGGCCTCTAGCTTCCGTCTCTCTTCGGCAAAGTTTTTTCGGGTCACTTATCGTGTAGGAGCGGTGAATCAAAGTGTTTACCACTCCATTTATTTGGGCTGGGTGATGGTGAGATAAAGCGTGCAGGTACCGATTTATTGCTGTTTCCGATTTCTCCTGAATTTTTGGCAGGCCGTAGATACAAGGAGTTTTTGGATCCTGTGGGTTGATTCTTCTTCTTTCGGCGGGATCCGGTACACAAGTCTTTGTTATTTCTGTCACTATCCTTTTGTAACGAGAGGTTGGGTCTCTGTCGATCTTTTGATAAGGTCCTTCCGCAAGTAGTTCTTCCATCTTCTTACCATATTCTTCTTTCTCTAGGACGACAGTCGCCTTGCCTTTGTCTGCTGGTTAAATCACGATGTTGTCATTTTCTTTCAATTTCTGAAGGACTTCTCTCTCCGCCATGGCGCATGGGCGATTGCATCCCCCACTTCTTTGCCAAAATAGTTAGGCATAGAGTCGCTCGCTTATCTTGTTTGTTAAAGTTACGCTGTGGAACAAATTGATTCCGGAAGTGGTTACAGAGTGATTGCAAAGCTTATATTTCTGTTAACCTCATTTTATCTCGTTCACCCAGGCAGTATATTTTTCCGGATGCAGTATTTCATCCTCATGCCCATTAGTCTTACATTGTCTCATCGGATACCTTGTGCATGGAGGCAATTCCTGTCATATTATGCTTAATATTTGAATGATTATAATCATGATGCTTGGATCATATATTATATCATTATTTATACGGAACAAATTAATGTTGAATTTTCAACAAACGAAATGCCATTGGTTTATACTTTTCTCAGTGCTATTAAATTAAATGCCTTGAAAAATCTATCATTTTATCTCGTTCACTCAGGCAGTATATTTTTCCGGATGCAGTATTTCATCCTCATGCCCATTACTCATACATTGTCTCATCGGATACCTTGTGCATGGAGGAAGTCTTCTCTTATTCTGTCCTCTGATGCTGTATTGTCTTCTCTTTCCTTGTCTAATCTGCAGAATCTCAGACATAAAACGGACTTCAACTTTGCACACAACATCTTGAACTCGACTTTTGACTGCCCTGAACTCCTCTCTCAGTTGAATTTTAGAATACCGACTCTTTCCACCCGCTCGCTCTCTCCCTACTCCATCTGCCTGTTATTCCCAGGATTTCCCTGACCAAGCGCTCACCCTTACATCGCCTCTCCTCCCTTCTAAATTCGCTCCCTCCTTCCATAGATCCTCTTTACCTGTCACGCAAAAAATTCACCGCACAAGCTATGACCCATATGTCTGCTAATTTAATGCTATACATCCCTTCTGGTTAATTCTTTGTTTGTTTTTATGTTGTTATTGTATTGTGTCTAATTCATGTCATTGTTAAAAATTTCACTGTAAACTGGCGTTACGGCTGTATGTGAAATTTACATAAATAAATAGATAAATGGTGGTAGTGTGCTTCTGGTTTTTCTTATTCATTCTGAGGATTCGGCAGGCGTCTTGTCGAACCATCTCAGCCTCGCTGGGTGGTAGGTGACCAATCGCGCTCTCTACTCCGCTAATGATTTCTTCCACTGGAATTTTTTTTGGCGTCAGCGCATAATTGAATCCTTTTTGAAGGATCGACTGGGCGGCCGGGTCCAGGGGGTGTTTTGAGAGGTTGACGATGAGTCGTTCCGAATGGAGAAAGAGTCAACCGCCCGGTATACCCGACAGCAGTACCAAAATGGATAACTAAAGAACTACGTGCAAATACGCAGGGACACCACACAAACAATAATAAAGCAATGGCGTGGAATGGACGAAAGGTTAAAGAGGATTAAGAAACCATTTCATTGAATGAAACATGTTAATGAATATATTGTATGTAGGGACATGAAGTACATTTCTATAACAATGTGAGTGAAAGAGTTAAATTATTAGATTCGCTCAGCTATAAACAAATAGGTAACTCCTCTTTAATGCAATGAAGATAATCGACAGGGTCAACATATTCGGTAGACTCATAGAATTTACCCATTTCTCAGAATTTGATAAAAATAAATCAACAGAGAGAGTCACCCTTTTTTTGGTAGACTACAAGATTTCATCAATTACTTCTTAAATAATCAAAACAAATCCACAGAAACAGTCTACCTTTTTCGTAGACTACTAGATTTCATCAATTCCTCAGGATGAAATCAACACAAATCCACAGAAAGAGTCAACATTTTTGGTAGACCACTAGATTTCATCAGTTACTTCTTATTAATTGCTAGCAGCTAATTGCGAGAAAACGGCAATTAGAAAATGGAAGCAGTACCAATATTAGCCGTACGTGGCGCTGCCGTCGGGAGGTTGACTCTTTCTCCATTCTCTAAGACTCGGTTGGACGACGACCTGTGCCTCGCCTTGTGGATTGTGTGGTTTCTGCGAATTTCGTAATCTTGTGAATTTCCTCTTCTGTTTCTCCCTCGTAGTCTCCGCCACCGCGATCATGTGTGATGCCGTCCTGTCCTTTCAAGCCTCTCGAAACCTTCCCTCTTCATGGCATTGGCGAGAATATGTGTACGTTGAAAGGCTCCTTGCCGACGTGGTCCAGTTCGCGGCGGGTCCCTTGAATAGCTTGTCTCGTAGTAATTGCTTGCTGGCATTGTGAAGAATCCGGGATGTGCGTCGGTTGTACTGCAGTCTCAGAAAATATGGCAGGATTCGGGAGAAAACAGAGTTACAGACTTGCCCTCCTGCTAACCGTTGCAATGTGTTCAACCTTCCTCAAAGGAGTCAGCCATGAATGACCCAACATTTCTTTACCCCCTGCGTAATATCCTCTTTTGTAACCCTGTTGGTGATTCAGCATGATTTGTTGTTTGTACATGTTTACAAATTGGTATTTGGTGAGCGTGTTCGGGTGTCATATTAGTCTTACTTGTCTTTTGTAATTCATTAGGGGCCATCCTTTGCCTTTGATCCCTTCAAATTGTCAATCCACAGTTGTCTTCTTTAGGACATCATACCTATTGATGTGGCTGAGGTTTTTTTTGGAAGATTTCTATTTTCTCCAACTTTTCTTTACACCTCCTCGTTACTTACTAGGTCAATATGCTGTGCTGTCATCATACTTAAGCTGCACAATATTTCGAATGCCTTTACTCCTGAATTGGTATTTGGTACATTACTATAAAAACGACCATTGTCAACTGGCCTTTCAATATGTATAAGAGGTTAGGAAGTGGAGGCCATTGATCATCGAGGGGCCTTGCCTAGAAATGGAGTTTTTTTTTTAATGAGTCCGTTTCCCTACTTTAAGCACACTATTCCACGAAGTCCATTCTCCGTAGTAGTGTTTGGAATGCACTCAAAGAAAGAAAACCATTCAGTGCACCTCTTGCAGTGCCCAGCGATTGCATAATAAGGTTTTGCGTCGATTTTGAGGTTTTGGCCAGCTTTTTAAACGATTCTAGCCCACTGTGCGTCTTGGGGCCATTTACCATTTACATCACGCGGCATACACCCGTACTATGTACCCGTACCGTAATCACCGTGAGCTAAGAAAGCTTTGATCAAGAAATTACCGAAAGCAAATTATAATAGTCGACTAGTAATTCATCTCTCCATTGGACAAAATTATGAATCCTTATTACCTATCATTCCATTTTCAAAGCTTTGACGGCACGTAATAATTGAAACAGAAATAGTATACTGTCTTGTATGCTATGTACTAATAAGGGATACAATTTTTTTCACTGTGGTTGTGGAAGATTTCTCAGGGAAAATCAAGGCTATTTCTATGGTCTTTAAAAAAAGCATTACTGTGATTAATTTATTAAATTCTAGAAGATTTGTTGTAGAAGATTTTTCCGAACAACGTTTATTTGTGGAGCCAAGAGTGGGAACTCGAACTTAATCAGAGTAAATGCATGACGGTACATTTCTTGCGAAATTCGTCCGACGATAACCATGTTTATGCAGTAGATGGCATTAACATGAAGGCGACAGACGAAATGAAGTACCTGGGAGTTAAGATAACCTGGAACCTCTCGTGGGGAACACATATAAGGAATATCTGCGGCATAGCTCTGAAGAAATTAGTATTCGTCAAGCGTATTGTGGGAAGATTTTCGGATAAGAAAGTAAAACAAAGGTGCTATTTCGCCACTCGTCCGACCAAACTTAAATATGCAGCGATGTCACATGGGATCCTGTACAGAAAGACTTAATCCGCGAACTGAATAAAATACAAAGGAAGGCTGCGCGGTTAGTCAAAAAACTGCTACGCGCGTACAGACAGTGTTACCCAGATTTTAAGTAAATTAATTAATTTAAATGATGAATGATGAAAAAAAATCTTTAAGAAACCCTTCAAATGGGAGGCGAAGGAGTGTTAATTAAGATAGTATAAAATCTTTTTTCAATAACACTATTAACGAAAACACTGCATGGGGATGAATTTAGCTATTTTTACACTCACTTCAAAACAATCGATTTTGAGGTTTTGGCCAGCTTTTTAAACGATTCTAGCCCACTGTGCGTCTGTGACATTTACCGTTACATCACGCGACATAAACCCGTGTGTCTTTTTTTAAATACTTATTGTAGTATCTTTTTTTACAAATCTTAGATTAAACCTTTAGTTTATCTAAAGAAACCATTCACGACAGTGGTAAAAATTTGTGCTATTAATATTTTATTACCGCATTTGATCAAAACTTTTGTACAAAATTTAATTTTAATCAGAAACAGATAAAATATTTATTCATGGGGGCGTTGAAAACATCCTTCATTGTCCTGAATTTTCCCATCGTTTGATGGATTACAGCAATCTATTTTGTTACCTGATTAAAATTACGAGAACACATAACAAATATTGAAAACAAATTGATTTGTGAATTACTAGCATGAAATTGCAAAAACATTTGGCATATAACCTAATGTATTGATTTATATTGATATTCACCAATAGGTTAAAAAATAAACTTAATTAAAATTACAACATCATTTTTATTTATTTCAGGGTGAACAAAGACAGCTGTTTTCCAGGAGTAAAAAGATCGTGCGGTTATCTTAAGCAATAAGAAAGCTGGCACAATGAAGATGATACAAGATGTTTCTATGACAATGGAAGGCGTGTTTGCAGCTGATGGATCTTCTATGAAGTAGATGGTTTTCAGTGATGAGCAGAAGGCTGCTTATTGCTGAGGTTATATTTTATTATAATTTAGTTATTCTGATTCATGCTGTTAATATACTGTGTCTTTCCCTACAGAATTCATCGGAAGAATGCTAATTAGCAATGTTATATGTACCGCGGTATGATGGTAAAATGAAGTCTCTCTCTTTGATGATTGTAGTTCAAGAGGGACGACTTGGTATTATGAGGTATGAGTTGAATTCAGCTCTTGGTTAAAATCGGATCCGATGAGGTTATTATATGGTTATAGACCCATATAGTAAATGGGTATTCTTATGAGAATTCTCGTGAACGGAAAGTTCACAAAACAGCAACTTGAAAAGAGTAAAATCTTAAAAAGGCGCCATAAATACAAAAGGTATCAAAAGTTGCAAATAAAACAGGCCTAAAATACAAAACTTAAGTTGGGACGGATAAAGGTACCATGTTGAGTAATTTTTAATGTGTGAATAGGTTTTGCTTTGTTTTGCGATGCATTTTTGGGTTACATGTATACTTGTATCTCATGTTCATGAGCACTAATCAGCTCTGTTACAGGATGGAAGAGAGAATACAGCGATGAGATCTCGAAGAAAAAAAGCGATACGACATGCGTACGTACATGGCTTTTTATCCGATGCATTGCGTATTTGAGCGAAAATTGCGTTTTGATCGTACGAACGGCGAAAAGATTGGAGTGATTCGTGTGTCCTCCACTTTTAGGAGGAGAAGAAAGAAGACAACAAAAGAAGAGGACATCGCGAAGAATAAAACGAAGGAATTAGAGTGGATTTTGGGCCTTTAGGGCCGTGATCATTGCGTCGAATAAGGCTAGGGGTTTTAGCTTGCGTTAATTTTAGTTTTTTTGTGTCGAACCGAGGTTTTACGTGCGCTGTAAACCATTGCAGTGTACGGGGATGAAACTGTGTCATTTGATTGGAAAGTGGTAATTTCCTCCTTGTGTTACGGTGACTTCCCGTGCATTGCAGTGGGGCGTATGAGATTCCTTGGGGGAAGGGTCATTTATTTTCCTTGTATGTATTCTCTCCCTCTCTCCCCAGGGTCTAGGTCATCAGAACTTCACGTGAAGAGGACCCCAGCTTCAAAACTAGGTTAGCTTTTGGGCCATTATGGCTATGAATCATAGCGTCGAGTAAGGCTAGGATTTTTAGCTTGCGTTAATTTTAGTTTTTTTTTGTGTCGAACCGAGGTTTAACATGCGCTGTAAACCATTGCAGTGTACGGGGATGAAACTGTGTCATTTGATTGGAAAGTGGTAATTTCCTCCTTGTGTCACGGTGACTCTCCGTGCATTGTAGTGGGGCGTATGCGATTCCTTGGGGGAAGGGTCATTTATTTTCCTTGTATGTACTCTCTCCCTCTCTCCCCAGGGTCTAGGTCATCAGAACTTCACGTGAAGAGGACCCCAGCTTCAAAACTAGGTTAGCTTTTGGGCCATTATGGCTATGAATCATAGCGTCGAGTAAGGCTAGGATTTTTAGCTTGCGTTAATTTTAGTTTTTTTGTGTCGAACCGAGGTTTTACATGCGCTGTAAACCATTGCAGTGTACGGGGATGAAACTGTGTCATTTGATTGGAAAGTGGTAATTTCCTCCTTGTGTCACGGTGACTCCCCGTGCATTGTAGTGGGGCGTATGCGATTCCTTGGGGGAAGGGTCATTTATTTTCCTTGTATGTACTCTCTCCCTCTCTCCCCAGGGTCTAAGTCATCAGAACTTCACGTGAAGAGGACCCCAGCTTCACAAATAGGTCAGCTTTTGGGCCATTATGGCTATGAATCATTGCGTCGAGTAAGGCTAGGATTTTTAGCTTGCGTTAATTTTAGTTTTTTGTGTCGAACCAAGGTTTTGCATGCGCTGTTAACCATTGCAGAGTACGGGGATGATACTGTGTCATTTGATGGAAAAGTGGTAATTTCCTCCTTGTGTCACGGTGACTCCCCGTGCATTGTAGTGGGGCGTATGTGATTCCTCGGGGGAAGTTTTTCTATTATCCTTGTATGTACTAACCCGCTCTCATCATAGGCTGAAGATATTCCCTTGGCCGAATATATGAAGACTTCTGAAGATTGAGACCTTCAGTTAACTGAAAAAATGATCTGAAGATAAATCAACCAGGAATTTCTTCTCATGGAAATCGGTAAGAATAAAATTTTAAATGTATTTCTCTATTTCTCTGTTTGATGTTGTTTTGGTATTTATATTTTATCGCGTCGTCCAAATAATGGTGTAATGTTTTGTGGACGAGTAGTATTTATAATTTCTCCCATGAACTATTAAGATCTTCAATTTGTTAAGCAATTCACATGCGATCTATCTCTTTTTCTCAGTTGAATGCCATATAAAATTGATTGCCCCAAAACTCGATGCTTACATTACAAAATGGTATGCAGGTCTATTCAACATGAGTTATTGACAAGCTATTACTATTTTAATTTATTTTAATGTATCCAATTGAGATTTTTTTATTCGTAATGCATATTACACCATTTTGAATATCCTAATCATCCCTAGCTATTTCTGCGTTTATGATATGTGACATCTTATATTTTCTGAGATCAATAATGCATTTAAATGATTCAAAGATCTTTTTTCCTCGGGTCACACGTATACGTCATGATCAGTTTTTTAAAAACGTTTTGGAGCCTTTTTTGAATGCTCAACCTCTGCATTAATCTGTGCAATCATTTATCCATATTCGTGATTTATTTCCATTTCTTATTTAAGAAATCGACTCTTTCCTTAAAAAAATTCCAAAAGTTTTTATTTTTCTGAAGATAACTTTTTTATTTTTGTTTGTATATTTTAATACCTTTGTATGCGTAGATTACACTTATCCTGTTGGCTACTCAAAATAACTATTCATTGGAAATGACTTTAAATCACTTTAACACGCACCTTTTCAATTTTCAATTTTAAACCGAGATTAATTCAATTCCCTTTTCTCTCTCTCCTCAGCTACAAGTCATCGCTAAAGATCATGGAGTAAGCTGGTGGGAAAATGGCGCTAATCCGGAATGTAATACTGTACTGACATCACACCAAAAGGTAAGGAAATCGTTCTAATACGCCTTTTTCTGCGTGTCCGTTAATTATTTCAAAAGGGTGCTGTGTGAACATCTTTAAAAAAAAGTTAAACAAGATACTTCTCTTCTCATTAAATGCTGTAATATTATTTTTGTTACACTTGTTCGCTGTGGTTTATTGCAATTGATCTGCTGCCTTTGAAACGAGACTTAAAGTGCTGCAGGCAGTAAGGGATTTTTATTCGGAGACCTATCCATTTCCTCGATTATCGTCGTTTCTTTTAGAGTGCAGGGAAAGGAGAATTAATTAATGTAGTATTAATATTTAAAAAAAAATGAAATCATTATTCCGATCTCTCCAACTCTTCTATAGCATCCCTTACGGTTACCGTTAATTTCAGTATTATTCATTCAGCCAGGGTGGATATCCGAAATTCAGCCCAATATAAGTTTGGTAATAACTCTCAGCTGAATCAATTTCTGTTGAAAATTAGCATTGAACGATGAAGAGTACACATTTTCATTAAAAATTCTCTATTTTTTTCTCAGTGTTTTTCCATACTTTTAAAAAAATATAAGATCGGCAGCCTTTAAAAATACTTCATCAAGTTCGCTGCATGCTCTTCTGATTTCTTTAAATTTTCCCTTCGATGTTTCATAAATAAAAAAAGAATAATTTGCACAAAACAACTGTCGCATGTGATTTTATAGCCGTTCCTCCTCCGTTTTATCAAAGTTGTCAATTGTTGTCCAGTCGTACGAGTATTACTTCCAGCTTTGTGAAATTAGAATGACAAAATAAGTATACGTGATTGTAATTTGATCTGGAGAATTGAATTCTTTGGAGTACCTGACCGAAAAGTCTAGCAGTTATGTAAATAGATAATTTAAGGTGCTCATAGATAGATTTTTTGTTTTGGTTGAGAAGAAATTTCGTTGTAGCTTCATTTGCCACCAAACTCTTTAATGGTGTCATAAATGGGCATAATTTAATGGACAAAAATGGGATGTCTCTCTCAATTTTTAAAATCACACGACGAAAGAAGATACGATTTAACTCTAAATAACTTATAAAATTTAATATTATTTCGTAAAATATTGGACAGGAAAATATTTAACAACGCCTTTCACACCATCTAATTTTTGGCAAATTCTAAATGTTTACGTGCATTGATAATGGTATCCAGAAATTTTTAACTAATAAAATTAATAATTATACAGAAGTTGGACAATAAAAATTAATATTAATTTCCATAAAAGTCATATTTTTCATATCCGTTTCATCCAAGATGATGATTTATGCCTCGTGTTCTTAGGAAGAAATGATTTTTCGTGCACAAAATCTTATTTGCTTCAATTGACTATTGCGCAAACTACGTGACTACAGGTGAATTTGGAAGTATCGCGATGTTCACATTCTTTTGTTTTGTACGTCTTTTTGGTGGAATTTGATTTTTTTGTAATATTATCATGAGAATGTATTGATTATCATATTTTACCACTGCGTATCAGTGAATCTTATTTTTTTCAAATCGGTACGTTCCAAGTTTTGCTGTTTAGTACTTTGAAAATTGCAAATTATTTATTTCTTCAAGCTTTAAAAATGTCAGTTAATCCTTTCATGCGTCAATTTTATTTTCTACTTCGCTATATGAACCCTGAAATCTTGGCGAATCTATGAATATTATAGCTGAAATTTCCCCTATCATTGTACAATCCATTTCTATTTAATCCTGAGGATGTTTTTTTACGCTTCCTTAAAGATATCCTGCAAGCCCCATCAGATGAAAATTAGTTTTTTCAAATGATTTTCGTTGATTCTTTTACTCTTGTCTCCGTTTTGCTTGTGTTTCCAAGAATGATAAAATTAATATTTTTAGATAGCATAAACTTTAAGCAGGAACCTAATATTCAACAACTGCCCGGACTAAGTTTTTCCGTTATTTCTAGAACTTAATGATGTGGGTCAAATCCTTTTTTATTTACAATTATGTTCTTATTCTTTAGCATTTGTTTATTCTAAGAATAATAACCTTTGTGCCGTACAAGGTGACCTTTCTTTCTCATGGATGAGTACATAGGATAATCTGTTTTATCAGCAGGGGGAGAAAGGGAGGCAGCTTGCAATGCTGGACATTGAAGAAGGAGATTTAGGAATGAAATAAACGTAGAATGCCTCTACATCCAATGGAATTGACTCAGGAACTCAGCAATTATGAAGAAGGAAACGAATTGTGTAGATTTATTACTGAAGAACTGAAGAGTCAAGAGATGAAGACACGATAGGAACATATGACCCATTTGAAGATTCAAGAGATGAAGAATGGCGGCGATCTGAAGTCTGAAGATTTAGATTATATTTTGCTTCGCATATTTGTGTCTATTTCGATTGTATATGTGCCTTTTGTATTTTTTGGTGAATTTGATTTAATTTGTGTTTTAATGAGTGAATGGGATTTAGTTTGTGTGTGAGAATGGTATTTAGTTTATATGTGTATATGAGAGTAATTGAGTCAGTGTGCGATAGAGAACGTGCTTAATGGTGAAAGAGTGTGTGTTATTAATTGTGTAATGGCGTTGTTACTTTGTGTGAAGTGCATTATTTCGTGTGAATGAGATATCCTATATTGTGTGAATGAGGTATGCTATTTATAGTGAATGAGGCATGTTAATTCGTGTGAATGTGGAATATTATATGATATGTATAAGATATGCTATTTCGTGTGAATGACGGATCTTATTATGTGTGAATGAGGTATGTTTTTTCGTGTGAATGAGCTATGGTTTTTTGTGCGAATGAAGTATGTTTTTCGCGTGAATGTGGAATATTATATGATGTGTGTTAGGTATACTATTTCGTTGAATGATGTTTGTTAATTCGTGTGAATGAGGTATGTTAATTCGTGTGAATGAGGTATGTTTTTTTTGTTTGTAAATGAGCTATGGTTTTTTGTGCGAATGAAGTATGTTTTTTTCGTGAATGTGGAATATTATATGATGTGTGTTAGGTATACTATTTCGTGTGAATGACGGATCTTATTATGTGTGAATGAGGTATGTTTTTCGCGTAAATGTGGAATGTTATATGATGTGAATGGTGTTTGCTATATCGTGTGAATGAGGGTATATTATTTAGTCTAAATGACTATTTTATTTCGTGTGAATGTGGAATATTATATGATGTGTGTTAGGTATGCTATTTCGAGTGAATGATGGATGTTAATTCGTGGAATGAGCTATGTTTTTTGTTTGAATGAAGTATGTTTTTCGCGTGAATGTGGAATGTTATATCATGTGAATGTTGTATGCTATATCGTGTGAATGAGGTATATTTTTTCGAATGAATAAGGGTTTATTATGTAGTCTGAATGATGGTGTGATATTTGGTGTGAATGAGATATTAATGTGAGTGAGATTATTAGTTCGTAATTTCAGTTTGAGCGAGATTGTGTTATTGAGTGTGAATGAGAGGGGATTGTTTATTATAATTAAGCGTTTATTATCGATATATGTGTCTGAATGATGGTGTGATGTTTATATTGCGAATGACCTTGTGTTACGTAATGTGTGAATGAAGGTTTAATATATTTGGAGTGAATGAAAGTGCCATTTAGTTTTCATTGGAGGAAGCCATTTTCTGTTATGGCTGAAGTAGAGCTTGTTTATTTTAATCGTAGAACTTGGGTAGCGTAGATAGTAGATGGTAGAGTAGTGCATGTCCCCCTCAAATCCAACTGCGTCCTCAACGTGGAGAGGGGGTGTAACAGCGGACAGTCATGTTTCAACGAGGTTACCATGGTGATTTCAAACAAACTTTCGAAATTTTGCTCGGCAGTTTTTCCTGCTAATTTTTCTTTCACAGAACTTGCCGAATTCTTTGATTGCTTGCAAACTACATTGATGGTTTCAAAATGTAAAAATCGGTTATCTAGTTTCTATACGCATGACTTTCCGCTGGCTAATGCAGTTGGTGACTTTTGTATAGGAGTGTGTACGGATTCATTTCTATTGTTCACAATTGTAACTGTTTCAGTTTTTTTTAATGTCAATTTAATTTCATTCGATTAATAATTTATTTTTCCTCTTGTTAAATATGCCCGTCACTTAATGTACTTCAATTCAATGTCCAACCATTTTTTAAATGTAAACCTTGAAAATTCCAGTACAATTGTATGATTTACTAATATTTCACATTGAGAGTTTCTTTACTTCGTTCGCTTCGGCGAAAAAAAATTTAAAACTACTCATTTATACCATGTAAGTCTTACAGAAGCATTGCATGTATATTTTTGTGTTTGATTTTACATCATATTATCTTCAATTAAACCTAATAAAACAGCCATAATTTATTGTAGTAATCATCCACTTAAATCATGGGTTTAATTGAGTAATAAATAATTAAAAATTGTCTACTTTTAACCGATTATGCTCGCCGTCAAAAACCAATGTACTTGATATCATTCAATAGTCAGTGTTTTCCTTGTTTTTATCAATATAATTCAATGACGCGCCAATATCTAATTTAAAAATTTGTATTTATGCATGTATGACAAGGGAGAAAAAAATAATTTTTAAAAATCCATTTTCTAAATCTGCTCGGCGGAAAAATTTTATTATTTTTTATTTTTCTGTTAATGTTTAGGTCTTTTTATTTCCAATAAAATATATGTGTAATGTGTGCTTCTATGTATAACTTTCATAATCTGCCTATTTTATTTGTTTGAGTGAGAAATAAGAATTCTAAAGTACATATTATATTTTATAATTTACGGAAACGTTTTCTAATTGTTTAATTTGTAGAAATGGTAAATTTCATTGTATCTTTCTCTATCGAATAAATTTTTTTATGTATCTCTTTGAAATAAATTTCAAAAGTTCGTATTTTTATTTTGCACATTATAGCCTCAACCAATGTAGATTTTTTTAAGGGCTTGCTATGAATGTAATTAATGTAGTGAGAATGTGAATGTACGAAAGTTTGGAACATGACGTTGTATTTGTTAGTACGATTCAGAGTATGTAATTTATAGTGATGATAGTGTTGCTATGTATGAATTAGAATTTATGGTTAATTGTGAATCATTGCATTTAAATGATTGACATGATATTTTATATTTTAGTGTATGTAATCTAGGGCGATGTGTTCTATTGATTAGTGTGAATGAGATTACATTAAATGTTAAAGAGTGTACGTAGGTTAGTGAGATCAGAGCATATATATTTTTAGTGTTAATACGAGCACGAAATTTAGTGCGATGATACTGTTTTTATTATGAATTATAGCGTATATTAAAGTGTGAATGCAATTTGGAAGATGATGTTATATGTTTATTGGTTTGAATGAGTGCAATAATTAAGTGTGAATGAGTTTGCATAAGATAGTGACTGTTTTTGTGTGAATTATGGCATGTGTGATTTAGTGTTAACGAGGAAGTTGTCCTTGCTATCATTAAATGTAAGTACTAAGGTCTGGAGTACACATTTAGTAATGGACAGAATTAATGAGGTAAGGTAAAGAAACTAAGGTTATTACTCAAAATCTTGGAAATCGTCCTATGATGCAGGTGATCTGAAATTAGTCTACCATCGTAAAACTTGCAAAAAATTAATAGTTTTGACTTGACTTATGGTTTATTTTACCTGACCCAGATGAGATCACAATCTGGACCCCTGCTACACGGATATTTTTAATAGTATTAGTCACTTAAATCAGTTATTAGCACATATCAGCTTCAGTATTTAGCACCCAGACCAATTTCAGTTCACTGTGTAGCTGATGGATTCGAGCCATAAGGACGGCCAATTGAATTACTCAGTCCTCCGTCCAACAATAGGGTAGTTTCCTTCATCAAAGAAAACGAAATAAAGGCATTGATTGCGATTCGTTACCCACCATTAGTGTATTCATTATATATTAATCATTTGGTTTTAGAAATCCCAGCTTAAACGAATGGCAATGGTAAATTTTAACCTCATTTGAAAAAGGCCAGATTGTCATGATATTTTATATTTTAGTATATGTAATCTAGGGCAATGTGTTCTATTAATTAGTGTGGATGAGATTACATTGAATGTAAAAGATGCCTTGCGATGCCACTCCACGTAACGTCACAGGGACCTAGTTTCTATACGAGTAGATAGGAGTTTTACATCGTCTGAGATTACAAATGCATGCATGAGGCACAGAGCTCAGGGAAACGTCTTACTAATCACCTATTAAAACTGCCTAAGGTCGGAAAGTTTCCTTCAATAGTCAAAGAAATATTTTTAAAATTCATTTTCAATATTTTGATTTCTTTTATGAAGGAAAATGATTGTGTTTTTATATTTCGGGGGGCGGAGGGTCCGAACCCCCCGGAACCCACCCCTGGCTACGCCACTGAATATGTATATTATTGTTTTCCTTAAGGAAATTTTAAAGATTAGTTGTGTAGCCCGTCTATCTTTGCATTCAAAGACTGCTTACGTTCTTGTACAGAACTCAATACTCTGTAGCAGGTGAAAGTAACTGAGGAGACACTTTCAGGATATGTTTTCCTCAGTTATAAATGCTAAGTCCCAAGGATTTTTCTACCCTTCCTTTACCCTTAATGGTGGGTAGAGGAAGGGTTGATGGATGGTAAGGGAAGGAGTTCCAAGGAAGGGTACACGAAGGATTTTTCTCTCCTTCCCCTACCCTTAATGGTGGGTAGAGGAAGGGTAGACGGATGGTAAGGGAAGGAGATCCAAGGAAGGGTACACGAAGGATTTTTCTACCTTTTCCTTACCCTTAATGGTGGGTAGAGGAAGGGTATACGGATGGTAAGGGAAGGAGTTCCAAGGAAGGGTACACGAAGGATTTTTCTACCATTTCCTTACCCTAACGGTGGGTAGGGCGTGAGTTGTGCAAGGGTAACTACCCACCATGAAGGCTACTACCCTTCCTTTACCCACCATGGTGGAGTTTATTTTTATCAGGGGTTCTTAAATTCTATTCATCAACCACAATACAAAAAGACTTTAATCCAGCACGTAAAGATGACTCTGGTATTTTAACTCTCCAAGTACTTTTTTCAATTCAACTCATTTTTAATCCGCGTTGAAACCACTGATTCACAAATTCACTGCAGTACACCGACACAAATTTACTGCAGTACCGGCAAAACCGGTGCCGTTACCGGCACCGGCGCCGGATGCAATGCAATCAAATGGAAGCCTATACACGTAGTCCGGTCCGGCATCATTGCCGGCGCAATCACCGGCACCTTCGAGTGAAGCCGGCGATGAACTCGGCAAATCGGAAGCCGGCGTCGGCACCGGTTGTCGATTACAACGTTTCTTTGCGTATGCTTGCCCACGTAGTTTTATTTTGCCGGTGCCGGAAGGGAGATGGTTTTCAGTCGTGTCGTTGCTCACGTCTTTCATAGTTCTGTAATCACTCTCATTTGTGGTTCTGTTTTGTTCCCGAAAATCGACATTTTTAAATATTATATAACAACCCTGATCGAAGTACTACGTAGAGAGTAAGCCTTCCCTGTGGGACAAGGTTGCAGATTGCTTTAAAGACTAGCTGAAACAACAAGAAGCATGGGGAGAAGCGTGGAAATTTTAAGAAGATGATTTGTTTATTGATGAGAAAGGATAACGTAATGTTGGGAAGTCAATATTTTATCATGTACTTATATAATATTCAGGACTTATATATAATATTTTATTCCTTTTCCATGACAAAGCCCACTCAGGACCTACAAGTAGCCTGCTAAACGATCTCTTATGGTGACTGCTGTACTTGTCGGTCGGCAACATGGGAACCTGTTTACTTCATGCAATAACTGGGTCATGTGTAATGCATATTTCTTCAGATCTGCGCTCATCTTTCAGTCACCCTGCATTATGAAGAATCACTCATGCCTTCAAGATGTCATTCGCGAATTGCTTCGACATATAACAGGATCTATGGAAAATTGTCCATTTATTTCACGGAAAACCGAATGCACATTTAACGTTTCTTCGTGTTCGGCACAAACATCAATTGAATACCCGCGTTTTTTCGAAAGATTGCGTCCTGCATATGGTCGCATCATTTTCTGACAGCGAAAATTCTTCGCCAATCACATGTAGAAATGGAAAATCTTCGCTACTAGTAGCGTTTCAGGGGAAGCGGGGGTGGAATATTCAATTTCTTGCTGACCATCAACTTCAAACAAAGTGGTTGATTGAAAAACGAATGAGTCGCCTTCTTTTCTACAGGCCCCTAACGTCAATAAGTAACGATATACGTAAATATGTAGTCTGAATCGGCAACTGCCATTAATAGAATGGAAAAGTAGACCTTGCAGATAAGGTTCATTGAGCCACCACGAGAAAATCTCATTACTAGTTCGTGCTTCCCATCGACTGCACCCATGCATTTGGGGAAAAGAGCGGCCTTTTTAAATCCATTTGCTATTTCTCGCTATTTCCCTTCTGTCGGTTGAGGAAAAAATTCAGATTTTAGCAAAAACCACATGGCATCGCATAACAAACGTACAGATCTACTTATTGTGCTTATTCCCAGCCTTTAGTTACGTGTTTTGCATTTCATGATTAATATCAAGTTTCATGTCCGTTTCCCCACCACTGTTTATTCTTTGAAAGAGTAACTAATTCAACTCTATACTAATTTATATATTTCCACTAACCTCTGATTCTCGGCTGGTCATAATTAAAATTCGCGCAAATCTTTCTTAAAACCCTGTAGGTGTTATAATAATATTGATTTTATTTATCCCTCGATATTGTTGACTAATAGCTCTACGATCCTACGACCAAGAAGTGTTTCTTTGTAAAATTTCGTAATGTGGTGCAGCTAGCGTTGGTAAAGTGCAGCAAGTTTAATTAATTTAATATGAAACAGTTTCTTTTCAATAAACCATATGCTCTTGGATAAATATAGCCTGCTATTTTTCAACACGAACATTTTAGCTAAACTATGGGTTGACGAGGTACCTTTGTCGATCACAGGAGATAGTTACATTTACAACTTTTAATCTCACTGAATCCTAAGATCGCTCGTTACGCGCTTGTCCTATCATATCCTCGAATATATTACTATTTTTCACCGGCCTCCAACACTATCGCTGCTAAAATCGCAATGAAATGTAATTTTTCGTCCTTTTTCCGAAATGGCAGAATAGGATAAATTAATTAGTAAAATCACAAGGGAAGAGATCTGGTCAAAGCAATAAGAAAAAGTATACGTACCATGAAAACTTAAAATTTTGAACGGCAGTATGTCAAAAAGATGATATTGCATCAAGTCTAGAGGGGTCACAGTAGAAGGTATAATATACTAAGGGACATTGAAGTAGAAATATAGGCACATGATGAGGAATCTTATGACCCGGACAAAGCCTGCCACTCACGGAAAAAAACTCAGGTGCCGACAGGGGCGGATACAGAAAACACTCAAGGGGGGGCGCAAAAGATATATTGAGTTGCCTTTACTTTTTATCGCGATATCGCAATAAAAAATAATCAAGTCACAGGCAGAGTAAAATAAAATTTTAATTAATGTAATTATACACATATATAAGACAATGCCATCTTATTATATAAAAAAGTCACAATCGTGGTTCTGCCATGTTTGCCAATACGGCCGGACCCGCAAGGGAGGGGCGCGCGCCCCCCGCGCCCCCCATCTGTATCCGCCACTGGGTGCCGAGAAGACGTGGACCGAGCACTTTTTCTATCCGTTGTACTCGCTGAGAGGAAACTGGGTGACGAGGAAAAAAATCAATTCCGTCTGGGTGTCTTAAAACTTATTAAAATAGGAAAACCATGAGATAAATCACCGGTCACAGAATTATATCCTTCCCGTTCGTTATCAGCTTCTATGTCTTCCTCATCTTATGATCAGCGTCAATAACAGATTTCATGCAACAATCGTCTTCAGTAGACAATTATCTATCATTGCCTCAACGTGAACCACCAACGCAGGCCCGATTTTCATGGAAGCCATCAGAATCGGCCGATAAAATAAGAAAGGGAAATATAGGGAGGTTTCCGTGCCATAACTTCCGTTCAAATACTGCTTTTTTCTTGCGGTGTACACGCGGTTCGAAAGACAGAAGCTTGCTGATGGCCATTCTCACGATCGGAAGACTCGAAAGTGGATATTAATCACGCACGGACGCGGAGAAAATCCGACCGACAGAGCACGTCAATTGACCTGCTATGTATCTCATCTCGGACACGACCACGTCAGTCGGTGGCGCAGCGAGGGGGGGGGGTTTGAGGGATAAAATCCCCCCCCCCCCAGAGCTCAGAAATTTTTAAGGTTAACGCATCTACTATATTATTTCTACTGTATATATACATTTTTTCTCAACTTATACGCAACCAAACTCTACAAATGAGGTACCAAAATGCACAGACTTTATCAGAGAACATGCGACGGCATATCATACTTCCTAAATAATGCTATTGTTTCCTAAAAATGGTTTTAAAAAAATAATCCGTTTCGACCAGGTTGTCCTCATTCCTAGAATAAAGTTAATGCTGTCGGATGCCACCATGCCTTTTAATTTGACTCGCAGACAATTTCCCATTTAAGTTTCCTATGCGATGACTATTAACAAGCCTCAGGGTCAGACTTTGCAAAGAGCTGGCTTATTCATGCCTGACCCTGTATTCTGTCATGGCCAACTTTATGTAGCATTCTCTAGGGTAAGATCTTTTCAAAATATTTTGTAAATATTAAGGAAAATGCTAAACAAGTATTAACAGAGGATAGTGTAATTGCTTCCAATGTTGTGTTTAAAGAGGTCCTCTGACCTCAATTTGTATATGAACATTCCAATTAAATTTGTACATAAGACCCTGCCTTTTTTTCTACATTTTAAAAGTAGACTCTCTGTGGACCTGCATTGAAAAGAGGGGGGGGGAAGCCCGCTGGGAGCGGTCGCAGCACGCTCCTTTTACTTAATTGGATTGATATAACTAATAGAATAGTGCAATTATTAATAAAATATCCCTCAGAAAGCCGTAAAACTCACCATTTTTAACCATTTATCTTTAAAATTCCGCAATTTATTAATCTCGCACCTACCACTTATCCTGGTGGGTATTCCATACCCCCACACACCCCGGTATTAGTTGCACCTAAACCTTAAATCCTAGATGCCCCCCTGACGTCAATTGACGGCTCCACATTGAATGTGTTAACGTTCTAATGCCTGATCTAAAGGCTGTTTTACACGGTGCACGGAATTGCATTAATTAGAACTGCATTCATTTCTAAAGTGGTGTGGAATTGCACGAATGATGCACGAACGAAATTAGAACAGGGGCTATTTTGCCATCTCACGTCCATGCATTCTCACATGTTATTATTATTATCATTAAATTGTTACAAGTAGGCCGTTGGCCCGGTGGTAACATGTAAATATGATGCAAAAACAATAGAAAACATTATAAGAAACCCATAGTCCCTATTTCTTTACCGCTTTTTTAAGAAGCATGACAGAACTTCAAATGAAAGAAACCCAAGAAATTGGACTAAAAATCAATGATGATAAGACCAAATTTATGTCTTTCGGTTGAAACCCTGATAACTCGAGAAACATCCCGGATAGCACAAAGTAAGAGAATTATCTGTCTCTTCTGGTTTTCTTACAGAAAAAAATGATAAGCAGCTTATATTGTAAGCTAAGGGGCTTACATAAGACAAGGGCAAGATTAAGGGAAGAATAGGTAAGGAATGCCATCAAATATCCTCAGATAACGTAAGTCACTTCTGTTGGAGGGCCAAAGGTGGCTGAACAGTGTACAACACATGCTACACTGCTCACCCCAACATGAATTTAAAGCCTACCAATGAAGTTCAGTGAGTCTTTTTAAGAGCTTAACAACTGATATCATATTTTCCCGTAAATAGAAAAAAATTAACAACTGCAAGCAACCAGCTGGTCAAGATACAAAGCATAATACAAGTACTTTATCCTTGTGGCGGAAAGAAAAAAATTTAACTCCAGGGAAAGCCGAACGTATGACCTACACATTTGTAGCTCTACACGCTAACTACTACACCACGGCAACTGTTGAGTGTGATAGACGTATTTACCGATTTAGAATTCAATCATGTAGAAAAAATTGGCTGCTTATAGGTACATGAAAAACGGAAATTATTTAAGGTCCACACAATATAACATTCATGAATTTTAATTTATGACCTGATAACCTGACAAATACAATATATATATTAGAGATTCCTTCCCGCATTTTTATATTATTCTACATCGTATATTCCTGTGAAATTATGTGTTTTTCTTACGATCAGTTCATAAATGTGAATGATATAAAAATTATGGCTGTATGATGTTATTTCTACTCGTATTATAGAAGTGCCAAGAATGGAAAAATTATTCTTATACATATATTACTTAATGAATACTCTAAAACGATGGAATAAAAATAACATCTACTGAAGGGCTGAAAGTTTGGTATCCATTTTGTCATTACTCTGGATGTTTGTCGGCCTGGCCGCAAGAAACCCATA
Organism: Ischnura elegans; assembly: GCF_921293095.1. Lineage (NCBI taxonomy): Eukaryota > Metazoa > Arthropoda > Insecta > Odonata > Coenagrionidae > Ischnura > Ischnura elegans. The sequence continues at coordinate 116,158,913 of NC_060249.1, read as the reverse complement.
ACAAGCTTACTTAATAAGCACTTTCCTTATTTCTTCCTTTTGCCTTATCTCAATGTCTTATAATGTGCTGGTTGGGATTACAATTTTGGAACTTAATTTAGAAAGAGTAAATGAAATTAAATACCTTTGTTCCGTAATCAGCTCAGACAATAGTGAATCATATGAGATACAAAGTAGGATAAACTCAGCCAATAGAAGTACATATGTGTGCCCCGAACAAACTGCTAACATCAAAAGTGTTACCCATTAGAACCAAACTTATAATTTATAGAACCATAATACAACCTATCCTTCCATATGGAGATGAATCATATCAACCATATGGGTTATCGACAAAAGAACAGAAAAGAAATAAGGAAAAGACAAAGGAACAGAAAAAAAATAAGAAAAGAAAAATCGGTTAAAAAAATTTAATTGTCTTTGAAAATAAAGTGTTGAGGAAAGTTTTTGGACCAACAAGAGAGAATGGAGGCTGGGAAAGAAAACACAACAGGGAAATCAGGGACCTTTTCGACTCGACAGACGTCGTAGCTGAAGCTGAGAGCCGTAGATTGCGATGGGCAGGGCATATACTACAAAGAGAGCAAGAGGCCCTAGTAAAACAAGTAAACAGAAAACCCTGATGGAAGACAACCTCCTGGAAGACAGAGAAAAAGATGGAAGGATGCGTTGCTGATAAGGGGCGCAACTAGGAATTAAGGCTAGGGGGGTTTCAGGCACAAAACCCTGGGGTGTCTGAGGGTGTGGAAAACCCGCCAGGGTAAGTGGGAGGTGTGGGGGCCCTCCCCTAGAAAAGTTTTCATATGAATGGTTCAAAATTGTGAGTTTTGCAGCCCTCTGAGGGATATTTTATTAATATTTTCACTATTCTATAAGTAATATTGATCCAATTAAGTGAAATGGATTAAACTTAAAAATTTCTCTGAGTTCTGTGGGGGGGTTTATCCCCCAAACTCCCCCCTTGCTGCGCTACTGGTGCTAATTGATATGGGGAAAATGGGAGTCAGCAAGGTGGATGCAGAATTTAGAAAGAGTTGAAGGCAGGCAGTTGGCAAGGCTAAATACCATTTAGGGTATAAAGTGAGTGAGTGAACATTAATAACGTGAACATGTTCATATGAACATGGAGTTGGATACTATGGCAGGTACACATATTTTAAACTGAGAGGCAGACCCAAGTTTTATGGGGAGTGAGGGCCAAGGGCACGTGAATTCTGGTAACCATCCAAAATGCGATAGGTGTATCCTAGTATCGGAGAAATTCAGTTGCTTTCAGACCTCTGTGGTGTATGCTGTAGTGGATTAGATGTGTTGCCAAGATGGAAGAATATTTTTGACACAATCTTTCATTTCCATTCACTCACAAAGTCTTTTGAGAAAGCATGGCTATGCCCACCTCTCTCTCTCTCTTACCCAATCCCAGATCCCTAGTGTTGTAGGTCCCACCTTCGGCTGCGACTCCACTCAAAATATTCCGAGCTTGCACGACTGGGCCAGTTGTAAAGATGTTTGAAAAGCATCACAGTTGCATCATATCTACATTCTCTAGAGTCATAGATCTCTCAACTACCAACAATGGGAGGACTTTCCCGTGAATGCGGGCATCACGCACCATGTACACATTAAGGTATCCGCTTACTTATTACGTTATACTTGTTCCTAAAAAGTGTCATATTAAGAGAATTTTGAGTTAAATGATAGGTATATTTCAGTCAGTATAATGTACACCTAGGGAGCCGAAGGCTGACTACTCCGCGAGCTATTTCACTTCCATGGACATCCATACCCTTGATAAGGCACAATCATTGAAAATCCAAGTAATTGTTCTCTTTTATAGTACATACCTTGGTTTATGAATATTTCAAGATAAAACTTGTTCTTTAATTTTCCCATCCTTACTTGGAGGTAAAATGAGAGTTTTGGCAAGTTCCTTCATTCAAGGAAAGCAGGACCATTAGTTAAACAAAGAGGGAGCAATCCTGAAGCCCAGTTGAGCTATAAGGAAAACCATGAAAGAAAATTCGTTTTAAGTAAATTAACCGCCAAAAATGCCAAATTAAAATCTTAAATACAAAGGAGATATTGTTCTTTTATTAATTATTAATTTATTAATTATTAAACTATATGAATTAGCAATTGTGCTGAAACACCATACAACCTCCATTTCTTTCGATATGTGACCTCAGCCAGGGCACATAACATAGAGTTTGGTTTTCAGCATTTGCTTGTTTATTCGGTAACTAGATAGTCTCATTTATGTTTGGAATTCTCAAAGAATTTTTATCATAGGAAATTTATCCCTATTTGAGTGAAGGAATAGTTGGTTCCAAAAATTCTTTGCAATAGACCATAGTAATTCATTGAAGAAAATTCCACGTGAGAGGGCAAAGTGATAATACATATCGTTTTTTTATGCATTATTATCTTAGTGTATGTTGGTTCACAGCAGTGTGCAAGACCCCTGAGACTAAAATCTCAAGTTCATCTTGAAAATTTTTTGTCAATTAAAATCCAATATTTGAAATATTTCACAGCACTTTGGTCACCAACAACTAACTACCACTGAATCAAGTGCTTCATGTTAAAAACAAATGTGGAGATGAGGACAGCAGAGGCACAAGAGGAGCAATTATTTACCTTAAGACAGCCCACAGAAAATGTGAAAGAAAAAACCAGTATTAATCGTATTTGATAAGTTGTTGGCATGAATTGCAGCATTAAACGTTTAGATATCTTAAAGGAACTGAGTGTTATTATCAATCAGTAAATTGAACCCAGATTAAGAAAGCAGCGATACATAATTAGTTCTGCATTCATCCCCAAATAAGTAATGATTGGGAGGATTGAGAAAAAGGTGTACGTTGTATCTCATATTAATAAAACTTCACACTGAGAAGGCCATCAATGATATTAAAGATTAGGATTCACATGTGAATATCCATGGGGAAAATTTAGTTTACAGAGTTCGGTAGTGTTTTGATTTAACCCTTTCGTGCCGAATGCCACACCAGTGCGGCGAGGATTTTCTTCCATAAACAACGAATGCCGCACCTGTGCGGCGTTAATTTTCCTATCCTAAGCAACGAATGCCGCGCCTGTGCGGCACAGGTCGAAAAAAGTGACCGTGGCAGATGCAATAGACCCACGGACGCGGTCGCCCCTCGAGATCCACCTTAGCGCGAGCCCAGTCCCTTCTTCGGCCGCTCAGGTCGACCCTTTCCTATCCTCTCCACGCGGTCAACTACTGTTATCTGCAGGTGTTTTCCAAAAATATATTTGTTGCTTACTTTAGATATCTATTGCTATAAATGAATTCATCTTTTTTTGCTGACCACATGGAAATTTCAAACAAAATTCTAGCGTTAATATCAACGGAGTTATAGACCAACTAGTAAATATACTAGATCCGTCATTTCAACGTTAGAACTTGGTTTAAAATTTCTGCACAATCAGTAAAAAAACACAAAATTCATTTTGAATGTAAAAAATCGATGCGAACAACAAATATTTGCATATATTTTGCATTAATATTTTAGCCAGTTAACCGCGGACTCGTCCTAGGAAGGGGCTTTTAATCCCTCTAGGGTCTAGGACAGAGGCCGAGGAAGAGGATCAGCGCCCCAATTTGAATCGGGGCACTGATAGGCGCCGCACTGAGTTGGGTCCAAAAATGGTTAGGGAGGGAACCACTGCCTTCAGTCGATGCGAAAAAGCTTCGTACAGGGGAGTAAAGAAAACTTTCAAGAGACTCATATTGAGGAAGAATTTCCCTCAACGAAGGTCCGGCGCGAAAGGGTTAAGAACTGAGAAAGATTTCCGAGAGGCTCTAGCAAATGTAGAAATAAGAGGGTCAGAGGCTGCAAACAACATAAAACTAGGAAATATAAAAATTGATAAGGTGAAAAGAAATGCAAGTTACTGTAAACCGTGGTCGGAATTCTGACCACTGTTCCGCGACCATGGTTGGTAGTAGCCTATGTGAGTGTTAATGAAAGTTGGTTAAAACCTGGTGAGAAAAAGAGGAAGGTGAAACAACGCCATGGTGAGAGAGATGGAGGAGAGAAAAGCATTCAAAGTGGAAGAGACGGCCTATCTGATTGAAATATATTCATCAGAATTAATTCAAAGAAGTACTCTAAATGCATGCCATAATTTGTTGAATATTAATAAATTTTAAACTTGATAAGCGATATACTTTAGTTGTGGTGAATTAGCCATTAGTTTGGACTGTATTTTTATGGGCGTATTGTATAATCTCTATCAATTTTTAAAAATAAATTATGTAAAATGTTTGATATTACTGAAACAAAAATCAGATGGTCACAATTATTTACATGTTTTTCAAAGATTTTTTTGTTCTAATTTTAATAATATTTCTTATGTTCATCCATCCTTGAACAAAATACAAAATACCTCCCAACCCAACATAAAATATCAGACTAACGGCTACCTTGTCAGAGAACTCCAGAAAATGAATTTAGAAAGGACATAAAATACAATTACCACATTCTCTCTCTCTTATTTCATGAGATTTCTACAAAGTTGATTTGTTAACCTTTATATTGATGTAAAATCGAGTGGTAATTTATGGCCTTGCATCCGATTGGATTATGTCCTTTGTCAAAATCAGAAAACAGTAAGTATCAGGATTGCAATGCAGCCGCAAGTGTGTCTCAATCATAAATCACTTCAAGAAAGCATCAAGGCTCAAGATTAGACCTTCTTTTCATCACCTACATCAATCATCAGCAAAAAGGGCAAGTATTAGTATATGCCACTGATACCAACCAAATTGTTTATAAATAACCATTTCACTTTGGATTTGATAGTACAGTAAATAAAATGCAAACCATGCCATCAATGAAAGGATCAGTTGTACACGCATAACTGAATTAAATTCTATGTTGCAAGAGTGGTGCAAATAACAATGCTCGATGACACTGGAATGCAATTCTGTCATTCCTTAGTAGCACATACTCTATATGTAAGTTGAAAATCATTGCAACAAACACAAGAACTTTTTCCTGCACATCCCCTATTTCCTCCTGACAGGTTATTTGCTCTTATCAATTCATTTTTTACTTGTACTTAATTCACCATTCATTAGATGTGTACCATTCATTTCCTGTGTCTAACAATGGTCTGTGTAATAGCAAGCTGGTTTTGGTTTCATCTTAATGCTGGTTGAGAATGATGGTAGTGTAAACGGAAATAAGAGTAGCATTTACACCTGAGAATATGTACTAACAGAACTAGAAGAAATCAATGTATCAGAACTAAATCCAGATTACAAATGCAGTGGTGCACATAGGTAGGTCACGGGGCCACGTGCCCCCTCCAGGCCCTTAAAAAAATATGCAAGATTTTTAATACGGTCTCATTATCATAGCTTTCGTTTTGTATTACGAGGTATCCTTGTCCCCCCCCCCCCAGAACAAAATCCTGGATACAGTCTAGCTTTAACTCCCCCAGAAAGAAATCCTGGATCGTCCCCTGGTGGTGCACAAGGTTGATGAAGATCAAATAGATCTCCTGAGTAAGAAATGAGGGAGTCCAAAGATGAATCGGTGAGAAGAGAAGCCTAAGATTAAGACGGAACAACTTAGTCAGCCATATCTTGAGGCATGATAGCCTGATGTGAGCAATCATCGAAAGATATGTGGTTGGATGGAACATAAAATACGTCAATTAACATGTATAGAAGAGGTAAAGAAGAATGTAGAGCAGAAGAACTATGTGGTTGTTAGAAGATTGGCTGTTAGGAGGATCGAGGGGTGAGCTGTATAAAGTCAATCTTAGGATCATTGACTATTGATGATGACGATGATAATATTTATTCCTAGCTGTATGGCATGGACAAAGCAGGAGGGCAGTCACAGCAGCAGCATCTAAGAAGGATACAAAATGACCTACTTTCAGTCAGGGGCGCAGCTAGGAATTAAAGCTAGGGGAGGTTTTAGGAGAAACTAGACCTGGGTTGTGTGGTATACTCGCCAGGATAAGCGGGAGGTGCGGGGGTCCTCCCCCAGACATTTTTTAAGGTAAATGGTTCAAAATGGTGAGTTTTATGGCTTTCTGAGGGATATTTTATTAATCCTTATATTCTTCTATAAGTATATTAATCAAATGAAGTATAATGGATTAAACTTAAAAGTTTCTCTGAGCTCTGGGGGAGTTGGGGGATAAACCCCCCCCCCCCAGAGCTCAGAGGAAATTTTTTAGTTTAATCCATTTTACTTAATTGCAGAGATATTACTTGTAGAAAAGTGTTAGGATTAATAAAATATCCCTCAGAAAGCCGTAAAACTCACCATTTTGAACCAATTATCTTTAAAATTCGCAATTTATTTAACTCACACCTGCCGCTTATCCTGATGGCTATTCCATACCCCAACACACCCCGGTATTAGTTGCACCTAAACCCTCCGCAGCCTTAATTCCTAGCTGCGCCCCTGCACCTACTGAATGGTTCATAAGATCGGTGTCATAAAGCATTCTAGTGTGTGATTGATTTTCAGTGCCACAGACAAAATGCTCATTAGAGAAAAAGAGAAGGATGATATTCAAGACATTTCTTATCTATGTGTGCTTTTGAAATGAAACAAACATTTTAGGTTTGAGTAGTCCAGTTTTGTAGGAATAGAATTGCAATCAACTTGAGAGGAGTGGACCCTGCTTAAAATACCAAATGAAAAAGTAATATAGTGACCTTGCGAACAATTCAAGCAAACAGAGTAAGGGAAAACACATGTACATGTAACTCACACTTAATACATATATGTATTAAGCTCAATGAGCTGATCCAACCTCTCTTCCCTTCCCACAACTGATTGACTTGACTAAGCATTAAAAGAAATCCACGTACGTATGGGTGGTATTATCATTGGTCGCTAGAAGGTCGTAAGAGCAAAAGCCATTCTGGTACATCTGTACTCTACCAGAGTGATGTATGCATTGCCAGTTATCTGTTTGGACATTTTTTTTTACAGAACTTTTGGAAATATCGGAATTTTGGGAAAAAACATTCTCTCTATGTACCAGCAGGGATCACCAGGATTTAACAACTTTATTACACAGGCACTTGATCACCTTTGGCAAAAGTCATCATATTAAACCAAGAGCCTTTCCTCTCATCCACAGAGAGGCACACAGCATTGATTGGGGTACGGTATGTTATTTGGAAGAGGTGACTGACAGCTGAAATCATTTGTGCCACATGTAAAGAATATGGAAGGAGGGGTGGAGAGAAATCTGGCATTGGCCTTAGCCTGCCCTTGTGGAAAAGCACCATGAGGACCATGGCTAAGCATCCCATCTCATAGACTGAGTGATTCACTTCAAGTGTCTCCACGTATCACTCAAGCAAGGATCATGTGAAAGTTCTCTGCAATGTCTGGGATTTGAGCCCTGGCCCATGAGCACTCTATCCACCACACAAACTCAAATTCCCACATAAATAGGGAAGATGCCAATTCAATGCATAGAGAATCCACTTCTCAAGAATAATAGGGTGGTTTCCTATTATTTTTTATTGCCTAAATTGAAAGATTTTTACTCCTGGAGTACGAATTTCACACTTATAGATTTTTAAATGACGATATCTATTTTTCGCAATTAAACGAAAAGTGAAAAATTTCAAGCACGCCTAAACGCGACAGCCAAATAGGAATGATGGGAAAAAGTCTATGTGACATATTTCTGGTTCCCCCTGCTGCCTTGTGAGGTGACCTTGGGTTGAGGCTTGAGCGCTGATACGACGTAGGCTGCTAGCAGGTAGCTGAGTACCCTGCTAGCTGGTAGCGCTTGGCTTAAATAAGGATTATTATTCCCCTATCAAATGAAGGAAACTTTCCAAACTTAGGTATTTTTAATGTGTGATTATTAAGAGATGTTTCCCTGAGCTCTGTGCCTCATGCATGCATTAGTAATCTCAGACGATGTAAAACTCCTATCTACTCGTACAGAAACTAGGTACCTGTGACGTCACGTGGAGCGGAATCGCATGGTCGACAAATCTGGCCTTTTTTCAAATGAGGTTAAAATTGACCATTGTCATTCGTCTAAACTGTGATTTCTAAAACCAAATAATTTGTATATTATGAATACACTAATGGTGGGTAAGGAATCGCAATCAATGCATTTCGTTTTAGGTATTTGATGAAGGAAACTACCCTATTGTAAAAGCTTGAAAGAGTAGGTTTCCAAAATTGGAGAATGTACAATAGCCTGCCCTTCCACCAGCAACACTGGTATTTTGGGAAATAGACTCTTCCAGATCCAAAATTGTCAGCTGAATATAGTAACAAGTTTCCGCTGGTTCTGTGCACAAGCAGCAGCCTGGAAATGTTAGCGGAAGGAGTTGTGTGCGCATAGTCCGACTTCCACTGCTCACGACTCCAACATGCACAGTGTGCGCTGAGGGAGTCATGGGAGCTGGGAGTCCGACTTCACATTGCACAATTCTAGCACACAGTGTGCGCAAAAGGAGTCAGGTGCACATGAAGTCCGACTTCCACCGCACATGACACCAATGTGCACAGTGTGCGCTGAGAGTCATGGGCGCAGGGAGTCTGACTTCGCCTCACACAATTTCAGCTCACAATGTGTGCGGAGGGAGTTGTTTGCTGAGGGGAGGGAGTCGCAGCTCACCAAATAAGACTCTCTCTCCTTACAGCTCTATCTGCTGAGTCGCACATTTGAACTGACTCACTCACACAGTGCCCATCAGTAGGCAGTTGGAACTTTCCACAACAGCTGAGCACATATGGACAGGCCCCACTCACAACATCTGATTTGAAGAGGCCAAGTTTATATCTGAAAAATGGAGATATATTCTGAGGATAATATGCAAGGCCATAGAGATCACAAAGAAAGACAGCAAATTCAATATGTAAAATGACAATGCCCTCCTTCAGGCAAGGAAATTTGTTTTTTAGAAAAGAGGCAATCACTAACAGCCAAGAGAGAGTTGACCAACGCCTAGAATATAAATGGTAGAAAAGATGCAGCATCATTACTTCAGTGGCCTGGAGAAGCTAACACCAGTAAAACTATTGTCCAGAAGAAATATGGACCAACATGGAGTAAAAAAAAATCCAGAAGATCTACATCTTCTAGACGACAAGAGAACCACCAATAGTAGTGTAAATTCTTTAGACGAGTACAGTGGCGTTTCTGCTAAAGTATCTTATGTATGTTGTACACATGCATGAATCTGGGAAAAATACAGAGGAGCCTTCCTTGATAAAATATGTTCCAACTATCTCAAACAATCAAAATTCATCTCAGATAACTAGCAAGATATTTTTTCTAAATGAACATAAAGAGATAGCAGAAACAAACTCAAAACTAGTATCCTTAGATGTGTGCTTCCTTTTGTGCGAATGTTCATCACAGGTATACAATATAAATCTTTGTATAAACGGAACAGAAATAAAATATGTATACGTGTATTTTAAAGTGTTACATCACAAAGATTTCATCTAATTCAGATTACTCATTTTCACAGAACATATATATAAAATCATCAACTGTTCCTGCAACCCTAGGGCATCAATGCATTGGTTACCTCAGTCAAGTCAATCTACCTTTACACAGCAAAACAGTTCATTTGGTCCACTGGTATTTGGCTATTATTTGATATGTTCCAATATAAAACCTTCACATTACTGTTGTGACGTAGTAGAAACTTGAATATGTTGCACAGTTTGTTACATATTAAAATAACTCCATAAATAAATAGACCTTGTATTGCATTTACTTGCAAAGAAATAGCAATGATATTGGCATTAATCTCTAGAAATGCTTTTTTTGGCTGAACCAATGATGAAAATGTTCTATGTGCTAGTAAAATGGCACTTACCACAGATATGTGGTGACAATCAAACCCATCTTCTTGTTCAATTTCTTGATCAGCAAAAAGAAAATTTGCTGGCCTTTTATACCATAGTATAAGTTCTTTTGAAGACATCACTTCACAGTATTCTCAACTCCATGCACTTCAACTACTTGACTGGCCTGAAAGTGTTTTTTCAAACAAAATATAAGTACCTAGATGTGAAGCTGATTAATGGTTTTAGTTGGATGTGGAATGGCGTAGTTTTTTATATTTAACACTAGAAGGACGGCAGGGATCATTTGACCCATTTTCAGAACTCATATTTATTTTTCTCTTATTAAAATATTTTTTTAAATTTTGAAACTTTTTGACTTTGTTCATTTTGGTCTATATTTTGATAAATTAGTGAAAATTCAACAATAATGTTTTGTTTTAAATTTTTATGACGTGTTATACCTAGAAGGACGGCTAGGGGTCATTTGGCCCACAACTGGTTTTCGCGCTGTTTTCTTGCCCGTGGGCACTTTAGTGCCATGTATATCATATAATCAGCAAGAGGCTAGTGTGGTAGATGATTTGCTTCATTTTGAACCTGGAAGTACCCGGTTCAAGGCCAGTTTCATCCCAAGGGCTCATATCTATATTCGAAAACATAGGCATAGCGACTTGTTGTGCTCAATCTTTCGATATTTTTCGGGCAGCAAAGGGAAATAAAACCTTTTCAATCCTTGATTTGCGTAAATTCATGTAATTATGATGTTTTAATTTTGTTTTATTTATTGTCCAATGATTATTGTATTACCCACACCGGAAAATCGTCACGTATCCCAAGAATTGTTTTCCGTCGTCCAAGATTCATAGCTCTTAGAGACATTATTTTCAATATCGACTCATCAGGTTTACGAATAACTTTCATTTTTCTGGCCTGACGGCACTGTCACTTGACCTAGCCCCTTTGTCGTGTGTCCAGCATTAGTGCCGCTTGACCCCGTCAGGGTTTGGGGCGGGTGACTGCACGCTGCATCCTGGGGAAAAATCCTGTTTCTTTTTGAGAGAGCGGAGGAATTTGGTGGACTGTAAAATTCTGCTGTAAATCCTACTCATGGAATCTGCACGTAGGTCGGAGAAGAAGCATTACTGCAAGTTCTTGGAAGATACGAATCAGGATACGGTTGGCGGTTGAGTCCCTGCCTTTCGAACGGCAATTAGCGTTACTTCTGAAAATTTTGTCCTTTTGTATGAATTTCTAATGCTCTCCAGCTCTGTATACCTCCAATGCAACTAGAGATGATTCTACCATAATGCGCTTTCGTTTGTAAATTTTTTTGCATGCATATCAGTAGCGAGTTGAGGAAGAAAGTAAGAGGTCGAGAAATATATCAAGAGAAGAGTATCGTCGCGATTCAAATAGCTGTAGGGAATATTGAAGATCAGTCTGGAAGTGAATCGTAAACATCAGTTCAAGGACATTCTGACCAATCCATCAACATCTGCGTGTGATGGAAGCGACGAAGTCCAAGATAGTAAATACGATGGCGACTTAGGCGTGATAGCAAATGCACAGCTCTATCCAACAAAAGGCAGCTGTCCTTTTATAAGGTAAATTTCAAATAAACCAGACAAATTTGGAATCGAGTACTTGGTTTTGACGGATGTGAAATGAAAATACAGCCTAAATGAATATCCATATTGTGGCAAAGATGATGTTGGCCATCAAATCAAGCATCGGGGAAATAAATAGTTACTAAAGTGACCGTAACATACAAGAATTCAGGAATAAATGTAACTTGTAACAATTATTTTCCATCCATCCAGCCGGCAGGAAGTCACAATAAAAATGGAAAACTTCTCTTGCATGGACGATCTGAAAAAAACAGGCGTGATGCACAAATATCCATGACCCCTAAAATAGCCATGTAATCCATTCAACGCGAGTGTTCAAAAATACCTTAGGCCACACTCCTACGTAGAATCAGGCAAACTAGAACAATAGTGTACTTTCACTCAGCAGCATGATCTCAGACGACACTATTTCCGAAACGAATAAAAGAATACTAGAGAACATCCTATTTCATAATAAAAACAAAGCGGGAGTAGATATGATGGATAGCATGTATCAATTTATTTACACGTCTCCAAATCCAACAGCCATATCTCCACGGGCACAAAAAAGAAAAAAGGTGCCAAATACCATCAAATTGAATCATTGCACCAATTTCCTTTCCATTTTCCAAATTCCTTTTCATGTGCAAATGGCTGGTGTCCTAACACCCCCTGCCACACGCTTTTAAGCGGCTTGAGGGTTAGTGCGTAGATTTAGATGTAGATGAATGAATCGTCCAATGAACGCATTCAGCGCAAAAAAAATATTTTGTGGAAACAGCACTGAAAAAATACTGTCTGTCTGAGATTTACAACAAAGTAATAAGTTTTAAAAATTTTAATGCAAATTTTGTAAACCCAGTACCCCTATTGTTTAAACATGTAACACAAATTTTGTATTGAGTGTATGTATTTTCATTATTTGCTTTGCAATCGACTACTACATACGGTTTAATTCATGATTATTTAAAATAATTGTTATTAACTTTTGACGTTGGAAATAATATTTAATACTGTTAAATAGTGTTTCTAATGAACTGATTCAACAATTAATACGATTAAACTGAATATTGGTTGAAAATTAGGCGTTTTATTCCAAAATAAATTTTAGGGGTCAAATGACCCCTAGCCGTCCTTCTAGGTAGCACGAAACTCCCGTCCTCCTAGTGTTAATTAAATATTACATTTCAAAATTGTAAAAATCCAATCCATGACTTTAATCGGCTGTAAAATCATCGCTAAAGAGCATTTTTAACAGTTGTTAATAAAAAATACAAAATGTATACCTAAGTTCAATCCAAAAAGAGAAAACTAGATGGAATAGTCACTAATACAAAAGCAGCAAAATAGTAACCCCAAGATCACAGAGAAATGAACGATATATGAACTGTGATAAAAAAATACTCCAAGAACATGAATTTGTTTTTGATACAAGAACCAATTATAGAGGCTTAATTTACCTCTCCATGCACATACAACGTTATAAAACTATCAATTACAATTAAATTATGGCAAGATTTTAATTGCAAATATTGCTCTCTGAAGGATGATGATAAGTACCAAAACAAACCAAAAACACATAAAATCCATTACCATGAACATAGCCAACATATATCCAAACATGATTTCTCTAGGAAAAAGAAAACTAATCCTAGTTCATGAAATATGTTATTGTAGGAATAACCGCCATTTATTCAGCAATTTGCTGCAATAACCAATATTCTTGCGATAAAGGAGAATAATTTGACTAAAAACAGTGACAAGAAATAAGTCCCTCGGATACAGGTGAGTTGATAGCCAAGACCTTCATTTGCTTGCCTTTGATTATAAATTATGATGTGGTGAAAATGTGTTTGCCAAATGTGGGAACATGAATGGTTCCTTGGCATATATTACTCAAGCTAACAAATGGATATTTCTATCGTTAGTTACATATTAGGTGGTGGCATGCAACCCATTCTCAAGGATAATGCTGGGCCCTCAATAATACCATAGTTTTTCGAATATAGCCCCCCTCGAAAAATAGTCCCTCCCCTAATTTAAAGGATTTAGTTTTGGGGGAAAAAACATGCATAAGTATAGTCCCCCCTTAATCTGACCACAGGCATTTTAGAAAAAAAATGGGGGACTATATTCAGATAGATATGGTAAATAGTAAATTTGATAGGCAATGAGGTGCAGCCAGAAACCTTGACAGAAATCGAAGTACTCCCTAGAGGTGAGCTCAAATAAACTTCATAGCAATAGAAAGACATAGAACTTCACAATTTTCCAGATTCACTTAACTTCACAGGCTTTTAATTAACCCTTTAATACGGAGCACTTTTTTTGTGTGGTCTTTTCCGTTTTTGCATTTTAACTATCGAGAGTACGTAATTATAAGTATCATCTAGTTTGAGCTTAATTGCAATAACCCTGGAGAGGATGCGTGGCGAAATGTAACATTAGAACGCAGGTGGAGTCAAGGGCACAGCTAAGAATTAAGGCTAGGGGGAGTTTTAAGTGCAATCAATACTTAGGGTTGTGGGGGTATTGCATACTCACCAGGGTAAGTGGGAGTTGCGGGGGACCTCCACCAGAAAAATTTTGAAGATTAATGATTCAAAATGGTGAGTATTACAGCTTTCTGAGGGATATTTGATTAATCCTAACTCTATCCTACTAGTAACAATTATCCATTACGTAAAATTGACTGACTTAAAAATTTCCTTGGACTCTGGGGGCGGTTTTATCCCCCAAATCCCCCCCTCGCTGCACCACTGTATGGAGTTTCATCGACACCCCAAACAAAATATTTTTTTCCCTTTCCCTGGAATGATACAGTTACGCTGTGTTCTTTTTTAAATACATTCATCAAATTAAATTGATACTAATAATTACTCTCATAAAATAAAGAAGAACCATGGGGTGATAAACACCCCTTGTGCCCTTACCCCGGTTAAAATGGCAGAATTATGGGGTGTGACCTAATGACACTCTAGGTGGTTGTGACGTCACATCATGTGCTTGTAAAAAATGTTAATTTATTATATTGGCTCATTAATCTTGTAAAACATCAATAGCAGTTCATTTAAAAATTACAAGTCATTTTGTTTTGACCCTCTTTTTTAAAGAAATGCAAAAATGTTTCATTTTAATACAATGCAAACATTTTTTAAAGCAAGAATATTCTTGAAGAAAAATAGTGCAAATTAGGCAGAAACAAAATTTGGAGAAACATTTAGAAAACTAAGATGTTATGAATGCAATAAAGTAACTGTACAAATTTTAACATACCTAGTATAGAATATAAATTTAAGAATACTATTCATTGATAAATCACATCTCTCTTCGATGTATTTATTTCATGTGAAAATCAGAAAAAGTATTTGATGCACAATCCAATGTTGTACACACAGGGGTGCTGATAGACAAAAAATATTGGGGGGGCCCAAACCAGGGATCTTGCCTCGGGAAATTTTACAAGTAGTGAGTTTTAAGTTTTGTAAGCATTTTGGAAGAGTCACATGATCAACATTAGAACCCGGATAACTTTAATCTCGATATCTGGACACTCCGGGGAAAATCGACAAGCTTGACACATTTTTCCTCACACTCATACCAAATTTTAGAGGGGGCTCGGGCCCCCTCAAGCCCCATGGAGTCGGCGCCACTGTGTACACATTTTGTGCACTAGGAAGATACACATAATGCACACCTTTCCACACACAAAAGACAGTTGTCTTTTCCCACTCCCATGAAATGATTTCACCCATATAAATCGCTTATTGTCCCACAATCGGCTTTCAATGGAACTCTTAGATACTGACTGCATATCACTACTCTGAGAAGGGTTTTAATCACGGACGGCAAGTGAAATGAAACTAAAGTCAAAACCAGTAAAATTTCGATAATTTCGTTCCGGGCAGCAAAATGTAGAAATGAAACAAAAAAGAATTAAACCGTGGGATCTAAACTCAGGGTCGAAATGAAATCAGAGTCAAAACTGATTGGATCACAACTAAACTAAACCTCTGGGATGAAATGAAACACAGATAATGTTTTGCACCAGAGGGACCACATGCTTCACCTTCGAACAGCTTAGTTTCGACCCACACACGGAGTACAAAGTATGGTTGAATGAAGTAGAGGTGTATGAATGGGGCACTCTTATTTTTACCACTAACAGGAGAGCGGTGAACGCAAACTGGCCATTCTATTTTTATGCTCAATGTTTTAACCTCTCTACACGTATGTCAAGCGTATTGGGTCAAAACTATTCCCTCTTCTCCCCCTCCACTCAACTTTTGGGATCAGCACTTAACTATGAGCAGCAGAGTATTGATTTATTTAGTTTCGTTCCTGGGAGTAAAGTTTCGTATCAGGTCGAAACTAAACTCCTTGGGGATTTTAATTTCGTGCGGGAATGAAACTAAACCCAGGCCTAGTATTTTCGTTTCGCTGCGAGTCGAAACAAATCATTTTCGTTTCATTTCACTTGCCACCCCTGGTTTCAGTACTTAGTGAGATATGTCAACAACAACAATTTCTCTTCTGTATTCTAGTTGAGAAATTTTACTATCAACTTTTTCGGCAAGGATCCATGAATTTTGCGTGACGGCATCAATCATTCACACATGGGTGGAGTTTTGGGGGGGCTAGGAGGTAGCCTGCTCACCCCCCCCCCCCCCCCAAATTAAATTGTATGTAATTTGTTTGAAAAAAAGTACGAAACCTGAGCATTCAATTGTAATGAAAATATAAACATCAAATAAGTTAAAAACATAATTTTCGAGGGGAGGGCCCCGAGGACCCCTCCACCTCTTTAGGGGAATTCCATAGTCCCTAAACTCCCAGCAGGATTGCTGCCCCCCCCCCCCCCCCCCCGACATAATACAGTAGATTCCGTTTAATGGGTCCACCAGTTACTTGGAGCAGCCGCTAAATTGGGGCAGATCTTGAAGAACAGAACCCAATGGCAGAATATCCCAGAGTATTCTCCGCTTAATTGGGACAGCATGCCGCTTTATTGAGCCATGCGTAGGCGACATTGACTATATACTCGCGACGAAATTAAAATTTTTTGTTTTCAGAATACAATTTTTTTATTTTCCTCCTTTGATTTACTCTTATTTTTTCATAAATGTTCCTATTCTTGCCCTAAGCTCCTGTTGTCATACTATCTGCAAGAGGATGGAACTTTTCTTTATTAGGACTTAGTAAAAGACATTCATTCAGCGTCGCCCGAGGCTGTGAAAAATATTTTTAACTACATAAATTGTTATAATTCTTAAAAATGATAATAAATTAACTAAACTCGCTGATTTATTAACCAAATTAATAGTTTAATAAACTTATGTTGCATCATAAACATTCTTTAGTCTTCTTTCTATCATTTCAACGTTTGTTTATACCCATATACGAGGGAGTTCGCCTAATTGGGGCAAAGTGCACAAGTCCCGATATGTCCCAATTAACCGGAATCTACTGTACTCTAAACTCCATCCATGCATCCACATAAAGAGAGGCCACCATCACTTTTAACTCCTATTACCAATTCAAAGTGGTTTAAGTTCCCTTTAATTCAATCAGTACCTCCCATAAATTTGTTGATTGAGGGGCACTTCAAAACTAATGCATATAAAGTTCCTGACACTACAATTGCTACTCTAGGAACATCTAACTTAATAGCGTGCATAGAAGCATCCTTCTTGCTTCCATTAAAATTTATTTGAACGTAATGCAGATTGTGGTGTAGTAGCAGCAGTTATATAAGATGGTGGATGCACTTGATGTCTGTCAAAGTATTTGAGTGCCTTTGTTGTAAGAATGAGACATTCAGAAACAATCACGAAATTTTGACGAGGGTTTATAGAGATGATGATGTCAATTGCAGTAGAGTTAGTTGGTGGGCAGAATGAGTATCTGGTGAGAACGGGCATGCCAATGATGAAGGTCATGGATGCAGTGGTAGACTCGGCGTGTTGAAAAATAAGTGCAGTATGGCCATACTGCACTTATTTTTCAACACGCCGAGTCAGAGTTTTACCGAACAGGAATACCCGCCTAAGTTTTCCAAGGTGACGTAAGGCTATTGAAAAGGATGGAGATCATGTTGAAAAGTGATATGGTGTTCCTAAAGGGTGTGTTTATACACTTTAAAAAGTGGAAGTGCCTGAAATAAAGGTTGTGGTGTCAGAAAATTGGGGTACATTAGTTATGGAATGACCCTAGTATACTCCAAATGCTAGGAGATGGGTATGATGATTCTTTAATTCTATTCCCTTGACCATTATTTTATGTAATACCATTTTAAATTTACCACAGGATTTCATCCATATGTTGTCGATGCAATAGTAACTGAGTCATCAGCCAACATAATATGTATGTAGTTAGGTTCAGTCACTGCAGCGACTGTTGGTAACCTCATGAAGAGACCTCCTTTGAATCTTCACCATTTTTTTCACTGGAGTAATTGGAACATTACTAGGAATGTGGATTTCACAAATTGTTCCCATGCCTCGCCCTTTCTGAGGTGAGTGAGAGAGGTAATCCAAGAAACAAACTGTCAAAGAGCAGCTGAAATGGTAGTGCATTTATCTTACCAATAAAATTAAAAGCTTAGCTGATGTTCCCTAACATATCTTCAATTGTCAAAACAGTAGAAGAGTAGCTAGGGCAAACTACTATGGGTCTAATATCTTTGTACATGTTATGTAACATTCTCACAAGGGGCTTGTTCAAGACCGCAAGTCCCATATGTGTCTGAATATAGTCCCCCATTTTTTTCCAAAAATGCTCAAGGTAAAAGTAAAGGGGGGGACAATATTCAAACACATTTTTTTTTAATATTTCCCGAAACTGAAGCCTCAAAATTAGGGGGGGACTATATTCGGAGAAATACGGTATAACATGCCTCATTGGTTAGAGCTGAGCATATAAAAACCCTTGCTTGTGACTTGTGGTAGTGGTCACAGGTGGCTAGCATGTACCACAAATGATCCTTTCACGTGGCTGTCAGAAATCACTCACTGTCGGTTGGTTTCAAACAACATCTATTAGGACAACATCTCAAGAAGATCTCAAACAACACCTTGGAAAGAGATATGGTTGACCGTACCCTCTGTGAAACCCAAGAAATCTTCAAAGTCAGGGGCAAAGCTAAGAATTAAGGTTTGGAGGGGGGGGGGGTTTAGGCACAACTATTATACTTTGGAGTGTGGGGTATTGCATACCCGCCAGGGTAAGTGGGAGATGCGGGGGTCTTCCTCCAGAAAATTATTTAGATTAATGGTTCAAAATGGCGAGTTTTACAGCTTTCTGAGGGATATTTGATTAATCCTAACACTAATCTATAAGTAATACTAATCAATTAAGTGAAATGGATAAAATTTAAAAATTTCTCTGAGCTCTGGGTGGATTTTTATTATCCTCCCTTCACCGCACCACTGTTCACAGTCACTAATACTTACTTGCTCAAACGAATTTCATTTAAAACTACAATGCTACAGAGTCAGATGAATCATCTGTAAAAATGAGAGTGTGTGGTCTATGCTGCAGCAATGTCATTACAATGGTTGGATAGTTAGCAGGTAAACACTGAATGAGATGAATGGTTTAACTATTTGGGTTTAACTACCTATTATAGAGTGAAACTAACCTGGAAATGAAGTAGGAATAGAAGAAATAAAAACTTGGCTATTTTCATTTGGTAATTTATTGTAACCTTGATAATGTTACGTTGTAATGAAACTATGGTTGGCCACAATAAATTATCACGTGGAAATAGCCAAGATTTTACTTCTTCTATTCCTACGATAAAGGATTTCCTCAAAGTTATGCCTACTAATATTAATTACTGGAAATAATGGTATCAGAGAGAGAATAGTATCATTCAGCAGATATTACTTCTCATTGACTTGTCCCACTGATATGTCACACGACAAAAAACTGGTCCTATAGCCACAGAGCAAAAATTTACAATATGCTGATTGACTAGTGAGTAGCCAAAGAGGATTTTGCATAAAATTTTTCCCCTATTCAAGTTTGGCCTAGACCTGGCCATCATGAGGGTATTGTTCCATAAAAGTGTAATGATAAGGTTATTGAAGAGCCTCCAAAGACAGGTGCTTTGTGGCATGGAAACGTAGAGACCGGGACACTAAGGAAGGAAGATGAGAAGAGACTGGAGGCATTCCAGATGTGGGTATGGTGTAGAATGAAGGTAAGATGAATGGCAATGAAAAGGAATGAGCAAGTGCTTAACACCTTGAGTGCAGCATGACGTGATATCATGTCATTGTGTGCTATCCCCTGGTGCTGATGACGTGATATCACGTCATGCGTACCCTGAGGGTTCCAGCCCTCTGTAAGAGCTCGGTTCAGTTCTTTTGTGACCTTTTTCGCCCCTAAGTTGCTCAGCGGGGATCTAGCAGCTCATTTGTGAAGACCGTTTCAAGCAATCCTTCCTGGGAGGATCAGGAGAAATTTTTGGAGGAGAGGAAATTTCTTAAGGAGATTCAGAGGAGACAGAAGCTACAAATGGAACTCATTCTCAGAGCATAGGAGATGCAATGAGGAGGGATTTAGGCAAGGGCGAATTCAGCATCAAATTTGGGGGGGTTACGACCTGGGTCCAAAGAGTACAGAATACCCCCAGGAAAGAGAAGCGTTTTTAGAGTAGGTCGTGTCACGCTCTACGATAAATACAACTCAAACTTCTCTCCCCCTTTGGGACTTGTAGCCATACATTTACATATGCTCTCCCTTCACTCCTTTACTAGGATACAAAAACTATTAAACCGATAAAAATTTGATGAAATTTGGGGGGGGGGGGAATGACCCCTGTTACCCTCTCCCCCAAAATCCGCCCCTGATGTTGGTTCAGATGGGAAAGATGAGGGTGAGAATAAGGTTGATGGTTAGATGGAAAGGAAATAGGCCTTGTTTGGAATTAAAAATAGAAGTTAAATGAGGGATAAAGGGCATGTTGGGATGATTTGCGTCTTTTTAAAGGAAGTTTTCTAGCCATTATTCAACCATTAGTTAGCTCCTTCGACAGCTTCGATGGTGACACGATAAAAAGAAACAATGCGTCGCACAGTGGACTAGAATCGAAAAAACCTGGCCAAAACCTCAAAAAACTGCCCAGCAATTGCATAATAGGTGTCATTCGTGGCCCTATTTATTAATTTTTCTTACTGGTGATTATTTACTATCACTGTTGTATCCAGGGGCGCAGCTGGGAATTAAGGCTGGGGGGGTTTAGGTGCAACTAATACCGGGGTGTATGGGGGTATGGAATACCCACCAGGATTAGCGGTATGAGCGAGATTAATGTGCGGAATTTGAAGATAAATGGTTCGAAATGGTAAGTTTTACGGCTTTCTATGGGACATTTTATTAACCCTTATACTATTCTACAAGTAATATCAATCCAATTAAGAAAAATGGATTAAACTTTAAAATTTCTCTTAGCCGCGGGGTTTTATCCCCCAAAACCCTCCTCGCTGCGCCACTGGTTGTATCTATTATCCAGATACTAAAGTGAATGTGGCCATATCGCATCCACACGCTTGCCGCGTCGCCGCACTTTCCGCCGCCGCCGGCCAAAACCGGAGTCGACCGCACGCTCGGAAAAACGATGTAAAATTCGGGGTTGCAAGTTGGTGCAAGTTTTTAATTTAGATTCACAATAAAGAAGCTTCACAGAACGACAAGGTATAAGTCACTAGGCGGAAGTCGAAGGAAGTATCTACTTTTTCTCTATGTTTATGTAAATAGAATGTCTGAAAACAGCCTCCGCCATTTTGTTATATATCTACGATTAATGATGAAACAAAATCTTTAAAAACCCTCTAAATGGAAGAAAAAGAAGTGGCAATTAATATGATATAATATTTTTGTCCATAAAACCATTCATGAAACCACTGCACGAGGACAAAGTTGGCTATTTTCAGAAAATATCGAGGGTGGTCGTTTTTCGTTAATTTTTTTCAACTTTGACCTCAAATATATTGTTAAGTGAAGGCACAAGAAAGAAATAATCAGGCAAGTTATGCACAATATATTTTAAAATATGTATGCGAAGTTTCAACTTCCTGGCTGAAACAAATCGTTTTTGAGGTTTTGGCCAGGTTTTTTCGATTCTAGCCCACTGTGCCGCTTCAAAAATCTCGCGTCAATCACGAGTAATCGTAAGCTCCGATTGAAAGCACGACAAAAGAAATCGCTCCGAAAACCTCCTCTCCGTGCCAAGCATCACATCCTACGCACTCTTTAATTCTATCATTCATAAATCCTATTCCCATCCATCGCTTAACCAACATCCTTCCTTCTAGCATGGACTTAAAATTTCCCTCCCAGCTCAGCACTTGTTCCATCCAAACCCTCTTCCTTTACCGTATCTCATCTAAAATCTTTCTTTCCTCGCCCTCAATGTCTATCACTTCGTCCTCTTCCCTCTTCCTAACTGTCCACTTCACCTGAATGTCTGAAATTCCCAAGGCTGTGGCTTAGTTTGGAGTGAACTCTACCCTTACCTATCCTTAGGCCCGGCGGGGCAGGCGGTGCAAGTCCCACGGACGGCAGATTTCAGGGGGCGTAAAAATATGAAAAGTTTTTTTATTTATTTAAAAAATATTTGATTTCTCTAATTAATTATTTAACAATATTTAGTTAATTATAAATTATGAAACAATAATATCAATAAAACTATTTACCTGCAAACATACGGTGCGTAATTTCAACAACTTCCCCATCTAAAAAAATAGCTTAAGCCTGAATCACACGATCATTTTTTCTCGTCATTTTCAAGAGATAACTCCAGCGATCACTCGTATATTAATGTCACGCGCAATTGTTTTTCGCGATCACTCCAATGATGAGTATTCCCATCTCTTTTTCATCACTCGTCCGGTCGCTTTTCCGTCTCCGAAACCGTCACTTAAACCCCATATCAGCCAATAGGAACGCATTATCCTACGGAGCGATTGCAGCGCAACGTTTGACAATCGTGGAAACGATATAGGTAAACATAAGCACGCTATATTTTTTGGTGATGCGGGTCCTATTACAACGAGCTTTTATTTCGGAAATGATGCGAAAGCGACGGCGCGGCGGGAGGGACCGTGTGATTCAGGAAAATGATCACTCTTTCGGTGGCGAAAAGCGATCACAAAGGAAGACGAAACATATGATCGTGTGATTCAGTCTTTGCGGAGGAATTAAATGGCAGTGGTAGTGGAGTAGGAGGAGGGGAGCGAGGGGGTAACAGGAAAATAGGGGGGAGGGCGGCAAACTGATCTTTGCCTCCCTGAGTAAACTCCTATTTACGGCCCTGCCTATCCGAAACAACATTGGAAACACTCGGTTAAAAATTGCATTTTGAATTATGAAATGAAAAATTCGTCGGGAAACCAACTTACTGATTAACTACCATTTTTTATCTAGATCCATGAATCTGGGAGGGTGGAAGATCTACCCCTATTGCCGGCCTCTTAATTCGCCCGTGGACTGATGCGGAGGGCAAACTAACGACAAAGACCCTACGGCGGAAAAAGTTTTCCAGAGGAGAACTTCTAAAAGTCTTATCCCCCAAGAAAGCGATACTCCTCCCGAAGTAGTCGCTATTCGCAGCCGCTATGCACCGCCTCCGCCCTGCCACCAAGGTCCCTCAAGGGTTTTGGGTTTCCCTTTGTCTCTTCGGCAAATTCTCTACCGCACATCCCTTCTTTTGAGAACAGAATTCTTATTCTTTTTCCTGTAGAATTGGAGCAATGCGGGCCATTTTTTGACATAGTTTCACCCACTATACGTAAACACAACTTATTACCAAGGTCCTTCATGTCCTACCTAAAGGTCGTAATCCATACCCGCATAGGGTTTAACGAAGCAAGGCCGATACAGGATTTTGTTTTGGGGTGGGCACAAGGATACCTCGTAACAAACAAAACGAACGCAATGATAATGGGACCGTATTAAAAATCTTGCATATTTTTTAAGGGTCTGGGAGGGGGGGGCTCGTGCCCCTTTGCCCCATCCCTAAATCCCCCTATGCTCCCATTCTTTGTTATTTCTTCTTAATTGGGGAGCAAGAATAATAAATGTCTTCATTCGGGGCAGACCCATTCACAGTGCAAAGGAAAAAAAACATATTTTCCAAAAAATATGTTTTTTTATACGACGATTCTTTTTCATCCTATCTCTCAATCAACACAGGCATTGGACAACAACCGTAACCACACCAAACAAACATAACTGACACATGAAAACCGCCACCAAAATTAACACTTTACAAACATATTGCTACTTCTAGCATCGTATTACTACTTCTTGTAGCTGCTTATCAAATTTCGGAATCACATCAATCGATCGAAATTTGTTGCGCCTAAAATTATTCATTCCGTCGACTCGGTACCTCAGAGTAAGTACTCTGAGTTCGGTGCAAGGGATCATCTCGTCGTCATAATAAACAATTTCAAACACGAACATACCAATCGCGTTAATAACCACTAGGAATCACACATTGGAGTGATTCCAATCAGTTTTTTCTTTCCCTTGACCTCTATTTTTTAACGTTGATTAGCGTCATGAAAATTTGAATGTATAAGTTTTGCTTAAGTTTCAGCATATTTAAAAAACCTCATTAAGGCCATGAATTTAGTGCATACATTAATTTTATACATCGAACCACAAAAGGTATTTAATATTTTATTTCAATTGAAAACAATGGAAAAAAACAAAGGAAAATTAATTCATTCGAAAATTAATTGAAAAGAAGAGACTTGAATTTTGACAGGCCTTTTTTGCAATTGGATTTTTTTATTGTAAAAAACATATATGTAAATACATTTGTATAATTTGTACAAATTTATGGCATACTTTTTATGCCTTTGTGTATCAAATTTATGGACTCATCAATTCATAGCTCTGATAAAGGCATATAAATATTTCGAAACGTTGGCAAAAAAATTTCATTTCAATTCTTCAACACAATAATCAACGTTTTCCAATAAGTCTCAAACACATCCCTCCATCTCTCAAGTAAATCATTAATTGTTCATGCCGTCAAACTAGATGAATTTGAATAATATTTAATAAATGCTAGATTAGAGTACATTTATCTCACAAGAGGACAGAGTAATTTATATTAGGATATAATATATTCTATATCTTTTGTTTTTGACTTCTAGTATACATTGAAGTGTATGAACACTAGAGGTTTTGGTCATTTATAAAAAGCATACCTGCCGACGTGTAAGAAATTTTATTTTCCGTTTTCAAGGCTTGTTTTGCGAAAGGATTAGAGATAAAATAAATACAAAAGTGGTAAATTAGTTAAAATTAATGTTTAAGTGCATAAATATCCAATAAAACTTTCAAAAAATAGATTTAAAATGTAAAAACTAACAAACAAACAACAACTGCATAAAAGGTATGTCATATCAATTTTTCTGATCTTTTGAAGTTTAAATCTATTTGCTAAAATGTCCTACCGGATATTTTTTGCACAGTGACATTAATTCACTTGTGTATTTATTATGGGCCTCCCATCTTTTCATATAATATCCTTGAATATGTAAAATTATTTCCAAAGCAACGGAAAATATGTTGAATATTTGAAAAAAATGTTTTTTATGCATAGCCTTAACCTCAAGAGTTCATATTTAAATGAAGGACACTTTTCATAGAGAAGAGTTCAGCCTTAATAATATTTTTACGAGACTACCATTCTAGTGAGATGAGATAAATTAAGAAAATATTCTGGGAAAATATAAAAGGTCAACTCTGAAATCAAGTCGGCATCTCTCGATTTAAGAAAATGTTTTTTTTCCGGGGTATCGCCTGACAATAATTCTTTTAAGCTCCGCCCTTGAACGAATTAGAGAGGTCTTTTCTTCGCTATTTGGTCTAAAAGGATAAAGTATAACCCGTAGACGACCCATTGACAGCTAGAGGATACCCACTCTATCCTCAATTTATTGCTGTGAAGAGCGCTCTCCGATGAAACAATAGCGAATTAATATTTCACGCTAAACTCGAACACTTAAAAAGGGGTCGAAATTTACGAGTGGCAGCGACAGTAAACACTTCGCGGAAACGCGGAGATCTTTCGGGAAGTGGGGTCAAGTGCGTGTTTTTGGCAGTGGACGGCACCACGGGCAATCCCATCAATTTGGCCGAGATTCAAGCGGTGTCCGGCGCGGTTTTGCGTGCGTGCGCCCCAGAAGGGCTTATTTTTCCGGAATTCGGAGGCGACGAAACAAAAGAAACGCGCTGTCCGGCGAAACATTCGAGTTCTCGCACTGCGCGCTCCCCAACCCTCTCTTTGTGACAAACGCCGCCATAGAGAATTTTCGGCTGGAATGCATTTGGCGTGCCCAAAAGGGTGGCGAAAATTATGGAATGGATTTCGTGGATCTAATATTATATATCATTCATTCTAAGGAGATGTTCCGGGAAGTGCCTCCATTTAGTGAGACTATAACAATGGCGTAAGAATGTGTAGGGTGGGGAAAGAATGAATTATGATTTCAACAATGGATGGGCTACTTTCAAATAATAAAAAGGCGGTTTAAAACTGTCAAATTCAGTTCAAGGCTCGTTGAACAAACATTCTCGAATGGATACGACTTCATGTCAATCGTCGTGATGGCGGACATCTTGTCTTGAAATCCCTTTTGAATGCCTTCTTTTTCATTAAATTCGTCTAGTTTCGAACGATTCTAATTTCTATTGAATCGTGAACGGTGTTGCAGCGTTTCGATCAATCTGTGAAGGTTTTCTAGCCTTCCCAGCGCTACCTTTTAGATGGGATGAGTATTTTCATCATAGCTCCTTCGGAGGGAGACGCAGTTGCAGCCCTCATAATATTGTACCAGGAGCAAAGTTGTTTAAATTAAGTGAGCTGCCCAGACTATCACATGATGCAAAAGAGAAAATCGGTACTGCAAGAAATTGATAAATGCAAATTTGTTGCCCTTTCGTAAGATTATGATTATAACTGGTTCGGACACGTTTTACGTTATTTCTTTGCCGATCATGTTGACTATCGTTATTCAAGTCAGTTTAAGTTTTCTGCAACAGCGTGAAAGGCCTTTCAACTCGATTCAAGTAAGTTGAACAATCGCTTTTGAAATACCGTCTGGAATGGTCTTGACAGTGGCGCAGTGGCAGAGGGCGCAGCGTCTTGACAGTGGCGCAGCAGCACTTGGGGGATAAACCCCCCCCCCCCCAGCGCTCAGAGAATTTTTTAAGTTTAAACCATTTTAATGAATTGGATTGATATTATTAACAGAATAGGGTAAGGATTAATAAAATATCCCTCAGAACGCCGTAAAGCTCACCATTTCGAACCATTTATCTTAAAATTCCGCAATTTATTAATTTCGCACCTACCGCTTATCCTGGTGGGTATTCAATACCCCCACACACACCGGTACTAGTTGCACCTAAACTAACCCCCCCCCCCCACCCCCCCAGCCTTAATTCCTAGCTGCTCCCCTGGGTCTTGAATCTCATTTTAGCGTTAAAGACGACTTGATCCTTGTTCAAAACATCTATAGTAGTGTGACAGATGCTTTAGGGCTCAGTACAAATATAAGAGCGATCGTCGACTATTGCGCATACGACCAAGATTGGAATTTGGAATGGCTAAATCGTACATCATGTAATGGGTCTGATCTGATAATGGAAATAAATGGAAGGGCGTATATCGTCTTTTACGCTTAACCATCCGTCGCGTCGGGCGCAATGGATCTGACAGACACTACGCAAGCGTTTTATTTTCATTTCTCCGTGCCACTAGGCGGCATAAACTCTTGTCGCTAATAATAGCTGTTGGTTTTGACAAGCTGTACGCGGCCTTTTGCTTTTCGCATTTATGTCGACCGATCAATGGCGGATAATTCAGCATAATTAAGCAAAATAATGGCACAATAAATCAAAATAAAAGCATTATTAGCTAATTACAGTGGCGCAGCGAGGGGGGCGTTTTGAGGGATAAACCCACCCCCCAGAGCTCAAGAGAAATTTTTAAGCTTAATCCATTTTACTTGATTGATATTCTCTGTCCTCTGCAATTGGCTTCGTGCAGTTTTTGGACTGAATTAAATAAATAAATAATATAATAAACTTTAATGCATTCGACTTTTATCTCAGGACTCACATAGCAAACAAGTTTTTTTTCCTCCCGTCAACAGCCGTGCGGGATAACTTATTTAGCCCACCAATAATAATTGTAGTTTTCAAAAACAATTTAAAGGGAAAAAAATATTCCTCGCCTAATTAATGAGAAAGTGGTTGAGCTCAAATACAAAAAGAATCAAAGGGACAATATAAAAAATCATATACATTAACATAATTTGGGGTTACTGAGTTACCCCGCACAGTCACTGTTAACAGGGACGCCGTCTTACAAAAAATATTTGGGGGCCCCAAACCGGGGATATTTCTTCGGTAAATTTTATAAGTAGTAAGTTTTAAGTTTTTTCGATGTCGTTTTAAGAGTCATATGATGAACATTAGAACCCTTATAACTCGAATCTCGATATCTGGACCCTCCGAGGAAAATCGACAAGCCTGACACATTTTTTCCTCAAACCCATAACTAATTTTCGAGGGGGCTCGGGCCCCCTCAGGTCCCATGGAGTCGGCGCCTCTTAGGGTTAATAGGAAAGTATAGTATTCTTTGAGTTATGCTTTCCTTTGACCGAGTGAAGAGGAGTGCCTACCAGACAATAAATAAATACGATACAAAAACCTGGTGGGACAATAATATATGATAGCCGGTAACTAAGTGCAAAAGAGTCCTCAGTTAAATCGCACTTTGAACAAAATTTCAGCGACAAATTGTTTTGATATCGGATTTTAATATGCTGAGAATTATAAGAGGCAAACCTTTTTCTGAGTACGTATTGAACGAGTGGGAACTACCTATAGTTCTGAAAATTGATATAAAATTGCCATTCACCGCTTAGTATTCGATAATTTGTAAGTAATAAATGTTCGAAAATTTTTCATACACAATTTTTTTCAAGTTTCACGCGTAAAAAATTAATGTAGGACAAAATTCGGTTGAAATCCGCATAATATTCGATCGTATTGATCAAGGGGGACTAGCGATTTCGCTTAATTTTTAGGGACCCTTCTATACTGATATTAGTAGCGAGATACCGTACTTGAGCAACTGTCCACCGCGTAAACAAAGCTTATATGTACCGATATCGATGTTTGCCTCGTCGTGGCGGACGTATCGACGCTGCGATAACATTCGAGGAACTTACGTCAATGGAGCTGTACGGGGGAAGGAGGGAGTTGAAGGGGATTTTCGCTTTAATAATAAAACAAAGCGAGGCGGTAGGGGCATGCGCAGGACCTCACTTCGGCTGATGGTTTTTACCCCGTCAATGTTTCGTAAAGGTAAGAGGGGTGGGGGTAATGTCGGTGAAGGACGCTTCCAGGAACAGACTCGTGAAGAGAGAAAGAGACGGAGGGGGGTGAGTGGGAGGGGAGGGGGAAATGAGGGGAGGTAAAGGGATTGTGAATGAATGGGTGTGGTCGCTCATACCCCTCTCCCCCTTCCCCTCCCCTTGTTGCGCCCTCTTTGGCGGGAAGCGGAGGAGTACACGGACCGTTGCCATGATACACGGAATGCATAAACAGATTCTTGCGCCGCGTGCCATAAGATCAAGGGCTCGGATATCCTCCTGAAAGATAGGGAGGTCGGTAACCCCCGTGCCTACGGGCCAATCGGCGAAACAATTTTATGTATTGCGATGAAATTTCTCAGGTTTTTTCCGGCGGATTAGTTGGGTAATTATTCTCCGGTTTTACACCAGGTCAGCGTCACAATCCAGTGTTACAGCTACAGTGTTGAATTATCAGAAAAATCATTCAATGGAAACGACGGCGAACAGCATTTATAATTCACTGCGTGCGACCAAAATAATCTCTATGATCGCCTTTTGTTATTTGTTATGAACGCCGAGGTAAGCGATGTACCAATCCCTTCTGATTATATATATCAAATATCAATGACGCATTTTAATTTATTTTAATAAACTATTTGACACACAATGTAGTACGGTGACATTTATCGAAGAGAATAATAATTACGATTCAGTTGATGCCGAAACTTGACAAGCATTTATTGTTTACAAATTATCGGTAAGAGTCGAGTTTCATGGAATGACCAGTTTTTGTGGGATTTTCATTACATTTAGGATTTTTCACTTATTCAACGTTATAATCTACCCTAGAAATGGACGAAAGCGCTGCGGAAACAATTAAATGAATTGCGTACACATGGTACTTATCATTATAAGGGAATAGTTCATCGTTTACGTCGGCGTCCATAACAAATGACAACAGAATCATAGAGAATATTTTCGCCCAACGCAGCGAAAAATATTTCAAAGGAGCTTATCACGTTCACAGTAGTTATGTAAGACTCCCTTATGCCTCGTTCAGATTACTATCGTCCGAGCGAACGTCCTAACGATAGTTGGCCAAAGTAGCAGTGTGAATGCATGTCCTGACAATAGTTCACGTGGTTCCGAACGTTGCCACTTTACGATCCTCGAAGTACGGCCATCACAGCGTGACGATCCTCCAGATATATCCAGTCGTGGCGTATTTTTTACTTTGCTAACTTTGGTACTTAGAGGTAAATAAATACTCTCAGTATCGCAGCGAGGGGGGTTTGGGGGATAAATCCCCCCCCAGAGCTCAGAAATGTTTTAAAGTTTAATCCATTTTTAATAAATTGGACTGATATTACTAGTAGAATAGAATCAGAATTACTAAAATATCCCTCAGAAAGGCGTAAAACTCACCATTTCGAAGTATTTATCCTATAATTCCGCATTTATTAATCTTGCAACCACCGCTTATCCTGGTGGGTATTCCAAACCCCCACACAACCCGGTATTAGTTGCACCTAAACCCCCCCAGCCTTAATTCCTAGCTGCGCCCCTGAATACGCTGATCATTTTTCTGGAAGTGGAGCGATTGAGATCATCAATTGATCAGG
This sequence comes from Ischnura elegans, assembly GCF_921293095.1. Classification (NCBI taxonomy): domain Eukaryota; kingdom Metazoa; phylum Arthropoda; class Insecta; order Odonata; family Coenagrionidae; genus Ischnura; species Ischnura elegans. Next base: position 116,128,461 of record NC_060249.1, on the reverse strand, counting down.
AGAGTTGTAAGCCTAAATCACACGATCATTTTATCCGTCATTCCCTAATGATCACTATCGCGATCACTAGAGTGATCACTCGCAAATGATCGTCGCGCGCAATTGTTTTTCGCGATCATTACAATGATGAGGATCCCCATCACTTATTTCATCACTCGTCCGGTCGCTTTTTCCGTCGCTGAAAACGTCACTGAAATCCCATTTCAGCCAATCAGAACGCGTTCCCCTACGGAGCGATTGCAGCGCAAAGTTTGACAATCGTGGGAACGACATAGGAAAACAGACACGCAAAAATTTTCGTTAGGCGGGTCCCATGACAACGAGCTGTGATATCGGAAATTATGCGAAAGACGACGGCGGGAGGGACCGTGTGATTCAGAAAAATGATCACTAGAGCAATCACTTTTCCCATAGCTAACAGCGATCGCTCGAGTGATCAATTTTCGTGACGTAAGAAAATGATCGTGTGATTCAGGCTTTAGATTGGAGGCTGATCGATTGTTAACAAGTGCACTTCGAGGTAATCCATTGTAACAAGATGGAGACAACTGTAGTAATTTTTCACACTATTTTTTTGATCAACTGTATTCAACGTATACATGTCATTATCATGAGCTGTCGGAATAAAGATCTCACATTATTTATCGCTCCGCAGGCGCGTTACCGCAGTACCAGCAAACCACGTTTACCATAACCAAACAGTCAGCAGCTAGCCTGGTATATAGAATGCTGGGAGGTGTAGGTGGGGTAAAATAGGGTAGTTTCCTTCATCAGAGAAAAAGAAAGGCATTGATTGCGATACGTTACCCACCATTAGTGTATTCATAATATACAAATTATTTGGTTTTAGAAATACCGCTTTAGACGAATGGCAAGGGTCAATTTTATCCTCATTTGAAAAAGGCCAGATTGGCGCCCATGCGATGCCACTCCACGTGACGGCACAGGGACCTAGTTTCTACACGAGTAGATAGGAGTTTTACATCGTCTGAGATTACCAATGCACGCATGAGGCACAGAGCTCAGGGATAAATCTCTTAATAATCACCTATTAAAATTGCCTATGGTCGGAAAGTTTCCTTCGGTTGATAGGTTATTAATAATCCTTATTTAAGCCAAGCGCTATCTACTAGCAGGGTAATCTGCTACCTGCTAGCAGCCTGCATCATATCCTCGCCCCAAGGCCACCTCACACGGTGACAGCGGGAACCTGAATGACGTCACACGGGCTTTTCCCAGCATTCCTACTTAGCCGTCGCGTTTTCGCGCGCTAGAAAATATTCACTTTTCATTTAATCGCGAAAAATAGATATCGTCATTTAAAACTCTAAAAGTGTGAAATGCGTACTCTAGGAGTAATAATCTTTCGATTTAGGGAATAAAAAAATAATAGGAAACCACCCTATTTAGAAGAAAGAATGGGGGGTTTAGGTTGGGGACTCATTTGCGTAACAGAGGTTCAGGGTCATCGGGCAAGGTTTTTTCAGGGGGGAGGATGGACTTTCATTGATAACTATATGACCTGAGACAGATAAAATAACATTTTTGACAAGGTAGGCAGGATTTGAATACTGGTGCCAACCAAGGATGCTGTTGCTGTGTGGAAAGAATATCAAATGAATGTACTTAAATATGAGCAGAGGAAAGCAGGGCTTCATGGGGTGGCATTAAAAAGAAAGATAAAAATTGATAGGTCATATTATACGCGGAAAAAATTTAGTTGCAACGATAGCAGTAGGAAAAATTGAAGGAAAAAACTTTTGAGTGAGACCAAACCGTTCTACACAAAAAACAGTAGAGGACGCACTATACTCCCAATCCCGACAGACACGATTCAATAAGAGAGATATGTTTCAGAATGTATGGGTACTATTCTCCTTTTATTGTTGCTGAAGCATAAAATGAGTGTACTTTCGTTTCATTAGCGTATAAAATTCTCACGTTCATACTCCATCTCCAACAGTCTGTTGCAACATACATGCCTTAGAAATGGGCCTTTTAAACTAAAATCAAAATCCTAAAACAAACGAAATAATATTGACTTGGGTTTCTAGTATTTCTAGAAAAAATTCGAGGAATAAGTTTACTAGGTCACAATAACACCTAGAGTCCTACCAAATTTTATGTCTTAAGAATAGGTTGGCAACCAGGAACGAAAAATAACGTCGGAAATATATGTTTGTACAGTCGGGCGCAGTTACATACCTATATTTAATCGAGGAAGTTTTTCAATGGAATATTATATCTTTGAGTTGAAAAAAAAGCACTTGGGATGGACCTATCCTTAGGAAAATAATCAATGTTACAAGACTGATGACTAAAAAAATGATTTACCGGAAGTTTTCCGAAAATAATAGAATTAAAGAGACAGTTCAGGGAATATTATAACATTACACAAGTTTTTAGGAAAAAACTGCAAAAAAATAAGCAAGGAAGCGTAGTGAGAAGAACATACTTAGCTACAAATATTCTAATAACTAATCACTGTTATTTACTAATAGGGCGGGGCACAGAAGATACGTACTCCGGGCGGCAAATTTCATAGGGCGGCAAAATTGGAAAAGTTAATAAATAAAATTGTTAAATTATTCAACAACATTTATCACTTTACAAATTATTAAATAATAATTTTAATCAAACTTCTTAGTAGGCAATATAGGGTGTGAAATTTCAACTACTGCATCTCAAAAAATAGCTTCCAGCCCTGACTCTTATGACCTCAACCTCCGTCAATATGTCAGGATGTCTAGGAGTTTAAAAAAAATTGAAAAAATAAGGGTAAAGAATGGAAGAATTATAATTTTATTCGTAAAGCAAAACAATCCGGTTTTATGCTGGCTCAGGAAAATGAAGGCATGGGGATCAGTTTGGCAGAATGGTCGGACGGTGAAAGAATTTAAAATTACGAACACATGAGTGGAATTCGTTCAAGGAATACATTTTTTTTCAAATTTGCACGGTTTATGAAACAATCGATCGATAATTATGTACGAAAGTGATAAAAACCATTTCGTTGCGAACTATTTCATTCAAAAATGCCTTTCTGAATAGATAATAACTTCGCACTATCGATGAAATGTTTACTCCAGGTGAACGTATTTTTATTTATAGCAATTATTTATCCATCGTATTCGGCGATTTACACTTCTCGCGTGGTCCTCAGTGAAATAAATGTCATATTTAAACGGAGATACACGTGCGAAGTTCATTACCACACGATTAATGACCGCCTTTTATGAAAACGCGATGGCGTCACTCTGTCTATGAAAATCTTATCAAAGGCGAATCCATTTATTTATTTTTATTTTCATCAAATCCAAAAACAGTCAAGGACACCTGAAACATACGATTCATAAACCACGGGCTAAACATTTAACTTCAAAAAATATAAAAAATCAACTAAACCATGGGCTAAACATTTAACTTCAAAAAATAAAAAAACAACTAAACCATGGGCTAAACATTTAACTTCAAAATATAAAAAACAACTCACTAAATCGACTCAGATAAAACGAATTGTATCACTAACACGATCGCCTCATCCTCTCCTTTAGTAATTGATGACGATAGGGGAAAAGCAAGAGGGATTTAGAGAGGAAGTTTTCTGATGGCGGTCGTATTTGATGAATTGATAATGTAATACCAACGAAATAAGTCTTGATGGAATTATAAAATTTTATCCCAAGTAAACATATTTTTATTTTATTTAAAAAAATTTTATTCTCAACTCAAACCACCGGATACAGCTCTTATTGGCCATTTTATACCGGGGTATTCAACAAATGTAACAATTAAACGTAAACGAACAACCATGCCCTGGACCGGAGAAACCTACCCGGGCGGCACTCGAACCCGCGACCTCTTGTTCGGCAGGCGAGGACGTTACCCCGTCGCCACCGGCCAGTATTTGTTATTATTATATATATATTTTATTATATTATATGTATATTATTGTTTTTACACCTCACACCCGTTATACGGGAGAAATAGAAATTTTTCGCAAGGTCCGGAGTGGGGTATTTTGTGGGTATATAAATATCCGTGCATGGCATCCACCCTCCCCCCCCAACCCTCCGGAGGGGGTAAAACGTGGATTCCAGCCTCGCTCCGTGATTGCGCCGCAAGCGACGCACATAGTTGAGCGATAGCAGCGCCTACCCGCGGATGGCATCCGAGGCACACACACACACCCCTTCACCTCATCCCCTGGCCCTTTTGTCCGCGGGCCAATCATGTTTGAGGGGGCAAACGTCCTGGAAGGTCAAAAGTTCAAGCCCTGCGGCGGGACCCACCACCCCACCACTACCCACCGTACTCTCTCTTCTTTTTTACCTCTATTTCCAGCCGCTCCACATCCCTTTACTCACCCCCACCCCCAAAGAATCTTCCTTCAACCCTTTCTAAAAATGTAAAGACCTCCTCGAATGTTTAGAATCGTCTCATGCTCGATTTGGTGGAAGTTAGATATATCCATGATGAAAGAAAACAGACGGTAATTTCCACTCTTTTAATTCAAAACACAACAGGAAACATAATAAAATATACACTGTTGTATGTTCTACTACACGCAAGTGAGGTATGGACAATGACCGCAGCGGAGAAAGCAAGGATAGAGGGCTTTGGAATGTGGTGCTACAGAAGAATGATGAAAATCAAATGGATCGACCGAGTTAGTAACGAGGAAGTCCTAAAAAGGGTGGGAGAGAAGAGAAGCCTCATGAAAACCTTAATAAGAAGACGGAACAACCTTATAGGTCACATCTTGAGACATGATGGCCTGATGAAGACAATCGTCGAAGGACAGGTGGAAGGCAAGAATGGAAAAGGAAGCCCTCGAACAAAATATATGGAACAAGTAAAGAGAGATGTGAAAGAGAAGAAATACGTAGGAGTGAAAAGATTAGCTGATAGGAGAACTGAGTGGAGAGCTGCGTCAATCCAATCCTAGGATTGTTGACTAGCGATGATGATGATGATTATGAATCGCATGACTCGTGTATATATTGGTCGTTAATTATGCCTTTTCAAAATTGTTTTTTTTTCATCGCCTCTGTAGTGAGTATTATGCGGTTTATTCGATATTTTTCCCTAAACTCGCTCTCCGGTAACAAATGCTCATTTACTCAACAGATCAGTATATTGATGGCTAAAGGCCGGGACACAATGAACGTTAACGTGAGACGCGAGCCGTTGACGGGAATCGGTAAAAATATGGCGGAAGGGAAAGCTTAATGGAAGGGACACAACCACCGTTTACAGAGAGTACGTAAACGCGAGAGATGGGCAACTTTCATCTCTTCCCGTGTCCCGTACACGGAAAGCCAATCACAGCGATACAGCATTGTTGGCGCCCATTGCTAAATATGGCAGTTGTTGTTGTCGTGCAACGTGAGCTGAAGAGAAGTCAGTTCAGGTAAGCTATTACTTAATTTAATTTACGTGCATACTATCCTCGTCGATTTCGAACAATCTTCAAAACTCTTCCTTTACACAAACGAAAAGACTGAAGACCACAAACAAAACCACTGCGCGGGCGTTAGTCAATTTTCTTTCCGACCACGGGAACGTCAATTGTGACCGCGCGGTGGCGTTCCCCGTCTCACGTTCTCCCGGATCCCGTATGCCGTCTCACGTTAGCGTTGATTGTGTCCCAGCCTTAAGTTCTAACAACACGTTTCTCAAAATTTGGCCGGTCTGAGTTAATACTGCTAATACTGTTAATAAAAAATAAAATTCAAGGAAAAAAAAACTTTTTTGCAAATGTATGCTTCTTTTTCAGTTTTATGCATTTTTGGTTTTTAATTAAAATTAAAATCATATATGATTAAAAAAATAAATCGTTTTTTTGCTCTCATGAAAAGTTGCTATTTTTGAGATACGTGTTGTTAGTACTTAGCCATCGATATATTACATTGTTAAACATAGTTTTTTGTATCAAGTGTGTTCATTATTCAAGCAATAGCAAAATTTTGAGTCGCGTTCCCATTTGAGAACATGCTTGAAAACGCATTTAAAAAGTTTTGTCCGGATTAAAAAAAATGATATCTCATTATTAGTTGTTGAATAAATAGGATGTACAAAAAATTAATAAAAATCAGTCGGTAAGTTAGTTATGCCATTAAAGTGTTAACGGAGCCCGAGGATATGCCATCATCCCTGGCTTCCATCCTGATCTCCATAGCAATCCTGATTTCCATAAATATCGCCCCATTCCTAACCTCAACCCCTGTAACACCTCCACCCCCTTGACGACATAAATCATACAATTTCAATCTTGGTCGCATGATTAGAAACAGAAAAAAAGGAATCTAGTAGTGAATATTGAATGGGAAATTGAGCTTTCATAGGCAATGAATTTTTACAAAAATCTTGAATTGAAGCAATTTTGGCAAATGCAGGTATTTTTCTAAGGTTCTTCATTTGCATAGCATATCCTTGCACCATGCCATCCGATTTCAAAAGATCCGCCCACTTCAATAAATCTACACACCATACGCTATGTTAATATTTATTAAAGTTTAATCACATATATGGTAAAATAGTGTTTCTGAGATCACTAAACGGAGTTTGCAGCGATAAACAAATACATTTTCCCAAAACGGACTCTCTGAGAATATTATACAATGGATCTTCAACTTTTTACCTTATTTATATGGGGCCGAAAATATCCATTATAACAAACTTATATAATTAGTGAGTAATATAAAAATGTTACTAACCATATAGGAGAATCAAAATTACATTGGTGAAACTTCATTATTTTATCCATCATAAAATACGAGGGTGAATGGAATTTGACTACAGCACTGCAGTTATTGGTTCCTTCGCCAATGCGTAGGACCACCCACGTGACCTTAGACCGCTCAATTGTTGCGTGGCAGTGGTTTAGGATGACGCTCCCGCTTGGCTTGCCCGCCAGGTGAGAACTACACTCAATCATTCGATTTTTGAAAGAGAAAATGTTTTCTCCGATATAAATTCGTCACCAGTTAGTGGAAGTGAACGAGGAGAAGTGTATGGTCATTTAGTCACTGTGGAAATGGTGCTGGGAGTTTTCTGATGGACAGGAGAACGTCCATGATGAGCACAGTGGTGGATACAGATGGGGGGCGCAGGGGGCGCGCATCCCCCATTTGTGGGGCCGCCCGTATGGCCAAACATCGCAGAACCACAATTCTAACTTTTTTGTATCGTGAGATGGCATTGCCTTGTGTTTTCACATAATCACTTTAATAAAAACCTTAAAATTTGCATTTGACTCGTTTATTTTTTATTACGATAAAAGTAGAGGTAACTCAAGGTATATTTTGCGCCCCACCCCTTGAGTTTTTCCTGTATCCGCTACTGGATAAGCAGCGGTCGGGGCCGGCTTCAATTGACGATATGGTGCAAGATAACCGGATAATAACCCTTCATGAGATAAAGGAGGGTTTTAATGAAGAGCGCACATCTATGTGCAGAATAATGAGTCAAAGATCCTCAGTTACAACAAGATGTCAGCCAGGCGGTTCCCTAAGCAGCTCACCGATGAATACAAGAGAAAGCGCGTCCACACGTGCCACATCAAACGATCGCCCTACTCAATGTATTCGGTTGGGATATCATCCACCACATTACTTACAGCCCGAAAGTTGCCCCAAGCAACTACTACCCTTTTTCCCCAGAAATTCTAGTCGGACGTGGGAGCGTTAAGACGCAGTCGATAGTTGGCTTCGCGACGCGGAGGGGTGAGTGGTGCGACACCGGTGTTAAAAAGCTGGTTACAATGATGCAAAAAATAATTGATCACCACGGTGATTATATAGATAAATAGCTTAATAGTTGGCTTCGCGAAGCGGCGGGTGAGTGGTACGACGATGGTGTTAAAAAGCTGGTTACAAGGATTCAAAACATAATTGATCACCATGGTGACTTTATAGATAAATAGCTTAATGCTCAGGCTTTTCAATGATGCACGTAAAGTTGAGAATAAATTGATTTTCCACTTTTTTTTTAAATAGGACACCTTACTTTTCAGTGCGCCTACGTTAAGCTACATATTGATAGCTAAGTTCTAACAGCACGTATCTCAAAAATAGCAACTTTTCAAGAGAGAAAAAAATGATTAATTTATTGTATTTGTACATTGAAATTAAAAACCAAAAGTTCATAAAACTGAAAAATAAGCATTTATTTGCAAACAAAGAGTTTTTTTGCTTGTATTCTATTGTTTAAAATGTTATTACTCTTTCTTTAAGATACCTGTCTCAAACCGGCCGAATTTGAGATACGTGTTGTTAGAACTTAGCCGTCGATATGTTAATTTCCACACTTTAATATATAACCCTAACACCGACAATAGTTTTGATACTCTCTATCATTTTTTAACTATGATATAGTGTGTCGAAACATTGAAAATGACAGAGTGTAGAAACCATGGTCGGTATTGTAGTAATATATTATCGTGAAAATATTACTATTTGTTATTTAAATTTCACCATGGATATATCGAATTTCTGCTACGCCAAGCCAAGCCAAGACTTTACGTTCATTATTTTATACCCAGTTGAATACACACTAAAATATCATTAGTTAGATTATAGTATGAGACTACAATAGCTCCAAATTATAATTTTATTCAAAGTATTTCAAAAGTATATAGTGCTGAAAATTCGATTTATCTCTATAGTGATAAACAACATGGTGGGTCATATGATAGCTGGAGAAGAGGGCCACATACTGAATAATTTATGCGGCACGCGAATTTAGAACCGGAGGCGGCCTCTGCACTGTCTCCATTCTGAAAAATGCACGGGGCGAAGAGCAAATGTCACGCCAAACCAGGGACGAAAAATTGGGCGACGTATTCCGAAGCTAATCCCTTTGTCCCTCTCGTTCTCCGCCTCCATAGATCTTGCTCCACTGAATGACACTGTGCTAAAAGATGCAAATGATGCGGGATGGATACATTGAAAAATTCATCCTGTTATCGGCGAAAGAGAGAGAGGAAAAAAACAGGGATAAAGAGGAAAGAGTTTGAAAATTTCAGGAACACTACAGCGCGTGACGCCGGAGTGTGACGTCACCCATCTGGAGAGAAATGGGGGCGTGTCACTTCGGATAAGCATAAAAAGGCAGGGATTTCTGTAGAGCAGAGGATATTTCTAGCTGACATTACGAATTGGAAATGGCACAGAAAAAAATACCTTCTATTGTATATACTGCGCGGCATAAGCTTCATGTGCTTCTACTTGATGTGGAGATCTAAAGGCCGTTTTACACGGGGCACGGAATTGCGCAGGTTAGAACTGCATTAATTTCTAAAATGGCGTGGAATTGCGCGAATGCATGGACGAAATTAGAACAGGGGCTATTTTGCTACCTCACCTCCACGCATTCTCGCTAGTGTTCCAGCAATTCACGTAATTTGGACTGCGCCTTCGTACATACGTCAGATTGCGCAAGTTCATGCACCGTGTAAAACAGGCATAAGGTTCGTTAATGTGATAAATATTTTACTTGAAATTGGATCCATCCGGCAGAGCTTATAATCACTCCGGGTGGTAAATAAAGGTACCAGGTTGACTAGTAACATCAATTTGCCCCTACCGCCGAAAGAGTTGACATTCATTTCTCTTAGAAATCTACAAATACATTTATCTGCATACTACACCGCAAGCCGCATCAATAGGCGTGAGGCAGGGGGTGTTAGGACACCAGTCGTTTACATATAAAAGGAAATACTCTAACGAAATTACGATTCGTATTTATTAAGTCCTTTATGGTTCGGGGAAAAGCGAATTCCCGTATCTACCCATTAGGCAAAATATAACCCTTAATAAATCGTTGCCGTCGGAACTGGAAATATAGTGGGTTTCCTAACATAATGCCCTCCGAATCGCTCTTAAAGATATCTTTTCTCAATCACTCAAAAAAAATATAAGCGTAGCGCGCAGCCTCCGAGTCTCTAGCGGTCCCAGCCTAATTCGTTTAACACCTGTGTAACGCTTTCTGCACGCCCGAAGCAGTTTTTGACAGATGGTGCACCTTTACTTTGTATTTTATTGAGTTCACGGATGAAGTCTTAAAATGAAGAGGTCACAGTCAGGCCAACACAACAGCGAAGTCATCTCAAGTTTGAGTTTGTATTTGGCCTGATTCTAAAGACGTAAGGTGGCGTAGACAATGAAATTTACTATAAGCTGTGCTCTGAAAGTTAACGACGTATATATACACGAAACCTTCTTCAGACTCTATCGCGTCCATAAATGTGGAGAAAAAATATTCAAAACCCGTGGTTGGTGATAAATATTATCTGCACATATAACATAGTAATTACCCATTTCACACGAAAAAAATACTGAAAATTCAATAATACCAAGGAATTTATGACTTAGACGATATAAGGATAATCATATTATAAATTTGTTTAGACCTGCCATTTTAGGCAGTAGTTTTACAATGCTGCCATAGGAGGATGTATTTATTGATTTCTAAGGAAAGAGACATAATAGGGTAGTTTCCTTCATCAAAGAAAACGAAAGGTATCGATTGCAATGGGTTACCCACCATTAGTGTATTCATAATGTACAAATTATTTTGTTTTAGAAATCCCAGTTTAGACGAATGTCAAGGGTCAATTTTATCCTCTTTTGAAAAAGGCAAGATTAGCGGCCATGCGATTCCACTCCACGTGACGTCACAGGGACCTAGTTTCTATACGAGTAAATAGGAGTTTTACATCGTCTGAGAATACCAATGCATGCATGAGGCACAGAGCTCAGGGAAACATGTATTAATAACCACCTATCAATACTGGCTAAGGTCGGAAAGTTTTCTTCGTTTGATAAGGTATTAATAATACTTATTTAAGCCAAGCGCTACCAGCTAGCAGGGTACTCTGCTACCCGCAAGCATCCTGCGTCGTATCAGCGGTCAAAGCCTCGCCCCAAAGTCACCTCACTTGCGGATGCGGGAACCATAATGACGTCACACGGGGTTTTCCCAGCATTCATACTTAGCCGTCGCGTTTTCGCGCGCTAGAAAATTTTCACTTTTCATCCAATCGCGAAAAATACGTATCGTCATTTAAAAATCTTGCAGCGTGAAATACGCACTCCAGGAGTAATAACCTTTCGATTTAGGCAATAAAAAGTAATAGCAAACCACCCTATTCATGATATTATATTTTGCTCAGAAAGGTATATGCATGCGGATCATACATCAGTATGGCAGTGTTCTGGTTTGGTGCTCCAATGTCTTCCACGGCGGAGTGCTTGCCAAAGGAGGCTGAGGGCGTGGGAACGGATGAATGTTTCAGCAGAGGATGAACGGCTAACCATTCCTCTTTCCCATCTAAGACACGAGGGAGAAATAGAGAGGGCACTGGAGGCTGGAGCTGGATAAGGGGGCGGGGCATCGTCGCGCCGCGTCCCTCTTTTGTCGGGCGTTATCCGGAAAAGGTCAGAGGTCAAGACTCATACGGTGCAGCAGAGTTTAGAAAGGGTTTCCCACCCAGGCGAAAGGTTTTGAGACTGTGGCCAGGAAACTACTGCACAAAGTGTAAGAGAAATGGGCGAGTTTCGATGAAAAGAATGGACCACCACGTGGGAGGTTTAATATTTGCATTATTTACTTGCCGAGTATGTAATTACTTAGAAATAGCATCCTCATTCAACGATAACTGTTTTATCACGAGGGAATAGGTATATTATTTGAATTATTTACTTGCCGAGTATGTAATTACTTAGAAATAGCATCCTAATTCAACGATAACGGTTTTGTCACGACGTAAAAGGTATATTATTTTAATTATTTAGTTGCCAAGTATATACTTATTAATAGCATCTTGATTAAACAATAACTGTTTTATCTTTATCATGATATCGTTTTACATTCATATTCAGAATAGGTTAGCTGTAGCTTAATGTAAAAACAATTATTTTCTCTAATAGACCAAGTAATGAATGACGAAGTAAACATATGCTCTGGGTTTCCCCGGAAGAACAAATACAAATATGTAAATTTAACCAATTCTCCTCACACAATAAAAATTTAACTTGGTACAATTCTCTAGGAAATACGAAGAAAAAATATGACACCAAAGTAAAATTATACTTATTACATAATGAGGACATATTTGTACAGTAATACTGAGGAGGAAGGGAAGTTTCAGAAAAAAATTCCCAGATAATTTGTCACGGTTTGAGCGACTGACTCATATTTGGCAAGATTGAGTGACGTACCTTTACTTGTTGGTGTATCCTGCGTAAGCATTTGGCGCCCTAGCTAAAAATATTCCTCAACCAAAGTATTGGGAACGACCCTTAACTCTACCATCGGTGGTGCGATCACTTGTGCTTTGAGTAATGACTTGGAAACAGATCGCTAATTACGTTATCGGCGTTTCCTCCAAGTGGGAAGCAGTAGATTTGGGGTCCAACATTTTAAATAAAAAAATCATTAAAATAAATTTAACTTATAGATGAAAGCTCTCACAGAGGCAACTATTAAATGGATTTCATTTGGAAATAGACAGAGTGTATGAATTCTTAGCAGGTAGCGACAGGGTTTACAGATTACAAACCGAGATAAGAAAACATCTTTACGTATTTGTCGGTGGTATAGGACTTAGGAGGCAGGAAGTTAGGAGGTATCATCATTTCTAACACTGAAATGAAAACTTGGAAGTGTTCGGGCCCAAAATTCGCTCCGTTTCCCCTCCCCCCCCTATTTTCCCTTCTTCCCCATTGCGACCTTCCTGGCAAGGAACATGGAAGCGATTTCTCGTAGGCAACAATAGCAGAATGGCTACTATTAGGAAAACATTAGTTATAGCAACAGCTCTAATTTTTCTCATGTGCCTAATAAAGTCTACATCTGCAAACTACCCCGTAAACCGTCTCAATAGGAGTGGGTTTAGGACATTTAAATTGACTAATAAAAAGGAAATGTTCCAACGAACTACCGCCCAGCATTTACTAGTGTCCTTTATTGTTCTAGGGGAAAAACGACTTCCCGTACCTATCCGTTCGTTAAAGTCACGCGCTTACATAGATTAGCTATTGAGATATATGCTCAAAGTTTGCCCTTTTGACTGGGAAATTAGTGTTCTAACGTTTAAATTTACTCTTTGACTTCACAAATATGATTAATACACTTTATGAACACTTTTTATCAGTTCTTTCGGATAAAACATAGGAAGCGACGACACGTTCATCCGCACACCACAGCTTTTCATTACAATACTCTCTATTCCCTGTTCCGCGCCGATACCAACAATTAACGTCCTTTATGAATTGACTTATCGTTTTTCTCCCATTAATTGTTACATTAATATTTAACTCAACATTAATTGTTACACTCTGGTCGATAAATATTTTTTCATTCAAAATAAATATTTATTTCATTCAAAATTAATTGTTGACAGTATATTTCTAATAAAATACTGATGAAATTTTTCTAAATCTTCCCCAATACTGGCAAGAAGTCACGAAAACAGGATGAACTCAAATATGTAGCTACATCCACGTCTACGTCATTCTCCCGATCACCCGAACAAAGCTTCGATTTTTGGTCGCCAGTTGCCACACACTTATTTTTTATTGGCGAACACGTGAGGGCGATTACTACAAATACTTCTAGTAGTAATACAAACTTATCTCTGTAGCTATAATAAGGACACATATGCACTTCTCCATACACCGGAATAACCAACCAATAACCAACTCACCCTCATGAAGTTATAGCAATGGAACAATAAAGATTTTTATCACAAATAAAATAGGGTAGGATTTCTTTTTATTGTCTATCTGCTGAAAATAATTATCTACATTCGTACGATGAATTTTTCATATTGCAGGTCACTCCTGCTTTTTTTTGCTGAGATGAATCCCTGTAGGAGTATCCCTGTCTCCTTAACTTACACTGTAAAGGTAATACCAGTCCCTTTACACTCGTTTGAGCTAACTTTTCCCCTTAATGCATTCTATCGCACGGCTATTTCCGCTCTAGAGGTGTAAAATTCTCACTCGCAGCTGAACCACTTCTGACTACATGACCGGAGAAAATTGGAGAAAAGGACTGGAAAAACCGTTTAAAAAATAATAAAAAATAACGCAGGTTATGACAATAATAGCTATAAAAATTTTAAACCTGATCTAGTTTGCTATTCCTTCTTTAAGTCAAAAGCACATGCAATTTTTTTTTAAATTCCTTCCACGCTGCCATTAATTTCTTATCTAGTTCCACCTGTCATTTCTTCCGTACTGTGATGAAGCCATTGAAAAAAAGCTTCCTTAAAATAGCTAAGTCTTTTGCCAGCTCATATAACTCAGCCAGCAAATACAGCTCCTTCTCCACCAATTGTAAATATGAACGAACTTTCATAGTGATGCATGTGTCTTTATGATCAATATCACTTTTGTATATGTTTAGTTTATTTTCTGTTTTTAAGTTCATTTGTTGTTTGTTTTGTTTATTTGTGAGCATGTTTGATTTTATTTTGATTTCTTTTATTTCTTTGTTTGAGACGATGCTATGGTGTTAAAAGATAAACAATGAATTGTTAAGGAGAGAGCCATCTTGAAGTGGATGTAAAATAGGATTGAGAATAAAACAGAGTGCCAAGTGATATTTACATTGATTTTTATCGCGGTGATACGCTAATAGGAAAAGAATACGTCCTAAAAAGACACCACGACAATATAAATTGCAAATATAGCTGGCTCATTTTGTAGGAAAAATACACTCATTTAAAAATACGTGGAAACTTCTATCGGGATACTGGGATACCGCCTTCAGCGTGGTACCCCCGGACCGTTTACCCGTAAACCTACATCGCGTGATTGACGGCTACCTGATCAGAGATTTCTAGGAAAACTCGAACGGAAAAGCGTTGCATAAGTTCTCTGGACTGTCGGGTTTTCGTTCATGTATCTTTGATCTCTTTCCTCACGCATACATTCCACTGCAAGCTCTCAATCGCCTTCTGTTATCCCGGAAACCCGGTCATATATCTCGCCAAATATTTCCTTCGCTTCGCGACAGGTCCGGAAATTAAACTCCCCAATCAGTGAAGTTGGCGTACGGTTTGACATTATTCCTAGTAAAGTCCACGGTTCCCAAGAACGCCTTTTGCGGAGAGCATCAATACTGGATGCAAGCTCGTCAATCACTTATGGAAACCCAGATAATACGGCATTTTTAGAGAAAAAAAATGTGAAAAAATGCGAAAAATTGAAACGGTTTAATTTTCCCTGAATACTTATAGTTTAAAAAAAAGTTGTTAAACGAACAATTTTTTAAATTTAAAAGCTCGATTTTCCATTTTACATCACTGATTCACGTCAAGTCAAAATTATTTCATGTGAAACCTCAGAATGCACGCTTCAGAGATTTGTTCGCAATAGGCGTCAGGTTGTAACTACATTCAACGAGTACCTGGAAACAATAATAATCCTTATTAAAATTAAAGACCTGTGTCAATGGTTGTTTTTTACACTTGAATTTTCAATTTTCATAAAAAAACTGATTCGCAATTAGATGCCTGAATTGTGAAGTTGAGGAAATTTCATAACTTGCACGATAAAAAAAATCTTAATATATTTTCTCTAAAATATTTGAGTGGTCAAGTTGTCTCCTTCCAAGCAGTCAATATCAATGCCAGACTGCCATATGATGGGCAAGGTACGCCCATTATCCATACACTACAGTGGCGGATTCAGGATAGGGAAAAGCTGAGTTGCTAAGATTACGATTATATATAGTGTAAATTGGATACCCAAGGGGGTGGATAGCACCCCATTGCCGCTCTCTGGATCTACCACTGGATTGTAACATACAAAATGCGTGTAAAATAAGCCATTAGTTCAGAACTAATTTGTATTACAACTCGTTAAAGAAGGTAAATATGTAGGAAAATATAACTAAACACTTTGTGCAAAGTGGTAACCCCCAAATACTTCGATTTTACCTAGTGTGTGTTTCGACCCAATAAGGGGGGACTATAGCCCCCTTACCAACTCCCCCCTTCTATCCGTCACTGAATTAAACTGCATGCGAGCGAGACAAAGAGACTGAATGGTTTTATAGCTTGCGTAATTTCGATAGCTTGGAGATAACCGCAAGGGATGCCATCATGCAATAGGAGGAGACAAAAAGGAGACTCCATTCAGTGGTGAAATCACCAGAGACGAAGTTGCATCTAGGGGAAAGAAAAATAACGGGAAAAAACTTTACAAAGAAGTAATAGAATGTTACGATTTTACGCTCGTGAAAAACGGTTTCTTACAAGAATGTTGACGGCAGAAACAAAATTCAGTGGAACATCAAGAATGAGTCAAATCATGTGCAATTGTTGAAAAAAGGACATCCGTCGGGAAAATTCAACATCATAAACAGCCATCAATCTTAACATTGGTTTGATGCAGCTCTCCACTCAGTTCTTTGATCGGCCAATCTTTTCACACCAACAGAATTCTTCTGCTTCAAATTCTCCATGAATTTCATCCCTTTACCCAAAAAATTTATGCAATCAGCTTGAAATTTTCCGATTGGAATAACCTGGTTGAGAACCCGAGAAGAATTCCTCAATATTATCCACCAGGAAAAATTAACAATGTTTATATTACTCCCCATTTTTAAAAGCATTTTCTCTTTTTCCAATATTTGAGGCGCGTAAGTATTAGAGAAAAATGGATAAAGCAGTGAGGACATCAGACGTTCGTCAATATCTAAGAGCTTATGGGAGGATCGTAAGAGTGCAAAGAAAAGTCTTGTGAAGAGTCTAATCTGGAGTGGAGCACTTTACGGAGCGGAAACATGAACACTTACTAAGGAGGACGAGAGAAGACTGGAGACGTTCAAGATTTAGGTGTGGAGAAGAATAGAGAAATAAAGAGGACGGAAAAAGGAGGTACGACGAAGTGCTGGATATGGATGGTGAGGAGAGACAGCTTATAGATGAGATACGGAGGAGACAGAAGGTATGGATAGTGAGTACTGAGCGGGGAGAGGAATGTTGAAAACAGTATAAGAGGGTAAAAGAGGGACAGGAAGGAAAAGATTTTTTTGATAGAATGAAACGGAGTAGGTATTATTGACGATTTAATTCCATGGTGGGAGGGGATATTGCCAGAATATTTCTTAAATACTCCATACAGATCTACCTTAATCAGTGAAATATTATAATAAAATAATTAACTAGCAATATCAGTATCTTCGCGAGCACTTCAACAATATGATCGTGCACAGAAACGGACAGACCTTATACATGATACCTCCATAACATCAGAAAGATCTCCACAGAAGAGAATATAGTGTATGAGATTACGTTCCAAGTTATGCAAATGGCAGAAAATACACTTTTAAGTGACTCAGTTAGTTAGATCGGCTCTGACCCGACTTCCTGCACCGCACGTGAATACCACAGCCCCTCAAAGTGGTTCTTAAAAGAAAAGTGCTTGGGGAATATCACCTCCCAACGGCGTAGCTTGCATCAGCGCGCCAAAAATATTATTTTCCATCCTCCCTGGAGGTATCGGTGAACACAGTGGTGGATACATGCGGGGGGCGTGCGTCCCCCCCTTGTTGGACCGTCCGCATTGCCGAACATCTTAGAACCACAATTGTAACTTTTTTATACCATAGGATGGGATTGTCTGGTACATGTGTATTATCAGTTTAAATAGAACTTTCTTAAGCTTTGCATGTGACTTAGTTATTTGCCATTACAACAAAAAAAATCGAAAAGGAAAAAACACAGCGTTGTGTCACTCTACTACACAATGGCCAACATTTTGAGGTATCGAAGCGATTGAATTATTTTTATAATTACTTTTTACACGTAATAATAATAATAATAATAAGGCCACTCAGACAGTAATGTGAAGACGTACGAAAAAGTTATAACGGTAATGTTAAAAAAACAGCGAAATTTTTTAACGAAGTATTGAATCGTTACTTATCCATTTATGTGTTTGAAAACGTAATTGGAAAATATTCGCGTTTTACTGGGAAAAAATCTTGTTTTGAGTAGCTCTGCTAGGTCATTAATGGTATTTTACCTTTTATAGCTTTCAAACATAAATATCGATATTTATTTGGAGCAAAATCTCGCACGGAATTAGTACACTTGTTACGATACAATACGCAATCTCGCTCAGAGCGTCTTTAATAGACTCGTCGCGCGCGATACAAGTATCGCATTCAGCGCACGTATCGCCGCAAAACCTTGGCGTGTCTCGCGTGGGACGACATTGAAGGGTCGAGGAGCAGAGGAGGAGGGGTGGGAGGAGAGAGGGGAAGTGTTGTATGTGGGAGGGGAGGGGAAGTGTTGTATGTGGGAGGGGAGGGGAAGTCGGGGGTGGGGGGGGGAGGTGCGGTGGCTTCTCTCACCCGCGCCCCGAGCGGCAGCGGCGATTCAGTCGAGCACAGGCGCCGGCGCCGATCGACGTCGACAAACGCCCGCGGCTCCGCGCGGACCACGTCCAGAAACACAGAAACTACAAGAGGAGACAGTGCGACAGACAGCAAGCAATCTAACGCGATCTCGCAGCCAACGCTGTACACCGGGAGCGTCCGGGCAACGTCAGGGAATCACCAAGGGGCGACCGGCCGGTAGGAGAAGGCACCCCGCACCACGGGGAACCCTGGCATGGTCTCGTCCTCTCCAAAACATCTTTCATCGCCGAGTTTATTCCGATTCTTCGTCGTAGGTGTCCTACGCGAGTGACCAACAAACGGAGGACCCAAGGTCCCCATTCAGGATGGGAACTTAAAGAGAAAAGTGGCGAAAAAAACGTAGGTGAAGGGAGAAGAAGTAAGACGAAAACGAGTTTATCTGACAGGAGGAGAAGGGGATCACAAGTGCGAAGGAGGTCAAGGGTCAGAACGAAGGATTGAGAGACACAAGACACAGCGACAAACGGCGTGGAAGAAGAAGAAGAGCGAATTACACGCATAGAGAAGTGGTAAAAATCATGGGAGACGATTGAAGTCCTATTAATAGTAAATTACGAATATAACAGAAGAGAAAGAGAAGATACTCTGTGACCACGGCAAGAAAACAAGAATAAAACCGGAGGAAGAAAGCAGTGACCCTCAAGGGAGTCCAACAGGACAAAAAATACACAAAAATAAGGATCGGAGAGGCGTATTGTTCTTCAGAGGAAAAAACAAACAACTAATAGCGTGACTCCTTCCGCATCGTTGGATTGCGAGAGGGGAAGTGCTAGGTGGATAGAGGAGCAAATATTCGTCGCATAATAAAATAGGAAGGGAGTGCTTTCGCAGGAAGGGGAAGAGCGGGACTCTTCATCCTTGTAGTAGCGCATTTCTCCCGTCTTCGATCCGTTAAGAGTGAGGGGTTCATTCACAACACCGGCCGGCTCCACGCAGCTGACAGCAAGACGCACAAGTTGTGTAATTTAGAGGGTAACGTTGCAGATTCTCATGAGGTGTTCATTCGTCGTTCATCACTCTCGCTCGCATCCGCGTGATTGAGACATTAAATCCCACCATAATTGCAACTTATCCAGTTAAAAAAAAGGGTGGCAACATTTGAAGAGGTTAAAAAAAAAGTTTTTAACTCGTTGAACGCTTTAGAGAACTTTGTGCAATCTTCTCGTCGTGTCACCGATATTTCGAGGAAGGAGGCTTCATCCTGGTCCCGGTGATACTTTCAGTCCAATTATCCGCCTCTTTCTTCCTTTCTCTGCGGTCTCATTGAGGTTTACCGCCCCATCAAAGGTTACTCACGAGCTCTTCCCTTGAAACAGAGAACTTTTTGCGTCACCTCACTCTCATCTTGCTGGGGACTGTCCCTAAAAGGGAGCGCAGTGGTACTTTTCACCGCTCGATTCCGCCAAAAGCACTTTGACGGTCGTCCATCCGAGACCACAAAACCCTACGGACTGGGAGGACTCGAGGGAAAGGAGTTTGTTCTCCTCCGCTGGGTCCACAGAAAGGAGCAGAAAGGAGTTTTTTTGCTGAAGGAGGAGGTGGATTCGGACTGCAGTGTCCGAGGGAGATAACGGAAGGTTGGAAGTAGCAACACAACACAAGAGTAAAAGGGTCAAACACCCATACACACCAACACCACAGGGTATCGCGACAAAAGGAGGAGGTAAGAGACGACAAACCCACACACACGAGAAGTCCGCCACACGAAATCGACCGGTGTTGGAGTCGCGGACGGAGGCGAGGGACAAAGCGGCGAAGAAGAGAGAAGAGGCCAATCTTCACGCAAGGGTTCGTCCCGGAGAGAGAGAGCAGGCGATCCCCGGGGGGAGAAGGAGAGGAAGGACCGTCAGCGAGGGAAGCGAAGCAGCCAGCCATCCGGGAAAAGGACGGCCCGAAACACGGTGAGTAGGAACCCATCCTCCCCATTCATGATCGCTCGGCAACTTAATTACTACTCGTGCAAAACAATCGAGCGCGTTTTCATTCATCAAAACGATTGCGGATCATGTAGAGAGATAATTGATAGGATGTTCAAATAATGTTCAATCGATTAAGGAGAGCCTCCATACACATCTACATGCTACCCCGAAAGAAGACTCAACTGGCGTGTGGCGGGGGGTGTAAACACAATAGGGTGGTTTCCTATTCTTTTTGAATTGCCTAAATCGAAGGATTATTACCCCTGGAGTACGTATTTCACGCTTTTAGATTTTTAAATGGCGATATCTATTTTTCGCGATAAAATGAAAAGTGAAAATTTTCAAGCGCGTGAAAACGAGACGGCTAAGTATGAGTGCTGGGAAAAGCCCGTTTGACGTCATTCTGGTTCCGGCTGCCGCCGTGTGAGGCCACCTTGGTGCAAGGCTATGAGCGCCGCTGCGACGCAGGCTGCTAGCAGGTAGCGCTTGGCTTGAATAAGGATTATTAATACCCTATCAAACGAAGGAAACTTTTCGACCGTAAGCAATTTTAATAGGTGATTATTGAGAGATGTTTCCCTCAGCTCTGTGCCTCATGCATGCATTGATAATCTCAGACGATGTGAAACTTCTGACTACCTGTATAGCATCTAGGTCCCTGTGACGTCACGTGGAGTGGCATTCCATGGCCGCCAATCTGACCTTTTTCAAAAGAGGCTAAAATTGACCATTAACATTCGTCTAAACTAGGATTTCTATAAAATCAAATAATTTGTAAATTATGAATACTCTAATGGTGGGTAACGAATCGGAAGCAATGCCTTTCGTTTTCTTTGATGAAGGAAACTACCCTATTGAGCGTGTTTCCTATCAAAACCAATGCGGCTCATTTTGAGATTATTAATGCAAGTTCAATTACTTTATAATCGATCAAGGAGAACCTCAAGTCACTTCTGCATCCACATGCTACCTCGCAAGCCATCTCAATAGGCGTGTGCAAACAAATAACAGAAAAAAATGTTCAATTTTTTATAGTTTTCCACAAGAATAGGAATAAAACAGGTTATTTTAGAAAAAAAACAAACTCACAGGATGGAGTGGGAAAAATTTTGATTGACTATTGTGTTAGGACACAACCCTCTGAAAAATAAAAAAGGAAATGTTCTACCGATGTATCACCTAGCATTCATTTAAGTCTTGTTTGGGGAAAACGAATTCCTATACCTATCCGTTCGGCAAAATATATCCCTTAATTTATCTTTTCTGTCGGACCTGGAAATATAGTGGAGTTCTTATGGTATGTTCTCCGTATCGCTTCAAAAGAGCTCTTTAGCGGTGCTGGTGACTAATCACCTCCCACCGGAGGCCTTTTGAGGCGGCTTACCGGGAAGAAAGACGGTTTAGAAAATCATGAAATGTTGATAAAAGTAAAACAACAAAAAACTTGGTAAATGTCGAGGACAGGACGCCACTTCAATAGGAAGGATTGACGATATCCCCTAAGAAACTTGCCACAAGAAATAAATCGGGGAAACGGGACGAACAGTCAGTCAAAACAGTCAAAATATTACAGAATTTGGGTGAAAAAAATAATAGCACAAATTATCAACTTAACTTTTGTAAAGCCTAAATCATATGGTCATTGATTCATTCCCTTCCGAGCGATACCTCAAGCTATCACTCCAATGATGGCGGAATAATAACCGTTTCATGAAAATCATTCTCCGCGGTGGCTCCAGGGATAGATATCCCATCCCTTTTTCCGTCGCTGAAACCATCGCTGGTACCGTCTGTCAGCCAATCAGAAGACGTGGCCGCCAGCTGCGATTTATTGTAACGCCACGGTCGTCTTTTAATTCAATGACAGTTGCAAACACGGAAAGTGACGTAATAAGCGATGGAAAAAGGGACGGTGGGAATGTCCGTGTGATTCAGAAAATGATGGGTCCAGAGATCAATCTTTTGGTCCCTTAAAACCTATCGCTGGAGTTATCATTTTAAGGATGGAAATATCGTTAGGGAGATTCCGCATTTTTTTCACTAGGAAAGGCACAAAACAATTTATTTTAGAAAGAAAGACATAAAACATAAGAGGATGTTGTGGGAAAATAGTTTGATCAACAATTAAGTCAGGAATATTGGGGCACAACTCCTTGGCAACCATGTTAACCGGAATACTTTTGAAAAGATCATTGAAATAATAGCGAAAAAAGTTCGGTGACTTCACAAACCTTCTGTGGCACAATCTTGAGAAAAGTATTATGGGAACGGATATTAAATTACGATCCTTTTTCTACTCTTCAAAAACAGAGCTCGGATCAAATTTCAGAGAGATAGTCAATTTTGGTACATTTTACTATCGAGGATTCATTCCGTTGGCTTCCTAAGTTGCAGTCACTATATTTTGTCATGCGGCAAAAATGAGAAAATTTTCCATTGCGACAAATTATTATATTCTTTAAACTGGGTGCGAAACATCTGAAGGATCTGACATCACCGTCAAAAGAATACAATGAGAACAATGTGATGCAATGCAGTCATAATCTCTTAAAATGATATCTTTACCGTTGGAACACTCCAAACTCCAGATGATATAGGATGGGGAAATTAACCATATTAGTCCGAGCAAGAGCTGGCTGGCCAAGGAATTACCGCGAGATTCCTTTTACACTGAAAAATATTTGGAAAAATGGAAAATATTTCTGAGATTATCATAATTACTGTCTTACACGGTTGAAAATTTTCCCTTGGAGTAAATTAAAAACTATAGCCAGCATGTATATAGTTTTTTGCGATGATAGTAAAGATGTTTCCTATTCTATCATTTATTTTCGCTCGTATCTGACACACTTCGATGCGATGTAGTTTCCCCAACCACCATAATCACTACCTGGAAAGAATACGGTAAAACTATAAAAATAACAACGAAAGCCATCACATTTCATTTATTTATTTTAAACGGAAGTTTTTAATCCTGCGCGTATCGATATCTTAATCCACTATACCCTTCACACACAATATATAGGAAATCGATGTAGGAAAGCATAGTCCTAAACGATTGGAAGGTTTACAATGTTATACATATATATCTAGATCCATTTTTACATAATGCCATGCGAGCCAACTCTACGGTTATAAAGTATACCGGGACTAGCCGCGGTGATAACTTTTACGGGAGTCACCCGCAATGCATAATCGTGCGAAAGATCCGCTGAGGAAAAATCATCCGCCTTGACCGGGATTCGAACCCGGATCCCCTTATTTCCGGAAATATTCTAAAACACATAATGGCAAGTTCGCAATTGAGAATTATCCATAGTCAGAATCCTGCGAGACATAATCAGCATTCTTTCCTCACTAAGTTTTGGTAGACGACTAAGAAAACGACCAAATTGATGCAGTTTTCCTTGCCTTCAAATTGTCGTGTGAGAGATATCGTTTTAGTGGTAGCCCACTAGGAGATGACGAGCCGGACATCCCGGGCGGTATAAATTATTTTCCCGGACGTCCAAGCAAATAAACAATCGATGAAAACGTGAAAAAGTGAAGGAAATAGTTATGAACTGGCTGTAAAATGAGGACTGTTTTGAAGGCGACAAAATTAATGTAGACTAACAAAGAATTTTTTTCGAAAAAAAAATTTCGTTCTTTCCTGAACACACCTCGTAGCTCTCGTTAGGAGAATAAAAAAAACAGTTTGGTTATTTAATAATGCCAAATATAAGCAGCACTACCCTCCATAAAAATGAATACGGTTTCTACATGTTTACGAATTAAAAAAAAATATTTGAAAGCTTGGATTATACCTCACACCAAAAACTTCGACATTAGATTTACAAAATAAAGTTTCATCATGACAGTTATTTTAGGCAGTTCGATAATATCTGAGCCTTAGCTAATTCGTATATTAATAATTTATACAGTTACAAATAGAATAACTAGTTGATCATCCAGTGCAGAAATCGCGCAGAAAAAATGACGCTGGTATAATATAGCCATTAGCCCTCACTATGTATTATTCACCTAAAATATGGCTCACAAAAGAGAGCGAATACAAACATGAAGGTTTTACTTGAATTTTCCCGGAAAAACAAGATAAGAGCATAGATGAGGTTTGACACCCGAAACTTGAAAGATAAAACGTAATACATTAATTTGTATGAATTCTCGTCACTGAGTATCGATATAACCGTCCCTATATACGTATCCTAATCCACCCCTATCCTCGCGCGGTCTTCCCTCCACGCCTTATCTCCCTTGATCAAAAGACTTTCCCAATTCCCCCCTCTTAGCCCCCGCGAAATCCCGAAGCTGCGCCGTGACGTCACGCGCCCATGAAGCCATAGCGATTCTAAAGCATGGGATTTCGGTTGCCACCTCCCTCTCCCCTGCCTTCCCCCCCCCCCCCCCCACCTCATTCCCACCATTGCGTGACGAGGCTTGAAACCCTACCTTACGAGGCCTTCCTAAACTTCTGATATCTCGGACTACTGCGAGCCTCTTCACAACGCTTCAAACTTTTCAGACAACCCTTTCCTCTCTCAAAATAAGCAAATGCCTGTTCTAACTTGGAAAGCTTATTTCCGGTAGCATTTTTCAAGGTAAAATTTTTATCGGAAAAAACTAATCTGACGCTGAAAACCTTTGAATGACATTACTTAATAGAAAAAATATCAGAGATATGATATCATTTTTTGTGAATATCCTTCACGCTGCCACAATTCAACCCTTAAAAACATAGAAAACATAAAGATCGCAGAGGGAGAGGAGCTGGTGAAGGTTCATAGTGTACGTTCATAGAAAATATTCTCGGGGAGCACCGTATTTGGGGCTTCAAGATTTGCGGCAAGGCCTCTTTAAGTATAAGTTACTGTGGATTATGCTAAAGTTTCGGATTTAACACTTCCATTATATTGACGCTTTGAAAGTAGGAATTAGGAATATAAAAATATATACACGAAAAGATTCATTCAGAGTATTAAAATATGTAAAATCAGAGAGTTAGAACTAACTAACTCAAATATAAACAAATTACCATCCGATATGAAATCACTTTCTTCTCTGCTACTATACAAGCGGTTTGTGCAAAGAATCTAATTGTCGACATAGCATTTAATTGCATTTCTTAATTCATGGCATTGAAATGTGATTGCTGTAACACTTGACATTATATATAAAATTCGAGGAATCAAGCGAGATGGAGTGGAATTGATTCACTTGACATTATTTTTTTTTAATTATATTCTGTTATTTTTTCATTTTTTTGTTACTTTTTGTTATGTTGATGCATCTTTTCACGATTCATACGTTACTTGATAACCGAAAGAATTTAAATCATATTAATAATATTACTTCGCCTACTCATGTATGAAATTTTGATGAAGAAAGCATACGATTCCGAAAATTCCGTTAAGTGAAAAAACTACTTCAAAAAAGATGATTAATCTACGATTGGACTGAAATAATGAGATCCAGGGTCGACTTAATGTGCTCTTCATTGAATTTGCTCCATCGAGTTATCTCCTATCGCTCCATCATGGCCTGGAACTTCGAGGCCTCCGGTCCACAGGGGACCGAGGCCCGTCGTAACGAGGAGGGCGTACAGAAAAAGAAGAAAACGAAACGCGATGCGCACGCCCGAGGACACACCAGCTACCTCTCTGCGATAGCTACATAAATTATTCCTCGAAGATGAGGCCATGAAATCAATCCGTGGATCATCATCGAATTCCATCACCGGACGCCCATATGCACGAGATATATGAAACGCCACTTTTACGAGCGCGCGTCCGATGACATTTTTTCGCGCCTACGCCAGTGACCAGCCCAGCATGTGAAAGCTATTTTTGGGAATGCCTTCGGGCGAGGGGATTATCGACCTGCCTGACCATATCCAGGATTACACAATTAGCCAAAAGCCAAGCGAGGCCTGAGGGAAATTTTCACGGCACTTGTCCCTTGGCTAATTGTAAGCAATAGGCAGATCAAGATCAGAGCATTTGAGCAGTTCGACAAGCGATTTCAGTCATCGATTTCCCGCTATCCAATTAATTAATCGACACTTCTCTTAAGAACGCTTTATTCGTGATTACTTTTTCTCAAGGAATAGACCAACTTTATTTTAACAAGTGCTTTTTCCTCTGTAGCCAAAGGTCCTTCCTTTATCGTTGGCACCGTTCGAGTTTCCTTCCTTAAAACTCGTCGAGGGCTCATGTTACATTTAATAATATTTTTATACATATCTTCTACCCTCTTCTTCCTAAATTAATATTCAAAAACTAAAAAGTACTTAAACTACAATAAGGTTCATTTTATTAAAAAAAGACCAACAACAGTGGAGCTCTTTACAAACGAATTAGAGGGTCTAGCAGGTTAAGATAGCGAAAAGGGGGCCCCAGATATTTAAAAAAATATAAACTATGCACTTGAAGTACATAAAAAATTATGTTTCCCTATAGTGTCAGGCATTAATAATGGATATTAACAAAAAAATTGAAACACGATTATTTGTTTTTTAACCATTGCTCCCGTTTTTATATTTGTAAAGACTTTTTCTTGATTTTGTAACGTATATACCATTTAGTTCAATAATCCTGATTTTTTCAAAATTTTTTGCCTCATAGCTAAAATTTTTATTTAGTTTGAAATTTTCAAAATTAAATTAAAAGTTTTAGGAAACAATGGAAACGCCGAAAAAATACATGTTGTTACCCCTACAGAAAGGTATAATCATAGTTTTTTCAGATTTTTAAATTATGTGAACACGGTCAAAAACACGAATAACTGCTTGGCGCCGTTTGCATCTATATATTATATTTTCATGAGAATATTTGATTTGATTTATGGGAGCAGCGATTGTTGATCAGTTTGCAATATTATTGATTAATAATAAATATTAACATAAGCAATGCCTATCGCACTAAGAATGATCGTAATTAATGTTTACAACCATTCTGTTAAGCTGCAAAGTCCAATGTTAAGGTCCGAAACTTTAGGGAAACACATAATTTTTGATGAACTTTAGGTGTATATTTTTCATTTTTCAAAACATCTGGGGGCACTTTTCACCATCTTAACCTTCTAGTCCCTCTAACGTTTCCGGAGCACAACTGCTGGAATCTATGATCAACAAATCAAAATTAAACTATCTAAATGATAATAAATTACTTTTTTTTAAATGTCCGAGACATGAAAAGAATATGCCAACCATATGCTCGTTCACGGGTATTGGAAAATAGCACGCCATGAGGCCCACTCCTCGCTTCACTCTCTTCATCTACATCTACATGATACCCCGAAAGCCACCTAAAAGGCGTGTGGCAGGGGGTGTTAGGACACCTGCCGGTTATAGCTAAAAAAAATTAAGTGCTCTAACGAAGTTGGGACTAGCATTTATTAAAGTCCTTTATGGTTCGGGGAAAAAACGAATTCCCATATCTATCCGTTCGGCAAAACATCTCTCTTAATTTATCGCTTCTATCGGACCTGGAAATATAGTGTGGCTCCAATATTATGTTCTCCGTGTCGCTCTTAAAGATATACATTCTCAATTGTTCAAGCAATCTAAGCCCAGCGCGCAGCCTCCGAGTCTCCAGTCTTGATTTCTTTACCGCTTCAAAATTAGGTATCATATTGAAATGTTCAAGGTACATAGATTAACTCCTCTGAAGACGAATCTATATCTGTAAAGGTGATTCGATTAAATACAAAGGTGAAATTTTAGTATCTATATAGATCGAAGAAACACTTTTTTATGCTTGAGATACAGGTGAATTTTTCACAAAGGGTCTACTCTTAGAAACCTAGACAGTTTCAAGTTAGTAGCGTAGCGTAGTTATAGCGCAATATGTGCCAATAACTGTTGATTATTATCAACGAGTATGATCCGTGACGATGACAACTTCCAATATAATTTCCTTTATTAAATAAGGCCGATATTGGGTTAGGTTGATAAGCGAAGTATAGCGTTTTTAGTGCCGAATAGACTCTGAGTTTTAGGGGGTATTTTATTAATGCACTAAAATAACATTAACCAAATAATTATCACTGATACATGCAAAATATCGAGTAGGTATGACACTTAAGAGTAAGACTTTATTGTAAAAAAAGTACAGAAGTAATATTTCACGAAAAAAACATACTAACAGTCAAGCGGGCTCGATACGTCATCTAAATCCGACAAGTGGTGAGAAATGATTATATACTGAGTAAAATCGTGTTAGAAAATGTGGAAGCGAAGAATACCAAAAGAAAGATACTAATTAGGCATGTTAAACAAGCGATGAAGGATGCATAAAGAGTATGCATGAAAGGAAAACGTGCAAAGAATACTTACTCTTCACACTCACGAACTTACAAGAACACTCCATCTGAACATTCGTTCTGACGTACTTGCACAATCAGACGTGTGCACGAAGGTGCAGTCAAAATTGCGTCGTATAAAGCGGTGAATTGCTAGAGCACATGCGAGAATGCGTGGACGTGAGATGGCAAAATAGCCCATGTTCTAATTTCGTTCTTGCGTTCGCGAAATTCCACGCCATTTTAGAAATTAATGCAGTGCTAACCTGCGCAATTCCGTGCCCCGTGTAAACGGCCTTTACTATATGCATATCAGTCATGACTACAATAAGTTGCTAATGATAATTCTTAGCCTGACATAGGTCGCATAATAAATCATTGTAAATCCGGCCGTTGCTTTTCTGCACTATTTTGATTGTATATTTTCACCGAATTCGCTAATACAATCGTGCTCGGACAACTTAAGATAGCAGGCATCTCCTGCAATGGTGACGCGTACTCTAATAGAGCTAGAAACGATCATAAACTGCATTGGCGTCAAATGGGGCAGATGAGACTTGGTAAACTTTAGATAGTGATCATAAATAGGAGCCTAAGTGGAAACAATTGTTACCATGGCATCGATGTCCCTCGGGGGAGAACCACGACAGGGTGATTGACCTATACTCGTATTAAAAGACACGGAAGTGCGAGCCCTGACACTTTGCTTTCCCTGATATGCGGGCGCCATTACCTCCGATAACAAGTGGCGCTGTCATGACACTCTTTCGCGTGGATCTTGACGCTTGCCAGCAACGAGGCAACCGCCGCAAAAGGAGACAGAAGAACACCATACACCTTAACTTTTATAAATATCTTATCAAGACGATACTTTGCCTGTTTTTGCGATACTTAATGGCATAAGATTATTTTAGGACGTTATTAAAACATTCCCCAAAACTCATGGATAATTCGAAAGTAATAATTATGTGCTTCGTCTATTTATCGAATCCCTTATTGGTCTTATTTTTAACGCAAAGTGATAGCTCAAAAAAATTTCAATTCAGGTATATCTTGAATTTCTAGTCCAGAAAATCGTATGTGCAAAACCTGATCCATATAATCAAATCTGAAATCTTATCCATCGTGGACTCCTATTCTGACAAACGATTCTATGGGACAATCTTTCAGACACGATTACATGGTTCAAATTTTATAAATGTGATTTTCTGGATTAGAAATTCAAGATACGTCTGCATGGAATTAATTTTATATACAACTTAGCGGTTAGGAGCGGGAAAAGTTTGAAAAGAGACGGTTTGATGATAGCTTTAAGTTAAATTTCCTTGATCGAATAAGGCCAGCAAGGGTTTAGATAAATAAGTGAAGCATGAAAAGAAAAGAGGGAAAGTTTGATCAGGGAACTTTAATTTGAAGAAATCATCATAGAAAATACCATTAGCAGTTTTTGGCACACATATCATTCTCGATCATCAGGTAGTTCACAGTCCTTCGTAATATTTTTCATTATTTACTTCACGCAAGTCCCTCTCACAGCAATTATTTCATGTTCGAAAATATTTGTTATGTACTTTCCTTCGCTCGAATTAACCCGAATCGATTAGAGCTTTGTTACAAAAAAAAGAAATAAATGACATTTATCAACAAAAAATATGATATAATTTTGGTAATTTTTTCAAAAAGAGTTTTTCAAGGCGAACGATCTTAAGACATGAAATTAATATTAAGCAAGTAATGAAAAATATTTCAAGGAGCTGTAATGATCGAGATCTGATGAATGGATGCCAATGGCTGATGATGATATTCGTCATGACGATAATAGCTTTATGTTAAATTCCCATGATGGAAAATGGTTCAGATAAATAAGCGAAGCATAAAATATCGAATCGATAAATAAGGTCGACATTTTAATAAATATTGACTGGATAAGACATTTAAGAGTCTTTGCTGTAAAATATGAAACAAAATTTACAAATACAGATCCAAGGTTAACATAGCAACAAACACTTAACGTCACATCAAAAAACAAAAATTTGTACACTGGAAAATGCTGTATTTTACACATCTGAGATATTTCATGATTACCCCTTGATAAAGTGAATTTCAATGGACAGGATTTATTTAAAATTAAGCTCAGTTCTCAAGCCTTTAGTGCGCCATTATGGGTGCATGAATTGCCAAGGGAGGAGGAGAATACCAAACACGGACACCATTAATTGAACTGATGAATTTGGAGTCTGCTGAATCTTAAAAGGGTGGAGATTATTCATTAAAAGTACTTTCCTGCGCATCGTGAATATTTCCCGATTGCATCAAATGATGGCAACAATTTACTTAAATTTTTCCTTAACTTACTTTAACTTACATACATTACGTTAACTTAACTCAACTTTTACCTTAAATACAGCTTAATCTACGATAAAAGCTAGATCATACGCGTTCGTCCCGTCGTATATTCATTTCCACTCATAAAAAACCGCTACAAACACCAATCTATAATTGATCACATTGCCTGACTTCTCGTTAATTATACGTGGTAATAAGTTCATTCATTTAAACAGAAAACGCGTTCCAGCACAAATTGAATAACTGTACCCTGAGTTAATATCAATGCTTTTTTTAAATGCTGATGATAACGATTGGCTTTTTATTTAATTTTTATCTCTTCTGTTATTCTCGGATTTTGCATGAAAAACAGAGTATTAATCTGTCATTTATTCTTGCGATATTCTTCGTATCATCGGCAGCAAAGATATTGTGTTTTCAAGGAAATTAGCGAAGTGTAAACGTGTACCCTGGAATCTTTCCGTATTCTTTGACATAATTTTGAAAAAAATGGAACTATAATTTTCACTCAACTACCGGTACTAATCACGGCTAATCCATTGGCGTGTATTAAAACAAATTAGTATGTTTAATATCGGCCGCAAGGCTGAGTTTCCATTAGAAAATACGTTGGTAAACTATCCTTCCAAACCGTTCATTGCGATCAATAGCTGCGAGTGTAATTTCATTCAGTAGCTTTCAAGAGAATATTGTTTTAGATTTGGTGTCCCAACGATGTAAGACAGTTATAAACTTAGGCTAATTTAATATCACGGAAAAGCGGAAAGCGCTATACTCTTAATGTGCTTAGATGCTATCAATTTTCACGAGGAAAACGATCATTATTAAAATATTTTCATCCCAGGGAAAATTATGTCTGCTGTCCTTAGGCGTCTAATCAATCCTCGTCCTTCAGTCTACTGAATTATAAGAGAAGCAATTTGGCATGACGATCCCAACCATTGTTGAAACCTGAGCCGTCGCTGAGATAACAATGGGGAGAAAGGCGAGGACGACGTTCTGTTTACATTCACATGCTCCCTAGCAACGACCGCCAATCGTAAAATCCTTTTACGACTACGTTTTCTCTCCCTCAATTCCACGCTTTTCATTTATTTTTTACGGACGATTCTCGGATTTGGCATGATAAAACAGCGTATTTATCGGTAATTTATTATTTTGTTGATATATTTCAAGTCATACGCAGCAAAAATATTGTGGCTTCCAAGAAATTAGCGAAGTATTACCGAACGAAGTTGTCTCTCCCCGTTTCCATTCTTTCTTTAAAATTATTTTGAAAAAAAGTGGAATTGTTATTTTCACTTAAGATCCTTGATTATATTAAATACTGAATTGAATATATTTTCGTATATTTTTTTCTTTTCCAACTTAATTTTCCAAGATTAAAAATTATTCGCAAACATATGATCAGACTTGGTAAGGACTCATAAAAGACTGATTTATTGAGGGAGTGTATTCGCGGTTGAGATCCTTGGGTTGCAGTCCCAAATGTCTGTAAAAAGTGTAATATTAGTGCTATTCGGCGTGGATTTCAAATTATTAACCAGGTGGGAAACGCGATCGTTTGTGGTCGGGAGTTAATGACATCCGATGTGTTAAATAATTTACTGAGACGAAGGACGAATACGATTCCGCCCATAATTATCGTTTAAAGAGGTGCAAAATAGGTATTGAGGAATTTACTTTGAGGTACCCTTTTCCCTAGAGAGATGAGTAACGCTAGTCATTTTCCATGCCTAATTTTTCATTTATTCTGACGCTGATTTTTTAAAACTTGACGAAAAAAACATTTCAATTTCAATCGATTTAATTTCACTCCTATTTTTCTGTAAAAAAAAAGAGCACCTCGAGCCTTCTCAGATTGAACAAAGAACCCAAATTGGCCGACCAATGGCAATAATAACAACTGATGGCAATCGAAATGCGTATGTTCCGGCCTGTACATCTCGGAGACTACGACACAAATCGCAAACAATTGCGAACTGTAGCCTCTCCCGCATAGTATCAACGATTTATTTTGCAAGTAAAGTCATTAAATTCGAATTTTTTACATTCCGCTCCAAAATGAGTCGTTTATAAATCTATCTGCCGGTCATCATCATTATGGGAATATCCGAGGACCCGTCCACCCTCACCCTCATTATTTTTTAGCCTACCTCTGAATAGTTTTCACCCCCTTGTTAAGCCGTTGATTCCGCCCGCCCCCCCCCCCCTCAGTAGGCCACTCTTCAATGGCATTACTTTGGGATTAAATCCGCGATTGATTATTTAACCCCCCCCCACACGCTTATTATCGATTCAAACACATCACAAATGACCGCTTCACGAACGAAAGATTCCATTAACGAGGCAACCCGCATGGAAATAAACGCGCGATCCACCGCGAACGATTTTAGCAACCTATTGTTGTTGCGAACCAGTGAAAAAAAGAAGGAAACGGATTAGGGCCTAATTAATACTTAATTATGGCGTTAGCCCTCGGCTAAAAAGGCTTTTATATTGAACTTGATGCGGAAATAACTAAACGATGCATTAGCGTAGCAGCTGAGGACGGATTTAGCCCCGGCGGAAAATTTGAGTACCATAATCGGGTAAATTAATGACACATATTCAGGCTCGTACACTTTTTAAGACAGGAAAACTAGCATTACATGTAAACGTACGAATGTAGGAAGGATTCCGGGTTCTCCACCGGGTTAATGAATGAATGTCTCCTGACGCACAATGGGCTAGAATCGAAAAAAGTTGGACAAAACCTCAAAAACGATTTTTTTTAAGCAAGGAAGTTGAAACTTCACGTATATATTTTCAAATAAATTTTGAATAGCTTGCCTAATTTCCTATTTTTTCCTGTGCGTTCACGTTAAAAATATATTCGAGGTCAAAGTTGAACAAATTTCGCGAAAAACGACCACCCTCGATTTTTTCTAAAAATAGGCAAATTTATCCTTGTACAGTGGTTTTATGAATAGTGTTGTTGACAAAAATGTTATACCATATTAATAATCACTTCATTTTCTTCCATTTGGAGGGTTTTCAAAGATTTTGTTTCATCATTAACCATAGATATATAACAAAATGGTGGAGCCTGTTTTCAGCCAATTTTTTACATAAACGTAGAGGAAACGTAGATACTTCCGCCAAGTGACTTACACCACGACATTCTATGAAGCTTCTACATTGTGAATCTAAAGTAAAATCTTGCACCAACCTGCATCCCCGAATTTTACATCGTTTTTTCGTGCGACTCCGGTTCTGGCCGCTGGCGGCGGAGAGTACGGCGGCAAGCGTGTGGATGCGATAAGGTCACATCACTTTTGTACCTGGGTAATAGATGTAATAGTAATAGAAAAACGCGTCGGGAGACTTACGGCAAATTGCCCAGCTGAGAAGCCGAGAATCCTCTCTGCACCCGACACGCCGGGAAAATCTACGATCTTACATATACACGTGAGTATTTTTATTCTGCCTATCTATGTGGCCAATCAAACACCAAAAGTGTTTTGGTTTGGTACGTGGGGGATACTGGGCGAACAATATCTACTCGACTCAAAGAACACACAAAGGCATTTCCGATTTGGTCAACCGGAAAAATCAGCCATAGGCGAGAATAGCCTGGATGAGGACCATAAAATAAGGTGGGATGACACCAGAGTTTTATGGCGATTTAACTAATTTTGGGATCTTTCAACTAAATAGGTTATAGAGATAAGACTGTAACATAAAAATGACAACAGAGGCACCGAATATTCGATCAGCAGCTCTGGGAATAGAACTCTTAAAAGAATAGGGCAGTTTCCTTCATCAAAGAAAACGAAATGATTTTATTGCGATTCCTTACCCTCATTTTTAATCTCATTTGAAAAAGGCCAGATTGGCGCCCATGCGATGCCACTCCACGTGACGTCACAGGGACCTAGTTTCTATACGAGTAGATAGGAGTTTTACATTGTCTGAGATTACCAATGCATGCATGAGGCAAAGAGCTCAGGGAAACATCTATTAATAATCACCTATTAAAACTGCCTATGGTCGGAAAGTTTCCTTCGTTTGATAGGGCATTAATAATCCTTATTTAAGCCAAGCGCTACCAGCTAGCAGGGTACTTTGCTACCTGTCTCATTTATTATCTTCTCACTTCCTCAGTGTTTTGTAGCGGACGTTGGCTTATCAGGCGATGTTAAAGAACGCGATACAAAATACGACAAAAGCGATGATTTCCCACAGTCAAGGTGGAGGGAACAACTGCTTTTCCGAAGTGACCTGCAGCTTCTTACAGCGTACCGATACCCATTAAATAGGAATACATATATCGAAAATGGAGTCCAAAGGCTCCAATTTTTGCACTCAGATCGGAGTATTGAAGGACGCTTCGAAAAGGCGCTGACGCAGTATCTTGTGAAGATGAAAAGGCGGACTCTCTTCTATCCCACTTCCCTTCATTCAAACAGCTTATTTCGGTCCGATTCCTTCCTCCCCTCCACCCTCTTCCCCGAAACCTTCCCTCGTGAGCCCAGATCAGCGCCTCCTGGGCGGGCGCACCTGGAAGATCCCAGGGACAAATGCTGACAGAGACTCCCCCCGTCTTATACATATATATGCTCCCTCTCTCCCCAAGGAATCAGAACTGGGGCATTTCGGAGAACCGATCCAGGGCCTCCTCAGTGTACATAAGGCCGTATTTATAGCCGTTTCCTATGGATTTTCTTTTTTAGAAAAGCGGGAATTTTACGACAAAAATGAACGTCACAGTCGCATTTCAGCGCCCAATAAACATCAATTTTAAGTTGAAAAGAGAAGGTAATTCACAATGTCCTAAACTCAAGGCCCTAGATGCAGCTAGAATAGAATGTAATTGTTATCAATGATTCAAAAAAATTTAGCCTCTGAATTTTATAAGTAGGGGAAAGTCGGGTAAGATGACGAAGCGGGTAAGATGACGAACTCGATTTTTCTCTTGTGCATTCATAGATAGCAGCATGAGTCCTAGCTCTTCCTGAGACTCAGGCAATTAGTTACGAAATTCACCGCAAAGAAAGGCGGGCCAAATGTTTTTGCGAGCAGTAGCGAGTGAGATGTGTTTTCTTACCTCGTGATTGTAAGTTTTGAAGTTTTTGGCGCAAGGAATTACTCGAATACGGTTAGTTGTTTTTACTCTTACCTATATTTTTCTCAGAATATAACCTGTCATGCAAAGAACCATGTCTTTAGTAGATTTTTAAGATGAGCTAGGGTAATGATAGATAACTTATAAACCAAAATGGCGACGTGGGGTAAGATGACGAGAAGTTTGCTGGTTCGTCATCTTACCCGACATCTTTTTGAGTACCTTTTATGAATAGCTTTTGACGTATTTAAAAAATTGGTTTCGGACTGAATTTTAGCTGGTAGGTTTGTCTATTTCAATAGTTTGTTTTAAGTTTGATTGGTGGTTTAGTTTTAGTTACTTTTAAATTCCTTTGGAAATCAAAATAACTACTGCTAAACCATCAATCTAAAGGCGGATCCAAATATGCGGTCAGCACGTCTGGCGAATGTTTCAGTTGTTATCATATAGAATTATTTTTATTACATTATATTAATGCATACATAGTATATATCTACGAATGTTTTAGGCTTGACAAACATCATGCCACGAAATTACACGAGGAAAAGTGACAGAGGAAAGTGGGATAAGGAGGCAATGGATGCAGCTGTTGCAGAAGTAAAAGAAAAAACCACTAGTGTAAATGCTGCAGCAAAGAAATATAACGTGCCGGAAGCAACTCTACGAAGATATGTTAAGCAGAGATGTGGCCCCAGTGGGAAAGTTGTAAGTTTGTTAGTAAAAAAATATAATTGCCTGAGAATTAATATTTTAAAAATTTATGGATAACTCTTTTATTTGTTTTAGGAATATCCTCATAACTTAGGCAGATTTAAGCAAACATTCACAGATCAACAAATAGAAGAGCTTAGACGATATATAATTGATTTGGACAAAAGAGCTTTTGGGATAACGAAAAACCAGTTTGGGAAATTGTGTTTTTCGTATGCAGAAAATTTAGGATTGAGCCATCGGTTCAATACAGAAAAGAAAGCCGCTGGAAAAGAATTCATTGCGAATTATCTAAAAATTTGCAAGCTATCGCTGCGAAAGCCAGAGCCAACATCGGTAGCTCGACTCATGGCTTTCAATCGAGTAAATGTAGGAAAGTTTTTTGAAACACTTAAAGAACTCAGATTGAACTATCTGTTCAAAGCCCAGAATATCTACAACATCGATGAGAAGGTATTTTCCACAGTGCCAACGAAAACTCCTAAAGTGATCTCACCCATTGGATCCCCCCGTGTGATTAAAGTTTCCTCTGCTGAAAGAGGAGTAACAGTCACGGCCTTATGCGGTATGAGTGCCACTGGTACTTACAATCCACCTTTTCTAGTCTTTCCCAGGGTAAGGATGAATTCTGATTTTTTAAATGGAACACCCCCAGGTACCAAAGGAGTGGCTCATGAATCAGGATGGATGACTGCTCAAAACTTTCTAGAGTTCTTAGAACACTTTACTAGTGATGCTCACCCAAGTAAACAAAATCCAGTCCTAATTATCATGGACAATCACGCCTCACATGTCACCCTGGAATCCATTAACTTTTGTAGGAATAATGGAATATGCCTTCTCGGATTTCCAGCTCATACAAGTCACAGGTTGCAGCCGCTTGATGTGGCTTTCTATGGCCCGCTGAAGACTGCCTATAGTCAAGGCTGCGAAGATTATTTGGTTTCTAACCCAGGAGCCGTCATAACAATACGAGAGGTAGGCAGAATATTCGGTAAAGCTTACCTTAGAGTGAGTACTATCCAGACTGCTGTGAATGGGTTCAGAGCTACTGGCATTGAGCCCCTAGACAGCAACATTTTTACTGATGAAGATTTTCAAGCTTCACACACCACTGATATCGTTGAAAATAACCAAAAAGATGCTCCTACCATAGGTATCCAGCCCATTTCTTGTGGCATTTTTTAAGTGTTGCCCCCCCCCCAAAAATTTCTGGTACCCCTCCCCCCCCAGAAATTCCTCGAACTTCCTCCGAACTTATCCGCAGAACTTCTCCCGCCAAGAACTTTTCGCGCTAAGGTTTTTTCGCGCAAAGGATTTTTTGCGCAAAGGGTCCCTGTAGCAAAGTGCCCTGTCTCGCAAAATCCTGTCTCTGGAAAATCCTGTCTCTGGAAAATCCTGTCTCTGGAAACAGTCTCTGAAACAGCCTCCGAAACAGCCTCCGAACCAGCCTCCGAACCAGCCTACCTGCAATGCAAGACTTATATAGGACTACTGCGGAGAAATACTTCTCCTTGGCAAGCAAGGGGAAATCGGTGCTAAGGCCTTAGTATTGCACTTGGAGTGAGAAGTTTTACCATTGTCCTATCACAAACTCTCTCTCCCTCCAACACCTCACCCCAGTATCTCCTTCCCCTCCATGTGTTCCAATGAACGATTCCTCTGATGTCTCCAACCCAGAAGTTGAGGGGAAAATTCTGGGTGCTGGCTGTTGTCTCAAAACCAGGGAATGGTGTTTTGTGGAGCGGCCGTTTCTGCAGGGGCAGTGACGCATCAGTGGGCGGTTGTTGAATTCGCCTGGCTACCCCTCCACTCCCTGGAAGAAGCCCTCCCCTCAAATGCTGTCTCGCCTTGCATAGGCAAGCCCTCTTCTGCTCGTGGTCTGCTCGGAGTCACATGTCTCGTGAGGCATGGCAAATTTTGTGAAATATTCTGCTGGTATTTTAGCTGGTAATGTTTCCTCTGGGATCATGAATTACTATCATTGTTTTCTGTAATACTTCTGATTTTTGAATACTCTACTTTGAATAGATATCGTACGGTAATAACCCGTAAATTATTTTTGGCTACCTTTTTCTTGTGAGCTGTTTTTCTTGTTTGTGGAGTCTTTCCCTGATTCCAGCATGGGACCGACGGTTGGAGTATTTCCCTTGTCTGGACTTACGTGAAAAATCAACCAGATTTTACGACGTAACGTTACATTTTGGTAGCAGAGTTGAGGTTCGATTTCCTGTCCTTTCGTCGAGGTCTCCGAGTGCTGGACAATGGTGACATTTCTCCACTATTTCTCCACTTTTTGCAGTTTCTGGTTGTTTCTTCTCTTAAAAGTGAGTTATTTTATGTTCCATTAAGTGCTTTTTGGTTCGTGTGGGATTACGTGACTAGTGTTGCCGACTTTTCCTCGTGGTCATATGCCATTTGACATTAATGTTCGTAGTGCTCGTAATGTTCTTGATAATTTGGATAGCAGCTCGTTATTCTCGCACTATTTTTGGTGATTGGACTCTTCCAGCAGAGATAGATAGTTTTAAATCTCGCTCTTTCTCTCTCTTTTTCTCGTTGTCGTCACTTCACTTTTCAAAATGCCTGGAGGTACTGAAAACCCGTACGAGAAAACTTATTTAACCACGGGCGAGGATCGTAAGGCCAGGGGTACGGCTAATGTGTCCGTAGGAAGTGAAGTTTCTAATAATGAACGGGAATCTTCTTTAGGAGTGGTTCCACCTCGCCCAACGCACGAGGAAAGTAGTGATGTTCACGTCTCTCACGAAATGTCTGCTTCTCAGACATTGCCAGTTTCTGAAGGGTTAGTAATTGTCAAACAATTACTCAGTGATTTTCCGCCATTTGAAGTGTCAAACAGTGAGAATTGGTTTAATTTCATGTTAAAAGTTAATGAAATCGTTTCTTTGTCTTTGGTTCCTCTGTCAACGTTATTGTACCTTGTAGTATCTAAACTTCCTGCCAGCTCTCGTCATTTTTGGTTGTCTATGTTAAACTTGAATCTCGCATGGTCTGAAATCACAGAAAAAGTTTGGGCTAGAATTGTTAGTGACAGAGAGTTTGATCGCTTGATCACTACGAAAGTTAAGAGATTTCAGTTCCCTCGCGAAACGCCCCACGATTTCGTGTGTTCTGTGCGTAATGCCACTCAGGTGCTGGGTTTGCAGTATTCCGAGTCTTCTATTGTGCGACTCATTATTCAAGGGTTAAATCCTTTAACAAAATCTGCAATTATGTTCTCAAATCAGCCTAACACATTTGTAGAATTGGACTCTGTTATCACGCAGGCTTCTAAACATTTAATGGACTGTGCTGAATATTCCAACACTTTCCATCGTATCTCTAGGAATCCGTCTTCTGTTGCCTCTTCCAGTGCGCCTAGGGAAGTTTCTTTTCCTATTAATTGTTCTTACTGTCATAAACCTGGCCACAAAGTGAACGAGTGTCGCAAAAGACGACGATTTACTCAGCCTGCCGTGAGTTTGATGAGCGTCCGTGACAAGTGTTCGACTCGATTGCCAATATTATCTATTAATCTTCATTCTATGCCATGCCAGGCTTTAATTGACACTGGGTGTTCAGTTTCACTGTGTGATGAAGATTTCTTTGCTTCTCTGAAATGTTGCCGGAGAAAGGTTATTCGTAAGAATGTTGACGTCGATTTAATCACTGTGTCGGGGCAGCCTTTTCATATTAATTCCTCTGTCTCACTCAAGGTTCAAATAGGCAAGTTTTCTTGGAACCACGTGTTTTATCTAGCTAAAATCCCGTTTCCCGTGTTACTGGGTGTGGATTTCATTTGTAATTCAAAGATGATTATTCGTCCGGCGAACGTCAGTTTTGAAATTGCCCCGAATTCTCTTTTTTCCTTTACGGACAATTGCGAAGCGTTTAAATCGGCGCCAGTTAGTAACTCGTCCGAATCACATGTTCTGTCGTCCACTGAAATCACGTTGTGTGATAAGTTGAAGGGTTTATTGTCAAAGTATCCTGATGTGATTTCTCAAGAATTGGGGGTCACATCTGTTATGACCTACGAAATTGAACTGCTAGATTCTACTCCGATTCGATCCCATCCTTATTCATTGTCACCTCCAAAGGCAAATTTAATGAAGAAGCACATCCAATCTTTACTTGATAAGAAAGTGATTGAGGTTTCCAATTCAAACTGGTGTTCGCCAGCTTTTCTAGTGCCTAAAAAGGATGGATCTGAAAGATTAGTGGTTGATTACCGTAAGTTGAACAAAGTTGTTAAATCGGACGGTTATCCTACACCTTCTGTTGAACATGCATTCCAATATCTTGCTGATGCAAAATATTTTACTGTTCTTGATCTCAATTCTGCCTTTCATCAAATACCATTATCTGAGAATTCTAAGAAATTAACTGCTTTTGTGACGCCGTTCGGAGTGTACCAGTATAATAGATTGCCATTTGGTTTTGTAAATTCTCCTCAAATATTCACTCGTCTCATTAATGAAGTATTGGGCGATTTGAAATATTCATGTGTCTATCCATATATTGATGACTTGTGTATCTATTCCAAGTCTGCTGAAGACCATGTTTCTCATGTTAATGCTGTCCTCAACAAACTACGCAGTGCCGGTTTGACGGTGTGCGAGGACAAGGTTAAGCTTGGTGTGGAATCACTCACTTTTCTGGGCCATCTCATCACAAATGGAACCTTGCAAGTTGATCCTGAGAGAGTGAGACCAATTGAACAATTCCCAGTTCCCAGAAATGTGAAGGAAGTGGCCAGATTCATTGGACTTTGTGGGTTTTACTGCAAGTTTATTCCAAGGTATTCTGAAATTTCTATGCCACTGAATCGCTTGAAACGTAAAAATGTTCCTTTTCAATGGACAGCCGTTGAAAATGAGGCTTTCTGCCAGTTGAAGAAAGCTCTCACCAATCCACCAGTGTTATCTTTCCCTCGATTTGACGAGGAATTTCATTTATTTGTCGATGCCAGTAATTTGGCGGTTGGTGCCGTTTTGAATCACAAAGTAAATGGTGATTTTGTCCCTGTGGCTTTCGCTAGTAAGGCACTCTTGGAACATGAACGTAAATTTTCTTCTTATGAATTGGAGTGTCACGCAATTCATTTTGGAATTCAAAAATTCAGTGTTTACTTACAAGTAAAACCATTTCACTTGTACACTGATAATGGTGCCTTGACATGGCTTTTCTCTCATCCTAAGCAGTTGGGCAAATTAGGCAGGATGGTTCTTAAATTATCCTCTTATAAATTCACTGTGCATCATGTTCGAGGAGCATCTAATTCTGTCGCAGATTGTCTTTCTCGCATTGAGCCATTCTCATCTACAAATAGTCAATCAGATGTGGAATCTAACACTCATAAGGAGTCAGCTGTTCCTTATTCTTGTGTGTTACATAAATTGCCTTTGTCATTTGTCGACATTCGAAAACACCAAGAAACTGATCTC
Organism: Ischnura elegans; assembly: GCF_921293095.1. Taxonomy (NCBI): domain Eukaryota; kingdom Metazoa; phylum Arthropoda; class Insecta; order Odonata; family Coenagrionidae; genus Ischnura; species Ischnura elegans. The sequence goes on along the minus strand of NC_060249.1, from coordinate 116,086,186 downwards.
GTTCTAAAGGATATTTTCAATCAGATTAATAATAATTCCTTGAACGACAAAAACTATTTTCTGAAGGGACAGCTATTATGTTATGGGAATTCTAAAATTAAGCGAGGAAGAGCTGTTTTGCCTACGGTCTTGAGGCCTATGATTTTTCAATATTTTCACTGCTCTAGTATGTCTGCTCACTTGGGCATGGCTAAAACTTATGATAAGATTAGCAGACACTTTTGGTGGAAGGATATGAAAAAAGAGGTTTATGACATGGTCAGAAAATGCCATCTGTGTCAAACTTGTAAACCCAGAAATGCTCCACCTCCTGGCATGCTATCGTCGCACAATCCTTCTGATGTTTGGGAAAGACTTTATATTGACTTTGTGGGTCCTTTACCTCTGACTAAAGGTGGACACCAATATGTACTTTCTCTTATTGATGGATTTTCTAAGTTTTGTTTTCTTGAGCCAGTTCGCAAGGCTACGGCCGGTTCGGTTGTTTCAATACTCACTCAAAGAGTGTTTCCAAAATTCGGTTTTCCAAAATATTTGGTTTCTGATAATGCACAAGTTTTCAAATCTCATGCCGTTAAGGAGATGTGTTTGCAACTGGGGGTTAAGCAAATTTTTGTTTCTCCATACTATCCCTGTTCTAATCAGGTAGAGAGATTGCATAGAAATCTAAAATCTGCACTTGCTATTTTGTGCAATAATGCTCACCATATGTGGGACTCTATGCTTGCTGACTTAAATTTTACCTTGAACACTGCCTCTCATGAGAGCAGTGGTTATTCTCCTGCCAAAATAATTTTCGGCAGAGAACTAAAGCATCCTTTAATTAATCAGTGGGACATTCCAAAATCTTTATTCGAGAATGATCTCAGCGATAGTGACAGACAAGTCTTCCTGAATCATGTTATTGCTAATTTAAAAAAGGCCAGAAATAGGTATAAAGAATCCTATAATAAATCTCACTCCCAAATCACTTTCTGTGTGGGAGATCTTGTTCTCTGCAAAAACCATCCTGTCAGTTCTAAAGGTGAACAGAAAATGGCAAAACTGGAACCTCTGTGGAATGGACCTTTCGTCCTTAAAAAGTATCTCTCTCCTGTAACAGTTATTCTGGAAGTTTCTCCTGGGAAAGAGAAAATTTGTCATGTTTCTCATTTAAAGGCATATCATGATGGCATTGGTAATTCCAGTAATTAAAAGGAGAGAAATATCATTGATTTTTTTTATTATTTTTTTTTATTTTTCTCAATGAATGCTAATGTTTGCTTTCTCAAATACTATTTGATGCTTGATTTCGGTGTTGAATTTCTCTTGATTCCTAATAATATTGTTTTGAATAATGAATAATAAGTCTATTTCTATGCTTGTAATTGAAATTGTTCTGAAATATTGTATTGTACTTGCTTATTCTCATCTGCTTAATTCACTCATGTAATTTAGTGTTGGTCTACTGTGATTGTGAGATGGGGTAAGGTGGAGGAATTATGGGTGCTTGGAGGGAGAGGACGGGAGATTAACTTGGGGGGAAATCCCCGAGATGGCTCGTTTCCAGATAAGCTGTGGAGGTGGCCCCAGTTATTAAGATTCAATTGTGTTTTGTGTCACCTTTCCTCCACCAAGACTTTTTGGACATTCTCACAATTCTGGACAGTGATAAGTGTCGTGATTTTGCAGTGTTCAATATTCTATCGATGGCTGAGTGATTGAATTGATCAGCTGATCTTAAGACTGCCTACTGTGTTTTAGTGTGGCTTTTGGCGTTGAGTTGCGACCTTCATCGCCCGACAAGTATGAACTTTCATCTTGTCGCAACCAGCATGTAGCTCTCATTTCTATTGTCAATTGAAGAGTGAAATTTAGAGTGATTTCTTTTGTTGATGCAATATGCAGTTCTCATTTTGTTAGCATCGCCTATGATTCTTTTTTGACTTGTTTAATTAATACTGAGAGATATATATACACATCTTGATTAAATTTAGTCAGTACTTGTTCAATAGCTGACATGAATACCATATGCCTTATAAATTGTTAATAATTATTGGAAAATCGAGGAAATTAGTGCAATCTATTGTCATTTACGTAATCTTGTTGAATTTTGGAGGATTCTTTATTGATAATTAATTATGGACTGATAATATTTACAAACATGGAGGGTTTAAAGGGAGAAATACTAATGCCAATGTATATTAATTAAGTGAGACACATATTATGCTGAATATTTTTGCTGGTATTTTGATAACTAATAATTATTTAGTGAATAACCGTATTTTTGAATAAACTTGTACTTAATGATTATATAATATGGGGTATATATTTTGTTGGTCGACCCTAACTTTCTCTTGGGTTGCAATATGAATTTTGGGTAGAAGTTAAAACCCATTTTTTGTCAATCGTTGATTTTTGATAAGGTGGTTGAACCCAACTAATGGGACAACCCAGGGTTCTGATGAACCCAACTGCTTCACCAACCCAATCTTGCCCATTTACTAAGTGGTTGGTTATTGTATTGCTTTACTTGGTTTTTTAAAAAAAAACCCACAAAATATCTCTGATGAGAGAAGGAACATTTGAGTTTGGTAAAGATATCCTGGTGTTATACCAATAAAAATCTTCCCAGTTCCTTCTAGTTGCTGATGGTAATTATTTGTAATTTTGATTCACTGTTCACCGAAACAAGCATCACTTTATGACATATTGATTATTAATTTTATTTTCTTGCTATGTAATACTAAATAATTTACTCTATATCTATCAGCAATATTTCTTGTCTCACTCTTGTAATTATGCCATGTTACTCACTTATGAATTCTGTTGAATTCCAAACATCACTCTTGAAATTATTTTTTTTACTGAGTGATAAAAATGTATTTTCTTCTCAAAATTATTTTTGAGTGATATTTCTTGAAAACTGTTACCTCAATCAATAAACTTTTCAATATTCAGTTCAATTCTAACCACTGAATAATGGTTTTTTGTAAATTCCATGGGGGGTTAAACAGTGGGGGTTCGTCCAGTGAAAACCAGTGGACCTGTGATGCCTCGATAAGTTTTCTAGGCATTAATCAGTTCTTGGTGGACGTGTCTTGGTCCCCAAGTTCAAGCAATTTTTGTGGTCATTTTCCCACAGAGGATGTGGCATTTTTTAAGTGTTGCCCCCCCCCCAAAAATTTCTGGTACCCCTCCCCCCCCAGAAATTCCTCGAACTTCCTCCGAACTTATCCGCAGAACTTCTCCCGCCAAGAACTTTTCGCGCTAAGGTTTTTTCGCGCAAAGGATTTTTTGCGCAAAGGGTCCCTGTAGCAAAGTGCCCTGTCTCGCAAAATCCTGTCTCTGGAAAATCCTGTCTCTGGAAAATCCTGTCTCTGGAAACAGTCTCTGAAACAGCCTCCGAAACAGCCTCCGAACCAGCCTCCGAACCAGCCTACCTGCAATGCAAGACTTATATAGGACTACTGCGGAGAAATACTTCTCCTTGGCAAGCAAGGGGAAATCGGTGCTAAGGCCTTAGTATTGCACTTGGAGTGAGAAGTTTTACCATTGTCCTATCACAAACTCTCTCTCCCTCCAACACCTCACCCCAGTATCTCCTTCCCCTCCATGTGTTCCAATGAACGATTCCTCTGATGTCTCCAACCCAGAAGTTGAGGGGAAAATTCTGGGTGCTGGCTGTTGTCTCAAAACCAGGGAATGGTGTTTTGTGGAGCGGCCGTTTCTGCAGGGGCAGTGACGCATCAGTGGGCGGTTGTTGAATTCGCCTGGCTACCCCTCCACTCCCTGGAAGAAGCCCTCCCCTCAAATGCTGTCTCGCCTTGCATAGGCAAGCCCTCTTCTGCTCGTGGTCTGCTCGGAGTCACATGTCTCGTGAGGCATGGCAAATTTTGTGAAATATTCTGCTGGTATTTTAGCTGGTAATGTTTCCTCTGGGATCATGAATTACTATCATTGTTTTCTGTAATACTTCTGATTTTTGAATACTCTACTTTGAATAGATATCGTACGGTAATAACCCGTAAATTATTTTTGGCTACCTTTTTCTTGTGAGCTGTTTTTCTTGTTTGTGGAGTCTTTCCCTGATTCCAGCATGGGACCGACGGTTGGAGTATTTCCCTTGTCTGGACTTACGTGAAAAATCAACCAGATTTTACGACGTAACGTTACATTTCCCGCTCAGCCCGTACTACAGACCCCGCCATGTCGGCAACCCTACCTCCACAGCATCCTAATTCCTCAACTGTTCCTCAACAGCCATCTACCTCTTCGACATTGCCTCCACAGCTCCCCACTTGCTCAGCCCTACCTCCACTTCCAATGGCCATCAAGAAAACAATCAGGCGACCCAGGAATAAACTGCCTTCTTACCACATTTCTGGAAGTCCTGTGAAACAAGCTCTTGAAGAAAAGCAGAAAGAAAAAGAATTGCTGGAAATAAAAAGGCAGGAAAGATTGAAAAGAAAAGCTGAAGCATTGGCGTCAAAGAAAGCCAAGGGTTCTAAATCTGAGGAAGTAAAGAAAAATAAAACCGTAAAGAGGACAAAAAAAGTAAAGAAAATTAAAAAGCATCAACTGGATGACGAGTCATCAGACGAGTCACCGGAAGAGGTTCCTTACATGGAGGACGACATAGAGAACGAATCAATATTTGATGAAAAGTGCATTATTTGTAGAGAGTATGGAAAGGAAGAATTGTGGTACCAGTGCTTCTGGTGCAAATCTTGGGCACATGCTGCATGTTCTGGCTGGAGTAATAGCGAAGCGAAAGACACGCCCTGGAAATGTGATTTTTGTGTGTAAATTGTATTTCCTGGTTACTATGTTCTTCTAAATTTTTGTATTGCCAAATTTTCAATGTTTTGTTTCATTAGAATCGACCGGTTCTTGATTTTTTTGTGCTTAAACTTTGACTTTTTAAAATTCATATTAAGGGTTAGCAAGCTAAATGTTTTTCTGAATCCTTAAAATAAAACTTTTCCATCTTAACGTACTACTTTTATCTGTTCGTCATCTTACCCACCCCCATTCGTCATCTTACCCCACGCGTGGGGTAAGATGACGAAAATTACACTTTTACTTTGGTGAAATATTTTTCATAATTCAAGAGAGGAATACGTGGTACCAAATTTTTTTATTAAACATAAAGGTTGAAAGAATTGTCCTTTCGAATTTTAGGATTTTAAACCTCTTAATAAATTAAGGGAAAAAATCTGAAGCTTAAGTTCGTCATCTTACCCTACCTTCCCCTACCTACTTCAACAAAATTTTTGAATGTGCGAAAGTAAAATGTAATGATGAGAACAGGGTATGTACTCAAAATCCCTGTGCTACTAATAGAGAGTTGAATTCCTTTTTCATAGAACCAGTGGTGCCAATTGAAATAGTAGAATTAGAAAAAATCTTTCGTGTGATAAGTCCCCTCGATATGATGGCATAGATGCTTGAATGTTGAACTTAATCATTGACGATTTTGCTCCTGTGTTTGCTAACGTTTATAACTTTAGTTTTATCAATGGCGTATTTCCGAGCCCTTTGAAGAAAGCTGTTATAATACCAGTGCATAGAAAAGAGGATAGACAAATCACGAATTACCGACCGATATTTCTTTTGTGAGTATTTGAAAAAAATCTGGAGAAACTTGTTAAAAGCAGCCTCCTGAAATTCTTAGGCAAGACCAAATTTTTAGCGAAAATCAGTTTTGATTTAGACATGGATTGGGAACTGAAGGTGGTCTAGAGAAGCATATTACAAATGTATTCAATTCAGTCAATTCAAACTTGCGAACTATTGCGTTATTCTAGACATAACCAAGGCATTTGATACACACTCTCTTAAAGTGCTATTAATGAAACTTGAGAAAGCTGGAATACGTGAATTATCACTGAAGTGGTTCAAAAGTTTTTTGTCGACGAGATCACAATGCGTAAAAGTAAATAATTGTTTTAGTGAATGTGTAAATATTGAGACGGGAGTCCACAGGGCTCTGTTTTAGGACCTAAGTATTATATGTTTGATTTACGTAAACGATTTATGTGAAAATAAATTCAATGGTGAACTCACAGCTTTTGCTGATGATATTGCACAGTGCTACTCAGCACCTAATTGGAGTTGTGCTGAAACATTTGTTAAAGAGGATCTACGTTTCCTACGAAAATGCTTTGATTTCAATGGAGTTAAGTGAAAATACGAAGTTAATGTGTTATAACATATGTAATACAAATACTTTTAATTGTAAACTTGTATTTCATACTAAAAATTGCTTCAAATATGTCTGTAACTGTCCAGCTATTGATAGAGCGAATTAAATGAAATACTTGGGAGTAATTTTGCACAGTAATCTACGCTGGTATAAACATTTACTTACAGTGAACAAATGCCTTAAAAGTGTCTTGTCCAAATTTTACAACTTACGCAACAAATGTCCACTTCTGGTTAAAAAAAACATTTATCATGCTCTCGTTCATTCCAAAATATCTTATGGTATACATCTGATGGAGAAGTGCATACATTTTTGTTATTTGATGGTGGCTCAATTCTGGTCTTATGACCTTGGGGACCACATAAATCTCCTTCTCTTTATATGTATTTTAGAGGAGTGGCGCAGCGAGGGGGGAGTTTAGGGGGATACTCCCCTCAGGGCTCAGAGAAATTTTTAAGTTTAATCCATTTTACTTAATGGATTAGTATTACTTATAGAATAGTGTTAGGATTAATCAAATATCTCTAATAAAGCGGTAAAACTAGTCATTTTGAACCATCAATCTTAAAATTTTCTGGAGGAGGGTCCCCGCAACTACCACTTATCCTGGTGGGCATGCAATACCCCCACACCCCAAAGTATTAGTTGCGCCTAAAATCCCTTCCCCCAGGCCTTAGTTCTTAGCTGCGCCCCTGTTTTAGAGCGATTAAAAGGCCTATACCTACGCCTGCAACGTGCCAGACGCATGTTGTGGACGGCTCGTCGTCCCCTTTAAGAGGGTGGTGTGTGGTCGGTTGGGTTGGTCGCGCCTGCGTGCAGCTCAGCAGCGGCAACAGATTAGTAGGAGCGGGAGGGCTGGTGGAGTTAAGCACTTGGAAGCGTGGGCCCAGTGAAAAGCATCTTCCGCTCTCGAGGAAAAGGATACGCTTCAAATGGACAGTCTCTCGGATGAACGCTAGCTCGCACGCCACGACGAGCGCCAATAACGTACGTGTGGAGAGGGCTTATGGCCGAAGAGTATCAAGCACATGAACCACGCCATATTCTGTCTCATCTCGCCGCGAGCGCGTTCAGAAGCTGTCCTTGTAACCAATGTTTACCTCAAACAGCCAGTTGACGACAAAATAAGTTTGATGCGCATTTGTCGGTATTGAAATAAACAATTGTAATTTTCTAAGATTATTAAACATCAAAATCAAGGATTGAAGCTGATGTAGTAACGTCGAATCCTAGGTCGGAATAAATTTCATAATCGTGGATTTCAAGTGCTTATTTCAATATGAAAAAATTCCGCTCCACCACGCTTCGATCTTTATCAATAAAATTGTAAGAGCATTACTAACGTTGAAACTCCCTTCTCAAAGGCCGTTACGCGCTATTTACAGGGAAATTGGAAATAAATGTCTAAACTAATTTCATTTTAGTTTTTAGTAATAAGAGGTATAAAAAATATAAGGTCAATGCTACCAACAATATAAAAACCCACAATAAAAGAAATTATTCCGTAGTGTAACTGATAACTTCAGGCTTGACTTTGTGAAACCTCTCCATGTTGGAAATAAAGGAATAAAACCCGGGTTTCTTAATGTAGTTACATCTTCAGGGGCATTTTACACCTGAAGATGTTGTTGGATATTCACTCCAAATTCTAAATATCGGTTGCGAGAAAAGAAAATAAAACCACGCCATTCTTAAATCATTTCCGGTTGTTGTTCAAGAAACAAAAACGAATCACTTTATTCGTTACAAGAAAACATAATCATAACCCGTACACACTAATTACACACCACACTAGCATGAATTCAAAAGTAATTGAGATCGTATATCCAACAGATGTAACTACGTTACAAAAACGGGTCGTGTACATATTAATATAATAGTGAACCTTACGAAGTATTATTCCTATATTTACAATTATACCGTAGGCGTCCCCGGCCTACTAGGCAGAGGAATTCTCGGGGGAAGTTTCCCACGGCCGACGTCTCCATGCGCGAGTGTAGAATCCATTTGTCAGTCACGGAAAACATGACCCGGAGAAAAACTCGAGAAGAATTCCTTCAATAACCAAGAAACATTTCTCACGTATAACATTATCGCCTCTTTGCGTATCTTCAGGGAAAATAGGTACCTATGTGAATAAAGTGGGGTAAAGTCCTCGCCCCCCAAGACGAAGGATCTAGTCCCGCCTAGGTAGGTGGCCCCTATGCAGGGTACAGATGTTTCTAATGTGCATTTTTTATGTTGGAGCCCTCGTTGTATAGGCAGTTATGTACTGTTAACGGGGAAGTTGGAAATAATAAAAAAATACCCTAAAAATGTTCTAGTCACGAGGTTAGAAGTTATGGAGGGTAGCATTAAAAGAAGCAGAGGAATCCCAGGACAATTTGACATCAATACCGTCAATAGTGGATACGCAAATGCCAATTATAACAATTAGTTCACGGCAAGCATTCTCTTGTATACTTGGATGGAATCGTTGATTAGCAAAATAAATATTACAATGGTAACAAAAAAGCGTACACCTAATGTCAATTTTAAATATCAATTGGTACTCACTTATTGATTTTCATCTCAAAAGATATGACAGCGATCTCCAATAACAGTGGGCTGCTCATTGTGCCATATATAGAGGGCAGAATCTCCAAATTCCAGCTAAAAGATGAAAATCCTAAAAAAAAAATGAGAGGTAAGAAGACTGTAATTACCATGGCTAACTTAAGGTATTACCACAATTTTTCCACGAATGACAGCTACCATAAAACTAAGATATAGGTTTACAAGATACACCAAAATTTAATTCGACTAATTCACCCTCTATCTTCACACATAATTTCTATTTTCAGCTCAGTATAAAGCTCAGCGTTTTTAACCATGAGATTAAATACGAGAGAAGACATCTACTTTTAGTATGCATTCGAATAAGCTAATGTTTGAATGCAGGTCTAAGTTACTGGTGTGATTCACCGTTATTAACGGGATTGGCTCAGTATATCACTAAAATATTTTATCACAGCCTCAAGGAGTGCTATCACCACAGCTGTGGAATATTCTCCGGTAATGCGATCGCTACTTACAATTCAACTAGCAACAGTCTCTTAGCAACTCAGTCTGAGCACTCAGCTATATCTCGGCGCGGTCTTATTGGATGCTACTGGGACTCGTCCCTGATTAGCGGGGGCTCAAATATTGGCCAACGTTCATTGGTGTGCTACTAGTTCATTCAAAAGCCCTTCATCTACATCTACATAATAGCCCGCAAGCCGCCTAAAGGGGGTGTTAGGACACCAGCCATATACACATAAAAAATGAAGTGCTCTAACGAAGTTGGGACTAGCGTTTATTAAAGTCCTTTATGGTTCGGGGAAAAAGCGAATTCCCATATCTATCCGTTCGGCAAAACATCTCTCTTAATTTATCGCTTCTATCGTACCTGGAAATATAGTGTGGCTCTAATATTATGTTCTCTGTGTCGCTCTTAAAGATACCCATTCTCAATTGTTGAAGCAATATAAGCCTAGTCTCCCAATATAGCGCAGCCTCCGAGTCTCAAGCGGCTCCCAGCCTAATTCGCTTAGCATTTGAGTAGCGCTGTCTGTACGCCCGTAGCACCGGATCCCATACGCTCGCTGCATATTCAAGGTGCGGTCGGACGAGTGTGAAATAGCACCTTTCTTTTACTTTCTCATCCGAAAATTTTCCCACAATACGCTTTACGAATCCTAATTTCTTCAGGGCTATTCAGTAAATATTCCTTATATGTGTTCCCCACGAGAGGTTCGAGGTTATCGTAAGTCCCAGGTACTTCACTTCGTCTGTTGCCTTTATGCTAACACCATCCACTGCATAAACATGGTTATAGTTAGACTTAAGTAGCGCCCAATCAGACCTATCCTCACGGAGAAATTGAGTACGTATATGCTACGTGGAGGTATACGTATACTAGTTGATACCGCTATTTATTATAATTTGGATATTACGTATATTTTAGCGAGAGCTATGAGCGCTCACTCCCCCGAGACCCGCCTAATAGTCTACCAAACCTTACCATCAGTATGACTATATAATCCATAATAACGTGCACAATCCCTCACATGTTGAATACTTAACTGCGTCATAAATAAGGAAATGTTGCGCTACCAAGAGTCAACATGGTGAGAATGATGGCGCCTTTGTTGATGGAAATCAAGCGTTTCCGCCCCTTGTCTGATGCATAAATCGGCCGAAGCTTCTAAATCAGGTTATTGGAAAGACTTCACGGCGCCTCCGCGTCGCACGCCATTCAGCTGTTGTTTTTTTTTCTCTCCATCGGCTTCTCCACGCGACCACCCATTCCCCCGAAAAAGCTCTCAAAGCCGTTTTTCCCAAAAAAAAAACAACCATCGCATAATCTCGCCGAATATACAAAATCAATCTCCAATCGTCTCGCCTCGCTCCTTTCACTCATTAAATACGAGCGCCGGCGAAAAGTATTCAGCGCAATAATAAGTTTTCTAAATGCATAGCAACAGGTTCGTTGGATACGTAAACACCTCGAGAATCCTTCGAGACCGTTTTGATTGTTACTCCATCTCTGACGCAACAACTAAGACATTTTCTTCATCGAGCTGGCAACCAATATGAAGTACATTTGGGTTTCTACATTGACCTATAGTCATGAACACACGCAAGGGACAGTCATAAAAACACTTTTTTCACATTCGAAGTTCGGCATGTCACAAAATGAAGGTCGGTAGTATCGATTAATAGAAAATACATCTTTTTCCGCAGTTAACTAATATGGTGCGGTGCGCACCGAGGCCATCCCTAAAGACAAACGAAACCCGAAAAGCAACATTAACAATAAAGACTCATGGTAGAGCAAAAACATGGCACTGTTCCTTATCTCTGACATTACCTCAAGAATTACATACATGTGCATGAAAAATCCTCCTCTTTGTCTATTTCCAAAGAAACACTTTTTAATTGTTACCTCAGTGAGCACTTACGTCAAAAAATTAAATTTATTTTTGTGGCATATTAATTAGAATGAAATTGAAAATAAATCCCAGATAATTACAACATATCTGAAAAAGTTTTTTCAGATTTTTCTCGAGACAAGCACTCACCGTATGTCTCGATAGTGACGCTACAGCCGCTGAAATTAAAAAAGTCGAAGGCATTCAGGAACAGTACTTTGTGTCTGTTTTTGTTCTTCCGTGCCTCGATGCACCCAGTATGCCGTAATCAAACATTTATAAATGTCATAAAACGCCTTTATTTACCCTCTTTCTCCGGGGTAAACCTTTGTCGAACGTTCATTTGAGTTCGAAATCGCATTTTAAGTACATTTTAAGGTGAATGAAAATATACCTGTATATCCGAGGAAAGCATTTTGGATAGTGGTTGCAAATCCTTTCGAATGTGGAACACTTCGGTTTTAATCATTTTGAGGAAGCTTACATTACCTCACTTCATATTTTAAGAGCAGATATAGGCTAATGACGTCGTCACCTCATTCTCAAAAATATATATCAAAATTCATAATGTCACCTGATTGTCTTGCTGAGAGTAATTTCAAGTAAAGTAACGGAAAAGTAAAATAGGAAATGAAATTTAAATAAAAAAATAAAAACAATTTTGTCATTCTCAAGAAAAAAACGGATCGTCGCTAAATTAAAAAAATATACGGAATCTAACATTCATTTGTTCGTCAATATCGGAACTCCATGGCAACGAACTTTCATCGCCCTCCTTTGTAAATTGGCTCTAACTGTCCTTGATATCAAGCGATTTTTTTTCGGCTGAACCCGCACCAAAGCATAAAAACGTATTCAACGAAAATTTCGTCTCCACTGCCGGAACTCTCTAAGGGTAATGGCATTATTTGCTCGTCAATTATCATTAATTTTCAATATATTTTAAACAAATTCGTTACCCTGAGAAAGACTCCCGCAAAGACGACTCCGTTGATCCACATATGTATATACGCAAGCTGGTGCGGGTTTACCAATAGAGTATCGCTGGACAATCGAAAGCGCCTTCGTTTGTTTATCTGCGATAGCGCATGCGCGGGAACGGTGTCTGAGGGCGATGTAAGCAGAAGCGGTAGTAACGCAGCGCTAAATCGGATTCGTAAACTAAAGAGGTGACGAGGCGGAAAACAAACGGTGTAAAAATGTTCACGCCTCGATCAGAGCCGACTGACAGGGTTAACTAAGCGAAAGACATGAACAAATTCCTATTGCCCCCGTAACAGAACCTGAACCGTACGGAAGAAGCCAAAATTCACAAAAACGCGAAGTTTAAGATCGAAACACTAACCCATCTTAATATATACTATATATTAACTCAAGGACCACTTTTTTAAGAAGTGAAGTATTACTCTGGGTCATTATGAATAAAAACTTTTGGGCTGTGTCGCCGCGTCAATTCTTGGGTGGCCCCAACGATTCCCGACCGATGCTGGTCGCGCATCGGTCGGGAAACGTTGGGGCTACCCAAGAATTGACGCGGCGACACAGCCCAAAAGTTTTTATTCATAATGACGAGAACCCGCGAAAGTTTTAACGAAGAATTACTCTGGGTGTTTTTATTACAAGTTATTATTTACATTTTACTACAAAATTTTTGGTTTTTGGTTGCCAATGTATATATTAGAAATTTTTGGCAACAATATTGATAAAAATGTTCTTTGACTATTTTGTCTTTTGTAATAACAGTGACCACTGGTTATAACCAGTGCCGGAACGGCGTTCCGTCAACATGGCACCTCTGGCACTACCAAACCGGAACGAGTTTCAGAGATCAGAGGAAGGGATAACCTTATTGGCATTTCGACACCAGCGCCGGGAGGATGGACGCGGCCTACTTCGAACTACTAAATACATTCCTTACTGAAATGTTATTGCTTCTTAAACTCACTCTTTGGCAGGATTTCGTGGAGTCTTACTGCTTGCGAGTTCGGTTACCTTTTGAGATTCTTAGTGGTAATTACTCGAGATTTTAATTACACATATTTCACCTATTATGCGAACTGAAGTTGTTACTGATTGCTTTTTTTAACCATCTGAATAATTTTATGTGAACCCACGTCGTCAAAGACTCTGGTACGATTGTTTTTATATTGTAGTTGTACAATATCCACGTTTTCTTGGCATCTTCTTTATCGCTTATACTTATATTTTCTTTACTGCTTCAGTATTGCATTCTTTTCTATCACGGCAATACTATCAGCTTATTATAGGCATTTTGCTTAAGGTGTTAGTTTTTCTATATCTTTCCACGATTTAAGGTGTATCCGAAAATTTTAAATTGCTGAATCAACCCTAGCGTAACAACGTACGACCGAAGCGCTTGTACACCGATGCGGCCGTCTATGAACTAAAAACAAAACAAATCGCTTAATACTGCGTTGAGTGGAAGTATATGAATACAATTAATGGATAAAGATAGCGATTTGTGTATTAATGACCTAGTTCGTGTATTTAATAGTTTCTCGAAGAATCATTCCGTCTATAAATCGTTGGTAAAATCAATTTAACCGCGGGATGGAGACTGAAATGTGTCAACGAAAAGTTTCAACTTTGACCACGTCGAGGTATCCGAAAATCATGGAACCGCGATAGCGTGGAGTTCTGCAAACTGATCCGGAAAGCCAAAGGTCCGAGGTTCAATTTCAGGTCCAGAGGAGTTTTTTCCATACCATTAGGGTAGTTTCCTTCATCAAAGAATACGAAAGGCATTGATTGCGATTCGTTACCCACCATTAGTGTAGTCATCATATACAAATTATTTGGTTTTAGAAATACCAGTTTAGACGAATGGCAATGGTCAATTTTAGCTGCATTTGAAAAAGGCCAGATTGGCACCCATGCGATGCCACTCCACGTGACGTCACAGGGACCATGTTTCGACACGAGAGGATAGGAGTTTTACATCGTCTGAGGTTACCAATGCATGCATGAGGCACAGAGCTCAGGGAAACATGTCTTAATAATAACCTATTAAAACTGGCTAAGGTCGGAAAGTTTTCCTCGTTTGATAAGGTATTAATAATCCTTCGTTAAAACTTTCGCGGGTGCTCGTCATGTTGAATTAAAACTTTTGGGCTATGTCGCCGCGTCAGATTGGCGCGGCGACAGAATCTGACGCGGCGACATAGCCCAAAAGTTTTAATTCAACAGTATTAATAATCCTTATTTAAGCCAAGCGCTACCTGCTACCAGGGTACTCGGCTACCTGCTAGCATCCTGCGTCGTATCAGCGCTCAGAGCCTCGCCCCAAAGTCACCTCACTTGCGGCAGCGGGAAGCAGAACGACGTCACACGGGAGTTTTCCCGGCATTCGTACTTACCCGTCGCGTTTTCGCGCGTTTGAAATTTTTCACTTTTCATTCAATCGCGAAAAATAGATATCGTCATTTAAATATCTTAAAGCGTGAAATACGGACTCCAGGAGTAATAATCTTTCGATTTAGACAGTAAAAAAATAATAGGAAACCACCCTATTATTGTGAATTTCACCGCCCTAAATGCAGGTTAAAAATATATCACGCTTATATCACTGTCTAGGTACTCACTGCACTTCAGATGATCGTGCAATAAACGAGCTTTCCAGAAACAGATAAGGTAACTGGCATTTCCTTCCTCTTTCCGAGTGAGAAATGCAGCAGTAGCTGATAACATCCAGTCTTTTCCCGCCAATAGTTAGGCTTCTCTCTTCCGGCCGCTTTCCCCGTCAACAAGCGGACGACGCTATGGCAACAGTCGCGTAGCGGTTAACAAAGAGAGAGTCAAGGGCGCTATGGCAACAGCCGCGGTGCTTCCTAGAAACAACAATAGCATACTCAGTTACGGGGATACCGAGCGATTGAAAGCAAAGTGAACCGACTGGTTAAGCGCATTATGAATAAACAGACTCGAGACTGTTTGTGAGGGTGATCCTGAATTGGGGGCGAAAGGAATATATCTACCGACATCGGGGTGATTAAGTTCTTAGCTTAACAATTCATCAGAACTCTGCGCCTTATCCTGAACAGGTATTTATCAGCATTTTTTCCCCTTCAACTAAGAGCCTCGTAACTTTCTCACATTATTATCAACAGTCAACGGGTACTTTCAATGTTTCTAAAGCCTGAATCGCATGATCATTTCTTCCCGCCCCTCAGAGTGAAAGCTCCAGCGATAGGATTTCAAGGACAAATGAGTGATCGCTGGGCCCATCATTTTCCGAATCACACGGTGATTCCCACCGTCCCTTCTCCCATTGCGTATTGAGGCGGAGTCCTCCCGTCCAGTGGCGTAGCCGGAGGAGGGGTCCGGGGGTTCTGGAGCCCCCCCCCCCCCCCCGAAATAAAAAAAAAACAAAATTACATATTGTCCTTCACAAAAAAAATATATTGAAAAATCATGAATTTACAAAAAAAAATTAACAAATGAAGTTTTTTGGATTATGAAAAGTGTTAAAATTAAAACCAACTGATGCGGGCGGCACTTGGTGGAACGATGAAATGTTCCTGGTGAAAAAAAACACAGCACTATTCCACAAACTTTTTATAATTAGCTGTCAACTAGTTACGACGTTTATACCGTCATTATAAAGACTAACAGAGCAATAGCGTACAACGTCCAGCCTTATATACCCAACAATAGTGTAAGGGAAGGAGGGGGGAACTAAAAGAGGAGGAGCATTGGGCATTGTTGTTAAAGTTCATTTAAAGTATACCGGGATTTCGCACGCTTGTGCATTGCGGGTGACTCCCGTAAAAGTTATCACCGCGGCTAGTCCCGGTATACTTTAAACTAGTCTGTAGCGAACACCTCTTTGTGTTCTATGACCGGGCCTGCTCTCCGGCTGTGGCGCTGTGCGCACGATTTGGACTGCTTATGGCATCATATGCTCAGCAGTCCAGCAACAACTTGTCCGGTACTGTCCGAAAAAATCCGCAGGGAAGAATGACGCCTCGATAGCTTAACTGGCTAAAGCATTCGGCCGGAAATCGGGGGATCCGGGTTTGAATCCCGGTCAAGGCGAATGATTTTTTCCCTGTGGATCTTTCGCACGTTTAATTCCTAGCTGCGCCCCTGCCAAAGATTGCCTCATCATACCTACGAAGTAGAATTATCGCTGTCTACCGCTGTTTGAAATATACCTATGGCGGACTGTGCTGAAGCTTAGGCAGGAAAACGCGATGATATTGTTAATTACACGCTTTTTCTTAACATAATTCGTCCGTTTCACAGATGGAATCTTAATTCTTCGTTAAAACTTTCGCGGGTGCTCGTCATTATGATTAAAAACTTTTGGGCTATGTCGCCGCGTCAATGCTTTGGGTGGCCCCAACGTTTCCCGACCGATGCTGGTCGCTTTTTCAAGGGATTATGGAGATATGAGAATTTAAAATCTTTTATATAGGTATCTTGTCAGTTGGTGGGGGGAGGGGAGCGGGCTGCTGGAGGAGTGGGTTCCTGCTTGTTTCTTAATAACAACTTCTTGTAACTGTAACTTCTGTAACTTTCTTGCAACCCGTAATAAGAAGAAACAAGCAGCAACCCACTCCCGCAACCTCCGGCTCCCCTCCCTCAACCTCCTGAAACAGATACCTATATAAAAGATCTTAAATTCCCATCACTCCATAATCCCTTGAAAAAGCGACCAGCATAGGTCGGGAAACGTTGGGGCCACCCAAAGCATTGACGCGGCGACATAGCCCAAAAGTTTTTAATCATAAAGATGGAATCATGTAATCGATATAAAAAAAGACATTTGGAATTTTGTACAATTGTACTTTAATCAATTAACAATATTTCCATATCGAAAAATAGTTCAATAAATTTAATACACGTCGTAAGCTAATATTTTTTGGCTGATACTTCTTTATCAGCTCTGTCTTAATCGATTACATAGTTCACCACTAAAAAGTAGAAAAATAAAATACGAAGATCTAAAAAGAAACATTATAAAATGCAACAAAAAGTTAAATAATTAGCTAGCCAGCACTCGCAATTTTTTTATTTTTATGGCATTTTATGCATTTTTTGAAGAAATCGTGTTTTTTAAATCATTTCCATTTTTTTTAATTTTCAACTTTCAACTTTCCAAATGAAAATTAACACAAATGAACTATTCGTCAGAAATAAACATAAAGCGATAAAGTTCAGAGTACTTTAAATTGAAGTGATATAAGACAATCACGCGCTAAAACTCCTCGTTGAAGATGTTCGTTGTCATCTGTTATCATAAGAATTATGGGTAAAGCGATCCCTACCTTCAATCAAGCTCTGGCTATGCTTATGAAACTAGACCTGTGTTTTTATGGCTCAGTATGCCATACTCCTTGGGGATTCAATTACTCAGGACAGAACCCTAAGGTTGGATGGGATAGATGAGGTTAGAGATCACCCTGGGCGAAGCCCAAAGCGTGAATATTTCTCACATTCAAGGTAGGGGGCCAGTTCCTATCCTTGACCTCCTTCACACAGACATGATTTTAATATTAAATGCACAACTGTGTTTTTCTGAATCCACTAGGTTGCCACTATCGTTTAAGTTTTCCTTAAACCCATGGACTATGTTTGATTTAACGTACCAAAGTGATTATAAAAACTTCAATATAACTTGAATGATTGTTTTTCTTAGTTACTTACGTCTAAATATGGCTTTTGGTGCAACAATCCATTGTTTTTCGCCCTGTGACCGAGGCGCCAACTCAACCTAAACAATAAAGAAGCAAAAAGCAACTAAAACAAACAAAAAATGAACTACAGAAAATGAAGCAGTAAGATAACACGTATAAAAGTAACTTGAGCATTTCAAAGAATATGCATCAGACAGTCACGAAATTTGAAACCGAAATAAGTGATTTAATTATGCTAAAAAATCATCACACCACGTGAAGCTAAAATCTTCAGCCCTGAAGTTTTAAAGAGCGGAGATCCAGAGAAAATGAACCTAACATTTTAATCATTTCACGTTGAAGGGAAAACGGAAAGATTGTGTGGAGATACCGTACCAAAGCCCTACAGTCTAAAACTGGTCCTAAATTCTGGGAGGAGGCCCATCTCCATACCCAACTCTCCTCGTCAAACCGCGGTTACCAGCCCTCAAAGGCAGATGAAATTTTGATACCCTTTATGCACGGTCTCGTTATCAGCGTCTGAGACATGCGCTCGCCTCGGCGAGCCGTTTAGTATCCACGAAAGCCGCATGAGATCGCGCGAGAGTGTGTGTGGTGAATGGGGCTGGATCCCAGGTGGATGGAGGTGAATGGGACGCTCTCCGTACCCGCGCTAAGTTTCCCGAAGCGTTGAAGTATGCATCGCGGTAAGCTCACGGGAGCGCCCCAGAAGCGAAGCGAAGGCCTGATGTATATACTGGTCCCACTACCGTGTGCGTTTCCATAAGATCATGTATTAGACCCGGTCCGCGCCCATGCATATAGACTCGGAATTTCCGACGCTGCTTCGTAAGTGGTGCCAAAAATCATACGATGAAAAGTACGCGTAATTATGACACAGATTCTTCGGGTTTTCCACCGGGTAAGCAATTTAATCAATAATCGGTCAGTAATTCAAATTTTGGGTTGAAAATATATTGTTTAGAATTTAAACACAGTAATTATTAGATGAACTACAGCACATATAAGCATTTTGCAAGAATGCTGTTAAATTATTTTATAATGATATGTATCTCCTGAGGTGCATCGCTTATTTTGACCCAATAATTAATTTGCATACATCTGTGAAAAGGAAATTCATAAGAGACTCAATTATAAACATAAAACAGAATAGCTATGGATTACACATGTCCATAATCAATTAATTACAGTAAAAACCGTAACAATGATTCGCGAGGTAGTGATCAGCTCGCTGTCGTGTTGAAATTCATTTAGCATCAAAGCAGTTCGGGAAAACTCCTAGAGATGGCGATAATTCACTAATAACTAATTCATCATGTATTTCCAGATATACGCTTCCCATAGCTTTCCACGTAATAAATAATTACTTTTTATGGGTTGAAATAAAATTAAAAAGAGACTCTTTAACCCATTATTCCCCAGACTGTATGCAGGGCTTTTAACTTCGGTTGCTTCGTATTTTCCGATTTATTATGCCAAACTAAGATGAATTTTTGGAATAAAAATATTATATTAATCATATTATATGATTTTCACAATGCTGCGTGTACGCAACGCTGGGAAAACTCCGGTAAATAAATGCAATAAAAGTAATTTTTAAAAACTTAGGTTGTATCTTTTATTTCTTATTTTGATTTGCACACTCGGTATCTTCGCCGGGAGTTATCAGTATTCCTTTGGAGGAAATTCCCCATTCTGCCTTTCAACGGACACGCTGGGGTATGTCATTTTTCCTAGGGTGTCTCGTATTTGCGCACCGATTTTTATGCCATACGCCATCAGTCATAAAAATACAATTGTATAGATGAAAATGTTGGCGGAAATGACAAAATTAGAACTAGGGATACTTTTAAAAAGTCAGTAAATCGAAGAAAAAATTATTCTGAAGTAGAAAATTGTTCTGAGAATTAGGATTCAATAATGTTGCGTTTAAGCAACGCTGGGGATTAATGGGCTAATGAGCGTGTCAGAATACATCGATGCAGATACATCGCCAGAAGTGAATGCGAAGAAATACTTAGAGATCTCTTACGCTAGCCGGCTTGAATGGTGAAACGCACGAGATACATTGGCAAGTAAAGGGTTTAAAAAAATTACCGAATACTCGTCAATCACAAAGTTGTGTGTCACCTACAATATTCTCTCGCCTACTAAGGACAGGTAATGTTGAAAATCGCCCCTGTCCTATCTCTCATCATTTGGATAAATCACATTCGGATTTCAATATAAAGTTCACGTGGAAAATTAAGATCGGAATCTTTGGTGTATGATTGAGTTTATTCCGAAAAATTGGTTGCCTAAAGATTATTACTGACAAACGTCAGATTAAAATGGAGTTATATTGAAATTTGGCAGCGACTGGTCAAAGCTTATAAATTTTAAAGCTTTTAAAAATTTCACCTGATACCATCCTTCTGAGCGTTTTCCTTAAACTCAACCAATGAGCCAAATCTTTCCAAATTAATAAGTATGAAAATTAATGCAACAGTTCACAGTAGAAATTTATGAGTTAAAATTGCATTACTCCAAAAAATATTTAGGTGACGCTCAGTCGCGGAAGACATCGGATCTGGATCCGAAATTTTAATTAATAGCTTCAGTGAATGCAACGAATGCAATGAATAAGGGTGGAAAGAGTTCCGATTCTCTCTTCGAATGTGCCGTCGCATGTGATTCTTGTCCTACGCCACTAGTCAGTGGTTTATCCGAAGATTTTTCCTATTTTCATTTCCAAACCCAAGCGTAACAGTTTAGGCCCTGAACTTGTAAAGATGTTTAAAAAATCAAATTGAAAGCCTATAAAAATGATTTTTAATTTATAAAAATATTAAAATGTGTATGAAAATCTAAATAGCATTCCTTCGATTCTACGTACCCAGAATAAACTTGAATAATTACTTCGTTTATTAGCAGGAATTGCAGGAAAATGCATTTGGATCCGAAAATATCCGATCCGAAAGATCCGGCCCCGAAAATCAAGGATCCGATCCGAATCCGGATCCGAAAAAAATCCTGGATCCGTCCATCACTAATACCTATATATCTATGTAACAGAAATCATTAGTTAATATATATTGATTTGATCCATTATTGATCCCTCCCTCTTGATTGAGTCCCTCAAACACAATGCATTTTTATCTTTGAACGTGAATGACAACAGTCCGTTCAAATAATGACCGACGTATTTCAAATCTCATATTCGCTGTCTCATACCCTGCAGCGTTAAGCATTAAATCCTGGAAGAAGGTAATAACTGAACGGTCGAGTCTCTTACAAACTCACGATCACGCGTCACGAGGACGTGACTGGCATTGAAATTTTATGGGAACCGCTCGAGGGAGTACGTGCAACTAGGAGGCTGGAACCAGGTCATTCCTTCTTTAAGTAACTACCAATTATATGCACGCATGGAAGAGAAAAAATTATCATAAGTAAAGGAAATTTGATCCCGCGCACGTTTCCCCCATGGCTTCCCTTAGAAATATAATGTTCCCTCACCACAGACGTATGACCTTTATGTTCCCATGAAAACATTTACTGTGAACATGGATTACTTTGACCCAATTGGTTAACTTCAACGTAGTTCGACTATCACAGTATCATTTTATACATGGTGATATTCTAATGCCCAGTAGAGAGTTATATGACAGCCAGTGACCGGAAAATTCCTGTCACATTATTGGAAGTAAGGAGTTTACATTATCTTCATCATGTCTTCCAAACTCATTTTATTTGAACGATCAAAATGTAACATCTATGTATAAAAGAGAGTCGAAAATCGTGTTATTCACACCACTTATAACTCGAAAATGGCTGTACCGATTTTAACGATATATGGTTTTTTGGATTTGTCTCAGCCCCAGATAACAGAATAAGCATTAAAAAGAAGCAGTAAAACTCCACGAAAAAAATTGATCTTGATCTTAGAGTTATTTTTTTAGGGGTTGGTACACTGAAAAAGCTATCAAGTATATCAAAAGGTACTTGACTCAATTGAACAAAGCCGAATGTGTGGGGTAGACCGGGGCATGTTTACGCATCGGGCACTGGGACAGGTTTAAGTTGTGCACTTTTCCGAACCGAGTTATATCAAGCGCGCCAAAAGTCATGACGTATTAATGCTGCTTTCTAGGGGCTATTCTCACGAGATATTGAACGTCAGTCACGCATCGGTCTAGCGTTGCGTAAACTTGGCCCAAGAACGAGGCAAGACTCGGACCTAAAAAAACATTTTTTACGTTTAAAAATGAAAATAGGCCAAAAACTGAATGCATAGAAGTTTGACTTTACTAACTGCTTTATAAAACCTCAATATCTAAAATTTATAAAGTTTAGACATAAAAATTAGAAAATTCTTTGAAATCAATCAGAGTATGCGTTCCCCGGTCTACCTTACGTAGATTGAATAAAGAAAATATGTTTCTTGCAAGCCATTGCGATGCTTATTTTAGCAGTTTGATTGAACATTTTTCTTATTTTATTATACGAGCGATAAGTGAAAATTTATAAAAATCAGTACAGCCCCTCTTGATTTTTAAATAGTGTAGCTAAACTGTTCATAGATAATTTGGGGCTGCGACGTTAGCCGGGTAAGCTAGTAGGAAAATAAATAAAAAGAAAATAAAAGAAAAAAGACGGAGTGAAATTCGCCATGAACAAATATTTTCCTTGGTATGGATTCGGCAGGTGCCAACAACGTTTTCGGTAAAATCCGGCCTGAGATTCGCCTTTGAAGAAAATGGCTCGGAGATGTAAATGGTAGCATACCTAACTAACTGGTAATAGGGACAACCGGGTTCAAATCCCGGCTAAGCCAAATGTTATTTCATGTCAAATTTTATCCTTAGCGCGTTTTTGACTTTGCACTTGACTGCGGGAAGAGTTACTTCTTCCATGCAGTGCCTTAAAGCAAAATAGAGTTGTTCAGTGCAAAAAATATACGGACTGATTATTATTATTATATAAATTAAAAAACTTTACCATACTTGGAAAATTGAGAACGGCATGAATTAAGTCCATTAAACGGCAGAATAAGGAATACTATCACTTTTGCGGGAACATTTAGTCTACAGCTCTGGCATTTTAATTTACTACTATGCGTATTCTTGCGGTTATACTGCAAGGAACGGCTTACGAATTACTCCGGCCTGACCACACCTTTTAGTAAGGAGGAGACTTTTTTTTACAAATTTTCTAAGAGTAGCCAAGCGAAGGTTAATGTCTAATTGAAAATGATTGCATTAAATTTCTCGGTATATCCACCAGTTTATTGCGATTTTTTTGGTGATGGACCACGAATTAAACCGGTGAAGAAGACTTTACGCAAATAGCTCACCGGAAAAGAATATATCCAGATATTTAGATTGTGTTTCGGAGCAAGATCTCTACCATGATGCGGAATTTTTCTCGGAAGATTCATCACAAGTGTTACAGCGGGTCAAAATCTTCATAGTTTCCGACGTTTTGTTAGATTACTTATCCAAAGTTTTTAGGGCTGAGAGAGATAGATACCATGCGCGAGTGTTTCCGGCATTCATCGGTTCGCCTTCACCTTTTCTTTCCATGCGACCGGCAGGTGAAAAACGTTTACCTCCAGTTTCTTCATTTTTCTTTCCTTCAATTTCCACGAGGGAGCGCAGCCTGTGGCGTTCAAACTCACGCGTTGGCAGGACCACGAGAGTAAACAAACAAAAAAGAGTCTGGAAGAAGAGGTTTGCTTATCGTGAAATTGATTGCGTCCTCGATCGATCCCAACCCTCCAATCTGCTCTTGGACCAAACCTGACGGTTTTTTGTTTTAAATCTCGCTTTCATTTTGATGCATAATAGAATATTAGCTGTAAATTATCTCAAAGGATACCTGGGTACGAACTGCGAATTCCCTCGTAATTAAATAGGGGTAGCCTGCGATCGAATATTAAGCAAAGTACATGTATCGATGGCTAAGTTCTAACAACACGTATCTCAAAAATAGCAACTTTGCAGGAGAGCAAATAAAAACGATTAATTTTTTCTAATTGTACGCTAAAATTAAAAACAAAAAATTGATAAAACTGAAAAAGAAGCATATGTTTGCCAACAAAGAGTTACTTTTTGCTTCAATTATATTTTTAATGTTATTTTCTTAGTTTAAGATACCTGTGTCAAGCCGGCCAAATTTTGAGATACGTATTGTTATAACTCAGCCATCGATATATACCTCTAGCTACCGCAAATAACATAGCTCTAAATATATCATCATACGTGCTATGCTCCTTTACCTAAAAATCCTGCCATGTGACCAACAGTTCTAAGTTTCAAGTTTCCCTTTTCTCTGAGTCCTTCCCGAGAAACGCCGGGCGGCCAGCTGGGTTCGAATAAAATCAATTCACTCTCGCTTGTGTTAAAAACGAGAACAGCATGTAGACAGAACGCGAGTATCAAGAGCAGTGGGATTGTAACACAAGGACAGGAAGTGATAGGAATCAACCCCTCACACATCTGCATCACATGCTCATCTAGAAGTGTCTGAAGAAGGGGGATCATGTAACCAACATGGAGGAGGGGTATAGAATATTCCCCCGAGTAAAACGGACGTTCCAGGAATATTAAGAAACATTCATCAACAAATGAAGTTTCCAAGGCTTTCTAAACTTTGAAATTCCCTTGAATTGTTCTGGGGCGAGCTCTAATCTTACCTCTGTAAACCCACTTTCAGGTCAACACACTGAAGGTTGACTTGGGAATGGCGTGAGTAAATTGGATTGGCTTGAAGATAGGTTTGAGAATGGCTTGAGAAAAATATCCTTCGATCCATCTTGAAGAAATGGAATGCGCTGAGGCAGATGGGTAAGTGATGTGGCGGAAAAGATTGGGGAGGGTTTAAGGGGTTTTATGGAGGGTTGGAAATAGGGCACAGAAGGGGTTGAACGAGAGGGCGAGAGAGTGGGGGAAGGGAAGGGAGGGAGCGATGAGAAGGGAACTCGCAATTCGAGGGCTCCTAATCGCTTGCGCTCGCGTGCCTGCGTCCATCTGTGCCCTTCTTTCTTCCCATATCGATCGGGGAGAAAGTTATTTTGTATTTATCTCAGTAACAACCTCCGAAGGTTCATGACCTCAGCGGAATAAGTTGTCTCAACAAGTAGGCAAGAGACGCGAAGATGTTCCATCTATCTACAGCAAAGTATATTATTATTATAGTATTCTACCGATTAAGGTAGGTTTCCATGGAGTACTAAAGAGGTGATCTGGGAGCCTCCCTTTCCTTCCAGCACTGCCTTCTTTAATTCACTGTAAGGCCTACTCTCTTTCAATCTATCTAAAAATCCTATTCCTTTCCTTCCCCTCCCTCGTTTCCCCAACATTCTACCCTCCAACACCATTTTCAACATCCCCTCACCGCTAAGCACTAACTCCATCCAAACCTTCTGTCTCCTGCGTATCTCATCTAAAAGCTTTCTCTCCTCGCCAACCATATCCAGCACTTCGTCGTTCCTTTTCCTCTCCGTCCATTTCACCCTCTCCATTCTTCTCCATACCCACATCTCGAACGCCTCCAATCTTCTCTCGTCTTCTTTCCTCAGAGTCCACGTTTCCGCACCGTAGAGAGCTACACTCCAAACCAAACTCTTCACTAACCTTTTCTTTAAACTCTTACACAACGATCCTCTCAGAAGCTCCTTCCTGCTCATGAACGCCTCCTTCGCTAATGCTATTCTCTTCCTGATGTCCTTACTACTGTATCCGTTTTCCTCTAACGTACTGCCTAAATAGTTGAATTGCTCAACCTGCTCAAGTTTTTCACCACCCACCTTTATCTTGAGTCTCACATTCCTCGCTCGTGATGCTTTACAAAACCGCATTACCTTAGTTTTCTTGTGATTAATCCTCATCCCAAACTCCTCGCAACGTTCGTATAACGCATCCACTAGGGCCTGAAGCCCCCTTGCTGACTGACTGATCAACGCCTGGTCATCCGCGAATCTCACTGATTTGAACATCATTCCTCCCACTTTTATCCCAGCTTCTAACTCATCCCACGCTTCCCTTACCATCTCTTCAGCATACACGTTAAAGAGCAGTGGCGATAGAGGACAGCCTTGCCTCACACCTCGGCCAATGCTTGCCCACCCAGATTCTCCGTCCGCTATCCTCACTTGCGCAGTCTGGGCCATATACAGATTACAAATCAGTCGTCTATCCCTCCAGTCTACACCTATTCTCTTGAGAATATCCATTAACTTTACCCAGTTCACCCTATCAAACGCTTTTTCAAAATCCACGAAACACACATATACGTCCTGCTCATATTCTAGGTTCCTCTCCACGAGGGCCCTCATTATTGCTATTGCATCGCGAGTTGACTTCCCTTTTCTGAAACCAAACTGATCTTCGCCCAAATACTCGTTTGCCCTCGCCTCCATTCGTCTGTTCAATATCCTCAGCACTACTTTAGCCGCATGGGATATTAGGCTGATAGTCCTATAATCTCCGCATTCCACAGCTTTCTTCTTTTTCGGAAGCGGAATTAAAACCGTCTTCACGAAATCCTCCGGCCAACATCCCTCCTCATAGATCTTGCGCACTAGTTCGAAAAACCTTTTCTTACCTTCTTTCCCTAGACTCTTCAGAAGCTCGCACGGGATGTTGTCCACGCCTACTGCTTTCCTAGCCTTCATATCACGGAGTGCTCTCTCTATTTCTGAATCTAATATCTCCGGCCCAAGATTATCCTCCTCCACTGCACTTTCCTCCTCTAGAGTCAATCTCTCTGGTCTGTTCGTTCCGTCATACAGGTCCTCCACGTATTCCTTCCACCTACCCTGTACCTCTTCTCGCTCGGTTAGCATCCTCCCATCTTTAGCCTTAATTTTAGACATGGCTTGTCCTCTTTTGCCGCCCGATAGCGACTTAACTTTGGCGTACAACGCGTCTACTTCTCCATCCTTCTGGAACTTTTCCATTTCCTCGCACTGTCTTTTCCACCAAGCCTCCCTTGCCCTCTTAGTTTCACGTCGTAATCGATTATTCAATTCCCTATAAATTCTTTTGCCCTGTTCTGTGTCCACGTTCTTCCACTTCCTCCTCTCCTCCATTTCATTTACCATTGCCTCCGTTATCCACGGCTTCTTTATCCTTCTACTGTCAACGTAACCAATTGACTTCTCCGCCGCTTTGACTATTCCCGTTTTTAAATTATCCCATCTTTCCTCTACCGTCTTGGTACTTTCAATCTCCCGTATACTAATGTCCACTAGCTCCTGATATTCTCTCCTCATACTCCCCTTCAGGGCTTCTACGTTCCATTTCTTCCCCTTCCTAACTTTCATAAGTCTTTTGAATCTTACGTTGCATTTCATGAGCACTAGATTGTGGTCCGAATCCGCATCCGCTGCAGGGAAGCTGCGCGAGTTTTTCACACTGTTCCTAAACCTCTGTCTTACCATAATGTAGTCTATTTGATATCTCCCCGCATCCCCTGGACTTTTCCACGTGTACCTTCGCCCTTTATGATGATTGAACCACGTGTTTGTGATGAATAATTTGTTTCTCCTACAAAATTCTGCTGCTTTCTCTCCCCTGTCGTTCCGTATTCCTAGACCAAAATCTCCTATTTCGTTTCCATCCCTCCCTTCCCCGACTGAGGCGTTCCAGTCCCCCATCACTACCAGATTTTTCTTACCCGGTGTGTCTCTAATTATTTCCTCGAGCTGTTCATACACCTCGTCTAATTCTTCCTCCCTATGATTGCTAGTGGGCATGTAAACCTGGACCACCACAAGGTTGGTGGGCCGCGCCTCAATTTCTACCACCAGAATCCTATCGCTTACCTGGTCTATACCTACCACACGCTTACCCATCTTCCCGTTTAATACTAAAGCTACCCCTCGCTGGCTTTCTTCCCCTCCACTATATATAACCCATACCCATCACTCCAATAGTCCCCCCCATCCCTCCACCTCACCTCGCATAATCCTAAGATATCTATCCTCCCTTTATCCATTTCCCTTTTGATATTTTCTAACTTTCCCGCCCTCATCATAGTCCTCACATTCCACGTCCCCACATTTATAGCAGACTTCTTCTTCTCCATCTTCTTGGTCTTCTTTTCTTCTTTCTTCATTGCTGCTGCCACTGATGTTGATGATGATAAGTCTCTGCAAGGATTTCGCATGTTGACGACCCCGAGGACCTTGCCGACCTCGCTGCCGTGCCCGACACCCGCCCTTTGCGGACGGGTCCCGGGCGATGAGATTCCGAGGCTCATTTGGTTGTACTCCATGTGTTCAGGGAAGAGATAGTTGGTAGGGTTTCCCACTTCCATTCCAACAGTGTTTTTCACGTGACACCATCACGTGGACTACCTTTCGTCTGGCTCCTACCCTTCGACCTATCTGGCATGGGTGGCCCTACCGGGAATAATTTAGAATTAATCCCGCCAGTGCAGCTCAAGGGGTCATAGGAGCGCGCAAGCCTTTCCACCGCGACAAGGTTGTAGCCCAAGGGAAAGGGCAAAGTATATAGGCCTTAAAAACTTGTACGACCTCCTGAAGTATGACCTCGATAGAGAGAGAGGAAAGAATAGCGCAGGGCAGCAGAATTGGTGTTTCGTGAGCCTGAAAATGTCCCTTTTCAACCTAAAGAACATCGATAACAGCGTAAATTTTTCGCCCCATAAACTTTCCACCGGTAAAAAATGCACCTCTATACATGAATTAAATATACGTATTCTGCTGCATGAGAACTTTAACTCCAATAATGGAGTAACTTTATATTTTTTAGAAGACAATCCTCATCCCGTAAAAATATATTTTAAAGATTCATCTTCGTGTCCGTTTGGGCCGTTGAGTATTTTCGGTGCCCGAAAAATTCTTCTAACATGATTTTTTATTGTATCCCACTTCTCCAGAAAATGCTCTGTTGAGGGTTGAACTCTACCAACAGCTGTTTATCGATGTATTGTTACGATGAAAAAATTGCAGTGTTTCCAAATTGTTAGGCGAGTTACGATGGGAATCTTTACTGGAGCGAAGAGCAAAGAATAGGCTAAATTTATGGTAAATACAGAAAAGATTTTTTTTCCTAGACGATGTGAGAGATATCCTTCGTTTATCGTCGTACTAAGGAAGACGTAATAACGGTGAAAAATAAAGGAAATATACTCCAAATCATAGAGATTTGAAATTTCATCATTTCCAAGTACTATTAAGGTATTGACTATGATAACTGTAATGACTTAAGGTATTAAGTACTATTAAGGTAACGGTGTATTGATTAATAAAATTAATGGCGTAACTTGCTAGAACCACTCGTTGCATGTTTTTATTTTTAAATTGTAACTACATTGCCGCAAAAAATGCTGAACTTTAAGCATTTGTACGAAAATCTGCCGAAGCTCAATAGGGTCGTGTCATATATTGTTTTACACCTTTTTATTCGACTACAACAATTAATTAATAAACATTGTTAACACGTAAAAGTTTAGCTCCTACGGTCGAAAGAGTGAAGAAGAACACACGAGAAACTATGAACGCGGCGATACGGTCGTCTTCTTCATCTCGTCACGGATAAAATATTTGATTGACGCATTTCATTATATTTTTTTACAGAAAGAAGGGCATCTTCCAATAACAAATAGCTTTTTAAAATTAAATTTTATCAATTCTTTGATTTTTTCAATGGCCGAAAGTTAGATTTCAATTGTTTTGGTGTAGAAAAGTACATGCATATCGAAACTACGTGTGCTATACATAAAAAATATTTTTAAACAATTTATTTAAGGAGATTTTTTATTGTTCCTCTTGCTTTAAATAAACCACAAATACGAAAATCGCCCCACGGATATGCACACTACGAAAATGGCGATTTTCGCCTCTGTAGTTTATTCTTGACATTCTGAATAAGGTAAAATCATTTTTGGAACGATTAATTTCCCGGGCAAACGCTCTCATGGCTACACACCGCGGTCAGTAAAATGTAAAAACAACTCTAGAAAATGCGAGGTATTTTAAATCAAAACTGCCTTCATTTAAATCAACATAAGGCCACGTTCTCACAGCAGGTCAACATCGAATCATCACGCGTAGGTGCATAAAAGCAGTGCATGGTATGGCAAAATAAAGCATAGCAAATACCTCGGGAACTGTTAATCACGCCACCCTGGTGGGAGTCTCTTCCAGAGCACTCTTCCAGAGAAATTCTGCATAAACTCGCTGAGAAAAAGTTCAGTGGTAGCATGCCAGATACGCTTCCGGCCGCTATTCGAGAATCTAGGCATAAAAATGTTATCATTTTTTATTGAAGATTCCCAAAAAGTAGAATGATTTCTCGAACAATTTGTTTGTGCTTGACTTCTTTTATTATAAGAATATGAAAATCGTGGAGTTTAGCTCATTTATAAAACTAATATTCAAAACTATCGTCTAGTTCTGACGTATAATATCTGCATCTGTTTAAAATTAAATTTTAAGAGCCAAAATTATGTCAAATGTATTTCCAGGTATGTCATTTTTCAAACATTTTCCCGGTTTCCTGGGAGGGGGGTCCCCGGTGGACGCCCCCGCCTGTCCCCACCCCAGTCCCCTTCATCCCCCAAAGCATATTCCTAGTTACGCCACTGTTTGTGACGATCCGAAATTAAATTCCATTCGCATGGCTTGTGATATTTTATTGAGAGGTTTAATAAATAAAAAAGCTGGCCAATAATTAAAAACTAACTATTCATTGCAAAAACATATCCAATTAAACATTTTAACTAACAGATTAAACATTTTTTAAACAAATTAAGAAAAGTTATGTGACATGCCTTTTAAGAAGTTCTTAGTTTCTTGGTTGCCATGTTACAATATTATATTAATATTTACATCAGTTTTGAGAAGTTTATGGAGCAACTAATAAAAGTTTTGTCGTTGCGGCATGAATTTCTTGGTAACCTAGGACTGCTGTTTACTGAAAGAGAAGAGAATTTATTTATATTTACTTCAGATAAATCTACTAATTTATGGAACTGACGAAGAAGTCAAAGTAATTACACGTATATTATACTACATTATTATGAATTCAGAACTAATTACACTTGCTGCTTGGAAGCCATGTGCGCGAAGAAAGCGTTAAAATGCGAGAATAGCACGAAGTGTTTTAATTTTCACAACTTTAATTTATACACGAGAAAGCGTTATAATCTCACAGACTTATGTCGCAATGCGATTGAAAATAATCTGGCAAGGAATAGGTTGAGCCATTTTGTAATCGCTACACTTACTGCGGATTAAAGTATCCTTGGCATCCCATCTACTGTACACAATTAGAGGAGTCGTACGTAATTAATCTCGGCGAAATTCGTTGGCCCCGTCATCCAATTGCTGCTATTCCCTAATGGAGATGGTATTAGGGAAATTAAAACATTTGAGCAATTTCACCCATCTCCCCAGCGGTTCCTCACACGATTGGAGCGCTTGTATCACGTTCGGACATAATTTCTTCCACAAAACGTGAAATCCAAGACAGCAGCACTCCAGATATTAAAGTTTGCCTTCTCATCCGTTCCCCATTTCCATTTGGAGTGTGTTCGGAAAGTCAAGGGACTTTTTTCGTTTGACTAGGGCGATGGTTCTTGGGATAAACTGGTAAGGGGTGAGATTATGTTCAAAATTGTTGATAGGATGTAATTCACTCTTCATAAATGATCGCCAGATCGTCGCCGGATTTTGCTACCTCACTTGCACACAAAATTTGTGCACTATCTTGATAATTGGTGATCATAATTAGACTCAGTCGTTGGTGTTCCATCCTAATGATGCTTTATTTTTCCATTTTCAAATTATTTATTACACAGCGGAGCCCCGCTAATCCGAAATAATTGGGTTCGAACCCTAATTGGATCAGCCGTAATAATATTTTTTTAAACTGGTTTGAAATGGAAGAATGGAAACGAACGAAGAAGAAAAAGAAGCACAAGTGTACGCAGTTCATAGGACCGCATAACTGGACGAGATTACCCCAAATTGAGAGCCATAGTTTGAGCAAGTCCGAAGCGATTTGATGTTTTAAAATGCATGGAACTTAGTGGATAATTCTGCAAATCCAGAATATAATTCATAGATCCCCATCACCCTATCCATCTCTCAGACGCTTTTTCGGGCCTGATTAAGACTTAGAATTCACTTTACAAGTCAAAATGAACCACTTTATTATTTCAATCCTATATCCATGTACAAGATATGCAATGTTCAAACACCATATACACCATATTCATAGTTTCGCTACTATTTTGAATTAAATTCCAAATATATATTTTATTCACAGTTATTATGTCTCACAATCGGCAGATATAGCCAACAAGTCCCTTAAGATCCCTACTTACAGCCATATTTCTTGTCAGTGAGGAATATTCTATTATTTCAGCTCAACATGCTGACTAAAGAGCCAAATTAATTCTATTCAATCCCCCCAAAGTCGCTAGCAATGTATTTTAATTTAATATTATTAATCAATAGTTATTATTAGTGAATTAATATATTAAATAAATAAATAGAAAAAAGTAAACTAATATATTAATTTACCAATAATGTAGTACCTATTTAGCATTTTTACGGACACCACAAAGAATACATTCTAAACGGAACTAAATAACTTGTGATAACATTTAGACAGTATTATAAACCTAATGATCAATATCTTATAGGCTATGTGGAACGATGTGGTGGAAATTATTAATTAAAAAAATGACGATATTTGAAATATTTTCTATTAATTTATTTTCACATGACGTGTCACTGCGACAACAACATTTTTCAACACTTCTGTAACAAAAAAAGGCAAAAATAAATTATTGCAGTGGAATTATTGCAATTTCTTCTTTAGCTAATACTTTGATGGAATAGTTACTCTAATAATGACATGCTACGTCTCAGAAAACGGTGAGACTTCGTTTCGTGAGGTTTAAATCCTTCGTATGTAATGAAGGCGCTACTGAATGTGCAGATATATGTATACTAGAGACCAAAGGATAACAGTAATTTGGTTTGACGCTAATGTAGATTTTATGGACTTCAGGATCAAAAAGAACTACCCAAAGATTCAAGCTTTCCATTTTATTTACTCAAGTAACTTAGGATCAATACAACAACAATGAACACAAGGGCGTACCCAGGATCAAAACTGAGGGGGACAAGCCATGGTTTTTCAGGTTATAGGTAAGATTTAAGCATGGAAAAGGTGAATGAAATCAACATTTTAAGGAATCTGGAACAGCTCTTTATTAGTTTTTAAAATTATTTGCTTGAAAAAACATTATTTTCCATAAAGCCATTTGCGATTTTTGCTTCCAGGGGGGGAGACAGCTGCCCCCTCCTGCCCCTCGCTGGTTACGCCCATGGATGAACATGTTATTTATAAAAATATAATATGAAGCATTAAATTGAAATCTAAAAAAGTAACCTTCCATGCTTGCCTTCCACAGGAAGTATCGCTGGAATTAGGTGATTATAGTATAGCGTATACGCTTCCGAAGTTGGCGAAGAGGGCTATTTTCCATCTCCCACATACACTTTGCTTTCATTACCAAGGGGGACCCTACATCTTCAGCCGAACAAGTTCTCCCCCACTACATGCAAGTCCGCATAATGCATTCCCTCGAATTACCACTGTTGGAAGAGAAGCAAGGAAGGCGAGCCGGGGCGTAATTTTATGCCGCAATAATGTCGCTCGCAGAGTCCCCCGAAGCGTCACGAGGGCCGTTGCCCTAGAGACGGTCGCCCAAATAATGACGCCGTAAATAAGCGAAGAATTCGGATGAGACGCAAAGGAGACCGCGCAAAATGCCTTAGACGACCCAGAAATAACATTTTTCCCTCGAAAACTAGTATCAAGAATTAACGATGGTTATTTCATGAACCACGGTGTGATGGATTTGAATATCAAACGAAAAAAAAACCAAGATGATCTAGGATTTCCACTATTTTCAGTTGGCTTTTATATGGATCTGTTTACGCTCCATAAGAATTTGATTCACTGTTCGTTCAAAAAGACAAATTTCATTGCTGTTAAGAACAGGATTTTACCCTTCTCGTTACTACAATCTAGTCCGCTTAATATCACTAATATTATGAATTTTTAAGAAAGTATAAATCAACTAAATGAAAATAGTGAAAATAAAAAAAATCATGCATTATTTTTCTTTATTAGGCAGTTTAATGGCAATCACCTAAATTAATTGGGTCCGATAAGTGTTTATTCATTGGTGAAATCATCTAAAGAAATTTTATTACCCAAATAATTAGACAATGAAAGTGTGAGCTCATTAAAATGCACAAAAATAATTGGCTTTACACAACATGGTTCATATCTGTAAAAATAGTTCCATGGTCCTTTTTTTTGATGTTCCGGGAAAGAAAGAACTTTCTTTTCCAAATATTGTCAAAAAAACTGCTCCCTGGTATAAGATGACCTGTCATTAGAATTAGAGAATAAACTTCAGCGGTTCTCAATTTCTTGCGTTGGATTTTCCCTTGACCTTCATGAAGATGATTATATTTCTCATCACCTTCTCAATTTGTCATGGCTTAGAACCTCCCCTCGCAGGAAATATTTCCTTGGTTCATTTGTTTTCACTATCTTTAAGACTGAATATCCAGCATATCTTTTCTCCGTGTTAAAAAAAATCAGCATATAATTACAGAACTTCAGGAACTGAGTCTTCCTACCTTGTACATCCAAACCTCGGACGAATACCTATCTTAAATATTTTCTTATCTCTGGTTGTAGTCTCTAGAAAGTTCCTCTTTTCTCTCAACTATCAAAGAAAAATATTGAATCATTATCTAAATCAGCACTTACGCTAATAAATTAAATTTATTTTTATGGTAAGATGTGACAAATTATTTGGGGAATTTTAGTCATATTTCTATTCCTACTGATTATTACTGCATGTTTTCATTATGCACTTAGTGTAACTTTACTTCGTTGCATTATTTTGGCTTCTTATTGCTAAGAGAATAGTTTGTTGCAGGCACAATTTTGGTATTTATCGCTAGAGAAGAAATTGTTATAAGTATTTGTACTTGGTCTTATGGGGAAACCAGTAGCATAAATAAACTCCACTAATTCAAAATGTAGATATTTACGAGCTATAAAACGATGGCTAAAACTACCAGACTAAATTACTGCATGTTTTCATAATGTAATTAGTGTAAATTTACGTCGTTGTATTATTTTTGCTTCTCATTGCTGAGAGAATTGTTCCTGACATATTTTTGTTTTTTATCGCTTGAGAAGAAATTGCTGTAAGTATTTGTATTCATGGGGAAATCCAGAGCATAAATAAACTCCACTCATTCAAAATGTAGGTATTTACGAGCTATAAAACGATGGCTAAAAACTACCTTAATAGGGCAAAGTCCCCAAATTACGTATCCCATTACGCAAGGGCTCGGATGATATCCAGTGTGGTGCAGCGGATCGAGTTATGTAAGTCCACGGAAGATGCACGACTTTGACAAAGCGCCCGCAAACGAGCCCAATGGCAGGAATACTGGGAAAATTGGCCATTATCGTCCGAGATGCTCTTTATTCTCAGCAAGGAGACGAGCGCATTTGAGGTAACGTCACTCGAACACACACAAAGCCGTCTCGACGCACGGTATTTTTTTTCATTCGAATCTCTTGAAACTGCTCTTCGAGATGGCATGGGTCGTCAGGCGTTTCCTGGAGTGGGTATCATACTGTCGCCATTAAGGGCCTGATTTAGGAAGACCTGACATCATCATACGTCGACCAAATTAGATCTAGACATGACGTCGCATCCAAAGAGACGAATCTCAATTACCACCCAAGTAGTGAAGGATATAAGGTTTTCGCGGCGAACAGACTGGAGGAAGAGTTCTCGGGTTTCCAGCCGGGTCCAAGGGTTTTTCAGCACTGACGTGTCAAAGCCAAAACGTGTCCGTAATTAATCCATTCACCCTCAAGACGATGGCAGAATTCGCCCTCGAAACGTCGGTGCTGAAAAACCCTTGGACCCGGCTGGAAACCCGAGAACTCTTCCTCCTACCTCCCAAGTCGTCTGTATCACCGAGGTGGTGACGTCAAAACTCTTGGGTATGGTATGGTTAGGGTATTCGGAGGAAGTAACCAACAGCTAAGATCACTTAACGCCATGAGGGAAGGGTGGAGAAAAAGCATAAAACTCGACCCGGTGGAGAACCCGGAAAGAATTCCTTCAATAATCAAGAAAGATTTCTCCCGCATAACAATCCGATTTTGGTTGTTCCAGTAGCGTAACTATGGGGGGATGAGGGGATGAATCCCCCCCAAAGCCTCCGAGAAATCAAAAAGAATATATTAAAAATGTTGTCATGATTTGATATATAATAACTTCATCAAGTTAAAATAGTTCTTGGATAACTAATAATGTGTAATTGACCTACACTCCAAGAATTATTTTCACATGAATTAAACGAGGTCAAGGTAAGGAAAAAAATAATAACTTCATCTTCTTAAAGTTGAATTTTATACGCCAAAATGGTGTAAAATGCATAATCAGACATGTTATTTTCAAAAATTTTCCTGACCTCCCTGATTCCTGGACGGCTAACCCCTCTGATCCCCCCCCCCCCCCCCCCCGAAGCCCGATCATCCCCCTCCAAAGCCCTCTCATCCCTTCCCCAAAGCATATTACTAGCTACGCCACATAGCTGTTCTTATGCCTTTATTGGTATTCGGATGAGGCGACGGAAAATTAAGATCATTTGCGCTATGGAGGAAAGGAAGAGATGGAAGGGAGGAGAGAAACCCGGCGTCGGAATTAGGCTGCTATTAACGAAAGACGCCAAGGGGACCGCGGCTTAACGTCCCATCCGACGGACGGTGTGCTGTACCTGAGGTGGCCTCCACACAGTACTCCGGTAAGGATCGGGAGACCGGTTATTAATCTGTCACCGCCGGGATTTAAACCCAAGCCCACGGGGTGGGAGGCTCACACTCTAGCCATTACACCAACAAGATGTCTTCGACTATTGAATGAAGAATACGAAGTATACGAAGAATTTATGATCATGCGCAACCCGAAATAACTAACATAAAACCATGTCAGGAATCATACACTTCAGCGTCAGGAGGACAAGAGTCCGCATTGGTATTAGAATCAATTGCTGTAATGGAGAATTGTACGAAAGATTGTATCTGTTTCCGTGTATGATCGAAGGAAAAAACATGAGCATATAAAGCAACACAAGATTCTATCGATAACGTAAAAAATAAAATCAAAGAGTAATAAATTTAAAAAAAAATTAGGATATCCTCCCGGATTAAAGCGAGAGCAAGGAAACAATCGAGAACAATGTGAACTGATATATTTTCATTCTCTGTCAAAATATATTTGGGATTTATTTTCCATTGTTTTTTTAACATGTATGCTAATTGCATTGAAGCATTGAAAGCAAATTAACAGGAAAAGGATACAAGGAAATGCTATCTATTGCCGCACCTCTTGCTTCATTATTTCCCCAAACAATAGATGATTCTCCTAGCGTTCAATTTACGAGGATTAACAGATTTGTTGAATTGAATCCGAATATAATGAGCCTCTAAGCGCAGAAAGCGATTCTACGGTGAAGAGAAAGGGTTCCTGGTTCAAAATGACGGATTGAGTCAATATTTTCGGACGAATAAGAAACCTTACGAGAGACAAACGGCACAGCTCTACTAGGAAAGCAGCTGGTTACAATGTGAAATATCCTTAACGAGATAATATTAATGCTGCCAAAACGAAGCCAACCAAGTCCAGGGTTACCGAATATTTTTTCCTTCTACACTCAGACTCCTCCGTGGAATAATGTTAGCTCCTTGAAATTATTTGCGATAGCAATTCATGCATTATTTAACCGATTTCCGCCCATCGTAGTCACATGGCTACATCCTACCATTCAGAGCATATTTATTTATTTATCTAAATTACCCCCGAAAACAGCACAAAAGGGTTTTTGTTTACCACTATTTTGCCATGTGTTCAGCAGTCCTCGAACTTGTGTGGGGCCGAAGGTTATCATGTTGAATCAAAACATCTCCTGTATGGCACCGAAATCCCTGTAAGCACGTCTTGAGGCTTGTTAATGTGTTGAAATATGCTTTTGAATTAATGGTCCTGTCTCTTGGCATTAATGGCATGGCAATAGCAACATCAGCTCGCCGCAACGTGTCAGGTGCGACAGCCGTGGATGGTCTCCCTGACCGCTGCAAATGTTGGACCACCGCCGAACTGCCTCCTGATGCCCACGTCCTCTGAACCCAGCGACTAACTGTACACCTGTTGACAGCAGATGCTCCATTGACTTTGCACAAACGTTTGTGAATATCCTCTTCAGTTTTTTTTCTTCTCAGTGAGAAATTCAATCAGAGCATGCTACATGTAACGCACATCACTAACATATGCCACTTTGAAACAGTCCTGCTAATCTATCAGTCGGAAAAGCCAAAAATTTAGTGTGCGCACCCTTAAAACTTCAGGTAATGTATACGTAAAGTTTCGCATTTGTACCATTGCTGTCGGCTAAGGAAACAATGGTGAAGCATAACTTCCTGGGAGATCCTCGTACATAAATATTTTCATGAACGTATGCAAAAAGTTTTCTGGGCGGAAATGGGTCAACGCTATAAAAATTTAACTTGAAATTAGATCTACATGGCTAACTGATTTACCAGAACTCCAGTGTCGTACAAAGGTATCAGGTAAACAATTCATTACAATTTGCTTGTACTGGGTCATATATTTTGCCGAAAGTTTTGAAAAGGAGGATGCAAAAAAAATATGAAAATGTTTTCAACTCCGAAAATGGTCTTGAAAAAAACTTTGACCTGTTTTCCACAAGGACTAAATCATTTCCTTGACCGTGAATCGGATCAGATTCCCAGAATACAAAAATCTGATTTAACCACCAGGGATTTTACTCCGGATATCCGCACGATATTTGCTCACGCACACGGCTGGGATGCAATCGGGAGGGCGGGTGGGCTGAGGAGGGAACGGTAGGCGCCCCCTACCCCCTTTACGGCCTCAGAGAAGTCAACTTTTTTGGGAGCACATATTTTTATCGCAGAGGCAAAGAGAAAATTTATGTAAAATTATTGTATGTATTATATGTAATTTATGTAAACAAACATCGACTTCAATCATGCATACTTATGGCTCGTTTTGATACAACAAGCTAAAATGTGTGCGAGAAGGAGTTCCAGGAGTAATTTCACGGAGATATTTCCTGAGTGGAAAAAGTGGAAGCAATTCAACCCCTACCACCTGTGACGTTATTTGGCACAACGTATTGACCAGATGTTACTCCTTCGCAAAACACTCCCTGCCCTTGCCAAGTGAAAATCGTAATGGCTTAAATAATTCTCCTTCCGCTGGTAAGAATTTTCCAGCGTCCACGATTTAAGAATATGCCAGAAATAAAAAATCAGCATGTTGTTCTCCTAGCGTTAATATAACTTTAATGTCAGGTCAAGTAAATTTAAAGTTTAGACTACACTGTCAAAAAGTCCACATTGATTTATATACAAATATCCATTGCAATAAGGAGGTGAGGTTATCAAATGAACCAAACACGTTTTTCTTTCGTGAACCAGGAGTTCAGTTATGGAAAAGCTGCACTTGCTCCTGATAGCCATAGGGAGAGACAATATGCTGAAATATGGACGCTGAAATAACTCGTGAATAAATAACAGTCACTCGTAGGAAATTCATTCCGACGGAAAGAAAGTATTTTTAAGCCATTTCGACTTTTAATTAGCAACGCCATGAGGTCTTTGTGGAGGAGTTACATAAAGTCTACCAACCGCACAACAAACAAAGTTACAGTTGGTGTGAGGTGCATATCAAAGCTTTTTGAAAAAATTAAGCATAGGTTTAACACATGTACACTTGTAATTACTTTCCACGATGTGAGTATCTTTCACCTTCCATTAGCTCATGCGTGATAATATTCTCATGTTCCATTTCTCACTTTATGCGAATGACATCGTCGCGTAAGTCTACCTTGCCGTACTCAGAGCTTCTGTGATACATGCGAATAGATACGACACAAGCATCCAATAATTTCCGCGAGCTCTATCTCCTGAAAGCATCCATCAGTGCTCGCATATACCATAGCAAGATGCAAATGCAAATCCATAATTTAAATGCAGATGACACTTAAACCATAAGAATGAGAACACTAGCGAATAAACCTCTCTCCCTATTAGGCACTTCGAAAAACATCCATCGATACAACAAACTCGCAATATCCTCATACCCAGAGGTCCAATTTAGGCTCATTTTTAAAGAAGCTTGGATTCGTAAAGTGTTTTTGGAGAAGATTTCCGGATGAATAAGAAAAAGAGATGTGCTATTTCGCACTCATTCGGACACATCTTGAATATGCAGTGAGCTTTTAGGATCCGTCGCAGAAAGAATTAATCCGTGAATTTAATAAAATGCTGATGCTGTTTTATGTTCCTTGTTGAACTTAAGGGAGAATGTTCCAGTGCAATAAAAAATGCATCTCCCTAGCGATCAGTTACCAAGATAAGCCTTCGCAATCTCTTAAAAACGTGACGCTTCTATATTATCTAAATTATTTCAAAATTTATAGTTAACTATGAACTGTATATACTAAGTAACCATCACTGCACAAAGCCAATTCATTGAAAAAAATGTATATCGATATCCTAGTAATTTTTTTAATTGATTTACAGCTGAATTCTTTTTTATTTTATTACTGTAAAAAATATGTTTATAACCTTATAGTCCTTACATGTATCAAAATTATGTACCAATATTTATTCATAGCAATGATAAAGGTGTATATTATCAAAAATTATTATGAGAAATTCTTCAAGATTGCAAGACTGCAAGGCACTAATCAACGTTAAACATAGGGGTCGAGTAAAAGAACAAAAAAAACTCAATCTAAAATTACCGAGACGTGTGTCAAGCGAAATGAGTTTCTTTAAGATTCGCCCTCGAGGTGACATCGCTTTAAATCCGATTTCACGGTGGGGTGCAAAGAATAGCGGGCATCTTCACTCCCTTGAAGCAAAGTAAGAGAGGTTGAAATCACCCGCGCCGATGAAGCAGCAAAACGGTTTTCTTACTTCCATTCTTTCCCTGCGTCCAGTTTGCCTTATGTAATGTTGGCTCTTTGAGAAAACACACGACTGCTCCCTTAACAAAAGATCTTTTCTTTAAGTTTGCCAAGGTTTCACAAAATGAGAAATATTTTTTCTAGGTCTCCCCAAAGCCACAAGGGAGAAGAAAATGTAAACAAATGAACAGTGAGATAAGTAGGTCAAAAGGGTGATAATATTTTCTTTCAGTGTAGCGATCCGAAAGCGTTTGGAAATGCCATTTATAAGGCATGCGCTATAAAATAATACAGTCGCAAAATGAGGAAATTTCAACAGTGAAATTAATGCTTTTCTGGCTGCCATCCCCCGCCCTGAGGGCAATGATCTGATAGCGATTTCTTTTAATGTATCTATGCTCATAAAACGACGAACCTTTAAGATTCTCGTAAATAATGGAAGTACGAAAAAAGTCTTACGTGCCGTTGCATGTGCCGTTTTTACTGTCACATATAATCCTACCCGTTTATATGACCCGTATTTGACAGTTATCGTCATATTTGATAGTTAAAATTCTTAGATATTCTGTGTCCAGTGAGATGTAGTATTTCTTACCCTAAATCCATTATAAAATAGACATGCATTATGGTTTGAAATAAATGATTCAAAGCGAATATTTTCTCAGAAGAGCATATATTTAACAGTTTTTAATTGAAATTTTTATCATTACAGAGCCAGGTGTGGAGCAAATATGGAGACTGGGCCATAGTTACAGTATTATTTTTGGTCAAAATTTACGAACAAGCAATGAAGTGTGACCCGAAAATTGTCGAGCTCATAAAAACACGCCTAACCATAGTGGCTGCCACTGACAATGTAAACAATGACTGCACCTGAAAATTTTATCATAGTTCAGGATCATGGGGTCATGTATTCTATACCAAAATTTAAAAAAAATTGATAATCGGACTCTCTGAACTCGCGGGAATTATAATAAAATATTTCTCGTTATGTTATGAACATTCTTTTCCAGTCCCAAGTTTCTTTCTCGCATGTAATTATCGGTGCATAATATTTTATACACATATTTTTATCTACAATGATTCCAAATAAGTATGCGTGATAGTGAGGGTTGATTTCAAAATACATGAATTTTCAGTAGCAATCACGATTTCGACACTTATGAAATTGATTCAACTGAATTCTCAACGTCCTCACAACTTCTGACGATCACATTTAGATTTAGAAAAAAGGTATCTATTGCTGTGGAACATAAATTCTCTAAGAACATAATCAATTTCAGTAACAAAATAGGATCATTAAATAAACTTGACCTCTCAGATTCAACCCTTTTTTTTGCCCATAAATGTAGGGGTTTAGGCAGATTAAATTTTCAACAACTGATAATCAGGGGGGATTTTCTCGTCGACTGTTCTCCCGAGAAACGTTCACTCATCAAGAATCTCCGTCAACGGCTGCGGTCGTTCAGAGAGAAAAAGGAAAAAAAGAATAAAAAAAAGAAGGGTTGAATGGAGACGAGCCCAGACAAGCCGGACGTAATCCCATTCCCGCAGTCTACCCGAGAGGTGACGCAACAAGCAAAGGCTCCCTCTGGCGTGTGGGTGGGGGTGGGGGGAGATGGGAGAGGAGTGACGTCACACGCGGGCATGCCAAACGCGAATATTACGGAAGAGCATCCTCATGTCGACCTCTAGATGAGTTGTCGCCCACCACGGGTTTGAATGGGTTTACAAAAGTCGCCACTCGCGCCGCTGAGAAGCAAAAGCGATCCCAAATTCGCGGAGAAATAGGATATAGTGTTTAATTTATTTATTAAATTTCACCACCTGAAAACTTACCTGAATGTGCCCTGCATTTATTAGATATTACCCTGAACCATAACATATGGCGGCGAGATACCTACATCAAATCACTTGGGTTGAATACTTCGTCAGAAGAACGCGAGCGGTTTTCAAATATGTATAAAAAATAAATTATATATATAATTATAATTTATACATATAATTACTATATAATTAAATACATAGTAATGATAATAATAATTTAAAATATGCATAAAAAATTATAATAAAAAACGCGTGCTGTGTTCCAAAATATATGCAAAAAATATATTTTTTGATATTTTATCTTCAACGCTCCGGAAACAGTGCATTTAAGACCTTTACATCTAGCTAAAAATCTAGCTATCTAGCGATCACAAACACCCATGCCCTGGATAGGGGCAACTTACCAGGCGGGACTCGAACACGCGACCTTCGGTTTGAAAGGCCGCGGGTCCTGTTAATTATTCCCCGTTCTCGATGATTTAATCTATCAAATCCATAGATTTTTTCTCATGTCATTTCTCGCAATTCCAAATACTATGCTGCAAAATAATGGAAAAAAGGTGGATCGCTTTGCGCAAAGTGCCGCGCTGCGGACATTTTTGAAACTATATTTAAAAGCGACCGAACAAGGCAGGAGAAATAAATCTTCTATTGCCGGGTCTACACTAGTACCTTATGTGACCACTTAAGTTGGCTCTCTATTTAAGGTGGTAGTGTAGGTGTCACCAGCTTCCTTTAAGTACACCTCCACCTAAGTCACTTGGAACCCATACTTAAATTGCGTAGGCAACTGTTAACCGCACGGTTGACGCTCTTCAAGTGCTGTAAATGGCACACAATAATACCCATCCCACCCCTGAATCATCCCGTTGATTATGTTCTAAGTTGCGCTGTATTCCATGATGTGGTTATTGAGCGTTCTATTTCGTTAGTTAACTTTCTAGTGTTGGGGTTATTAAATCTACGACTTTATTTTGTGGAGTTTCTCATCTTATTGTTGGTTTTATTTCTGTGAAAACTAATTGTTATGCCTGTTGCTCACGGTGAAACCCGTTTTATAAAACTTGGAAACGTTTTAAGGAATGTTAAGACTGAGACGGCGGCAGAGGATCCGGTGAAACATTTAAGCTTACATGGTGTCATAATCGAAAATAACGTTGACGAATGCACTTAGTAAAATCCCATACACTGCTGTTGAAACCATTGCATAGGGCCTTAATTTTAGTCGTGGGGATGCCGAGGGGGATAAGATATGGCGATTTAATTAGACGTGGGAGGAATTAAAGGTTAAAATTTAACATCAATGGTTTTAATAAAGGAGTGGAATTTGGCTAATTGTGTTTTCGTTTGCGTTATTAATATGTCATTCCACTGATTCCACGAAGACAAGCTTAGCAATTCTAAATTCCTCAGCCTCCATCTCCTCTCGCCAAATAGC
Organism: Ischnura elegans; assembly: GCF_921293095.1. Lineage (NCBI taxonomy): Eukaryota > Metazoa > Arthropoda > Insecta > Odonata > Coenagrionidae > Ischnura > Ischnura elegans. The sequence continues at coordinate 116,042,028 of NC_060249.1, read as the reverse complement.
ATTTGCTCAGGGACTGAAATCAGTTTTTCCTTTCAACCTTCTAAATACAAAACGGTTAATTCACGGAGTTTGGAAGTTTATTTCAAATATCCGTGGCTTTGGATCACAAAATCACTAATTGCTCTTCTAGATCTTCATCTGTCAACATAACTGTTTCCCAATATAGACAATCACGGCGCTGAAGTCGACTTAAAGCTCAAGTTTAGCTACCGCACCATACTGAAGATTAGCCTTAAGTGAAGTCACTTAAGTCTGTAGTGCTGGCAAGGCATAAGGGGTGAATAGGGGGTCTCACCCAACCAATCCCCTTGATGCCAGCGCATTCGCGAATGGGAATTTTCAGGAGTGGCGCGGCGCGACGTTCATTTCATTTCCCACGAGTCATAATTCACTCCGTGCCCGCGCTGCAGAGGAGGCGACGCGAAGTCTCAGCGCGTCAATCTCTCGGAGAGACGCCCACGCTCCAGTTCTCTAGTCTGTCGGCAGATGTCTCTCCTCCCGAGGAAAATAAGATGAGCGGATGACGTGAGGACGCAGTGCCGGAGGAGCTTACGAGAGGGGAGCTTCGCAGATTGGCCTTAAAGTGGGAGTTACTTTGCAAGTCGACCGCAAAACAAACTCGCCATTAGCGGGGATTTCGGTGCTTAGGGATGGCTTTAGCCGCCGAGAAGCCCTGCTGTCGGACGCATTTAAGGAAGGAAGTGCGTGACGTCACAAACTCGCTCCACTTTGTTCATAATCCCAATTGTATCCCTTAATATCTTGATGAAAGAGACATAAAAAATATTTGTGGTAGAGCCCTGAAGAAGCCAGGATTCTTCAAGCGAGTTGTGGGATGACTTTCGGATGAAAAAGGAAAAGAGAGGATATAGCTGATCAAAGACAGGGACAAGGGGGGGACTACGTGTGAGGTCTGGGGGGTAACTTCCCAGCAGTAGTGGGGGTCCTTACAAAATTGCTATTTTATCTAGCGTAAATTTGATATCCCTTTGGGGGATCATCATTACCTCATATCATATTGCCATGAGAGCTATTTTCACCGGTTGCGTTCTCCCAATCCTCGAGTACTGCTCCGTTATTTACTGCACTGCCTGTTCCTCCAACCCTAAAATTCTCGAATGCCCTGTTAATTTCTCTATTTCAGTAGTCCGACACCGTGTTCCTCCCCTCCGTAATTCTTCTCGCTCTGAAGTAATGCCTGCCCTATCATTGGTCCCACTATCCTCCCGTAAGAATTTCCACGATCTTTCCTTCATTTACAATGCCTTAAATGGCAAGTTCCGATCCTCAGAAGTACTGTCTTTCTTTTCACTCCACATTCCCACCCGCGCCTTTCATAATAATCACCTACTACACCAACCTAAATTCCGTCTTTCTCTCTCTCAAAGATCACTTTTTTTACAGACTCCCTACCCCTTTCAATACCATTTCGACTTAACACCCTTCCCTGGATCTTTCAATGCCTATCAGATCATTCAAGAGGCAGCTTCGAAAAGCCATCTTCTGAATCTTTTTTTTTCCTTTAATATCCTTTTTATATTTTTTTTATAGTTTATATTTATTAAAGCTGCTGATATTATGCTGTCTATTCAATGTAAAGGCCGTTTTGGCTGCTTTTGAATGATTCATTAAATAAATAACCTCCCTAGCCCCTCTCTAAATCCGCTACTGAAGAGAGGGGCTACATACAGTGAATATGCAGCAATCATATGGGATGCGATGCAGAAAGACTTCATCGGCAAACTGAATAAAATAAAACGGAAAACAGCGAGATTCGTCAAAAACTGGTATTGGAGCACGGAAAGCGTTACATAATTGTGAAACGCATTAGCCTGGGAGCCGCTAGAGAATTGGAGGACGAGCGATAAGCTAAGAATGCTTCAGCAATTGAGAATAGAAATCTTTCACAGCGACACAGAGAACATCGTATTACAACCCCACTATATTTCAATATCCGACATAAACGATAAATGGACCTTATAAGGAAAATACCGCGTACATCCTTAGCATCAAGCTTCGTAGCCATCGACGAGCATTTTTATGAATCACTATTTTCAGCCTGGGTGGTTAGCTTCCGGAATTTGACGTTTCCGTAGTATTTCGATGTCGTAATTTGCATTCTCCGATATGCTTTAATTCATCTTCTCAGGTAGGTATTTATTTCGTTATATTAGGTACTCATGAAAATTCGCCCAAAATCTAGATAAAACTCGACTCATAAATTTTAAGAGTGAAAATTCCACTATGACATTTGAAAAGAAGTACCGAAGCCAATTGGGTGAAGCGGTTGGTCAAGGACCTGAGTTCACATCTACGGAACCTTTGTTCACCCCAAAAAAATATCCGCAGCATCGTCAAACATCGCAGGAAGCTTCTTTCGCAAACTTGGACGACATACCCGATTTTATCATAATGTCAAATTCCTGTAAATGACAGTAATAGAATATAACATTATCAGCCACGCACTGGATGAAAGAAACGCAGTAACGCGCACTGGTGAAAATTATATACAAAAAGGATAAAAATCTATTTGTCTTACTTTGGATTTAAACCCGAATCTCCCGAATGACGGTCAGATATCCTACGAAATACACCACCAACTAATATCAAAAGCGACACCACCACTCTTCCAATGCGAATCTCGGACGGGGTTTTACCGAGCAAATTGTTGAAGTCTCAAGTTTACACTGTGGTACAGCAGATGAAAGTCGTGATTACTAAGCCACTGTCCCTTATGGCTTGGAGGTTTAACTGGTAGTGTACCTGACCGGCAATCGGAATAGCCGGATTCGAATATCGGCGAACTAAGCCAAATATTTTTCATGGCGAATTTCATCATTGGGTTATGCCATTAGCAACGTTAGAATTAATGTGGAATTGATCCAAAAAAAATACACAAACGCTTCTTTTTAATACGGCGGAATTTTAATCTGACGAACATCCACTGTAGTATTTTGTAACGATTTTGAATGTTCTAACGCTTAGGAAAACATTTGTTTTCCTTAATATGTTGACTTTTTTATTTCATTACTTTCGTATAATTAGGTGGTAACAAAGCAAACATGGAAAGTTCTGATAGAGAAAGTTCGTGGATACCGCAAACTTCGCATCAAAATACAAAAAATCAATACTGTTTAAACTTATGTATATGTGTAAAGAGATTTCCAAATATTGATATTTGCGAACATAAAATATTTCGCAAAAACTAAATAATAACCTCTAATTTCATACTACGCTCATAAAAAAAATAAAAATGGGCTGTGGTCTATCCTAAAGTATTTACAGGACATATAATTTGCGTCTAGGATGTAGGCTTGCGTCTCCGATATGAAAATTGAATTCCCAAAGGGGAGAGTTCAAATGAAGGCTCTTCTTTTATCTTTGCCAATTTATTAAACTTAGTCTAGTACAGTTGCGGAACTGAAAAATGAGTAAATCATTTCTCTAGCTGACAGACTTAATTAAAGACTTACTTTCTTAAGAGGAAATTCGTGTTTCATTGCAGGGTGCCCTGGAGCCGACACGAAATCCGGTGCATGTCTGAGACATAAGTAGGATATATAAGCGGCAAGCGCAAGATGATGATATTCGTGGACATTAGCGCTCCAGGCTTACACGGATTAGCGTCTAGGGGGCTCTATAATAAATTCAAGCCACATTTCACATTTTAAACTATTTTTAAGGTCCTAGAGACAATCTTAGCTGCGCCAAGAAGAAGTAACAATGATATTAATGGCGAATAAAGAAAATACCACAAGATTAAATTTACTTCCAAAAACATCCATGATATACTGGCGGCAATAATGACCTTAACTGGCTGTCGAAGAAAAAGCGTACCATAAGAAGTAAAGATTTAAGTGACTATATTCTGCATAATTAAGGTATATGATGCTTCTTACGTACAACAAGAGTCTGGCCGGAAACATTAAGGATAATTATGTTGGATTCTTTTTAATTTTGAAAGTTGGAGATAAAAATTCTGTGGGAAGATATTTCTGTTTCGAAGATAAAAGTATCTAAATATTGACACTGGTACTCAACTTTTTCCAAGTATAACAATTCGCTCAGAGAAAAATTGTCAAAAAGAAAAATCCTAATTCAGACCCCACACCAGGCATAGTCATCAGTTTCGGGGTAAAATGGAGCAATACAAATTATAATACTTATTAATCCTTAAACATTTTGAAATACTATGCATACAAAACCAAGTTGGAGTTGCATAGGTTACCCCACAGGCTTTTGCCGGATGGTGGGATCACCATCGGAAAAAAATCCTAATACTTCCAATCCCAAATCTTCTGGATGAACGTTTGATACATAAGTGTGATACAGTGTTGATTTAGTAAAGAAAAAATTGAATTGAAATTAAATTTTCAAATATAAAAAAGGGAGTTTATTTTTCTCAATCCCAAATGAAGGCGTTTTATTGTAATTGGTTATTTATAGTTTTTACACATTTAGAATAAAGCTGTTCAATCCAATCTCCGCGTCACCATCAATAACTTACAAAGTTCTTATACTTACTCACAAAATCATTTCGCCATTATTTTGCTGTGGTAAAAAAAAGATGTCGTGGGTGTGAACCCAGGTCCTTGGTCATTCGCTCCACTCACTAGTCTTAGGCGCTTCGCTTCAAATGTTATATTGTTGGTAATTTATTAGTAAATTTTATGCGTCAAATTTTATCTGGAAATGGGCGAATTTTCCTTGACAATTTAGCCTCGTGAATGGAATAAATGCCTACACGAGAAGATATATACAAGCGCATCAGAGAAAATATACTGCAGCATATATACGTAAGAAGCATGATATCCCGGAAGCTAAATGTTTGGGTTGAGAATAGTTATTCATAAAAAATGTTGGTCAATGTCTTCGTCACTTGACGTTAAGGATGCCCCAGGTGTTTTCCTTATCAGGGTTATGGAGTATTCACGGTTTATTTTTGCGGCTATGTTTAAGAAATAATGGTTAGAATAAGGAAGAAGTCGGAGAATTACCTATTTCGTATTTTTACATATCCCATTGAGCCACTCACAAGTGTGTCTCTAATGAAATCAAAATTTGAGCGATAAATCACGCTTGTGTCATTTATTATATTGCCTTTAATTTTTTCATCGTTTAAGATGGGTCCACGAGAAATTCTAGACACAGAGGAAGCCAAGAGAGACGGTATAACGGAAATTACCTGCGGAAAAGGAAGATGACAAAAATCACAACATCCTAAGGATTATGCATCTCCTACGTACACTCGTGACTGCCGGAAGACATGCCTTCCCGTGCATTGCAATTGGATAATCCTTGAGATCATTCCGCTGTCTGCCGAATATCCTGCTGATGCAAATGAAACTGCAGCTACATTTATTTATTTTTGTTTATTTTTTAAGTCTTATCTTGGGGCTCTGTTCGTACACGATATCGCAAGCGATACTTATTAATTGTCCTATACGAGAGAAGCGGGCATTGACAATAGTTGGAGAATGAGAAATCACCTTGGAACAAAAAAAAGAATCTCATCCATTACTGCGACTGAATTGAGATGCTTTTTCTCGAAATTCCTTTGTAGCACATAAAGTGAATGATATACACCGATCGAAATTATGAGACATTTTGCAGGCTGTAGCATCATTTATTCATATCTGAAAAGGAGTTCTCCTAAGGGGATCAATAAGAGATTTCATACCATCAATAAAGCTCAATTTGTTTTTACTTCAAAATAAAGACAGATCATACTTTTTCTGTATTTCTGTAAGAACACTAAGCAACGTGTCAGCATAAAATCCTTTAATTGAGACAAGTAATGCAAGGTGAATTTATAAAAGGTATTTTATCACGTGGTTAGATCTGACTCATTTTTTTCTACAGCGAAAATATAAGACCTTTATGTCCAAATCTTGGATTAAAACTAATATCTCATATCTTCTTTATACGTGGGGAAGTAATCTTCCTATATAGAGTTTATTAATTTCGATTCAAAAGCTCACTTATTGTTTCTGAAGTTCCACTCTGCTGTTTAAGTAAATATTTTCTCTTGAAAACAGAAAATAAAAAAACGTAACCTTAGAGTTGAAAGCTTATAGCAGACAACCTTGCTTGATGTTGTTGTATTTTTAAAAGTATGTCATCAATTTCCACGGTAGTAGTTACCCAGTGACGGTTATTAGAGATTTTAAATCATGGAAAAATATAAAATTTTATGACGTAAAACCAAATCTGGCATTGAAACTCTATTTGAATTGAATCTATTTTTTTAATAAAAATATTCTATACATTCCATTAATCCTCTTATTATCATCTGATGCTATGATAAAAGAATAAATTTTGCTTTATTCACGGAATTGAAATACTTTTCAACTAACATACTAAACCTAAAAGTATTAGCAAAAAAATCTGTTCACCGAATTTCACTTAATGCGATTAACAGGACTAAAAATATAAGCACAATAGCTCTGAAATTATAAACAAACACGGCATTGAAGTGATCCAAATACGTTTTACAAATATGCCGCGTTTTTTCCACACTTTGTCCATTAAGTAGCGCGCTGGTGAGCACAAAGAACTATGGTGAAGCATATCTACCGCTCAATCGGTCTTTTTTGGCAACGAATGACTCGCTTGAAGCCTATGGTATCAACTGGAAATTTTCTGGGTTGGTCCCCTGGTCAATATTTTTCTGCTTATCAAATTTCTCAAAGCTCAACCTCAATATATTCTCAAATGCAAATATTTTATATCCAAGCAAAAGAGAAATGTTGAAAAAGATGAATTATTTATTCTCTGAAAATGTTAAGATAGTGGCGTAAATTTTAAGGGAGTACCACCACAACAAAAAAGAGAGAGAATGATATGATAGATAGGGAGGAATAAATTCGTACAGAGTCAAATTGATCGAGTGCTACCATAGCAACACTAATAACCAGAAGTTGAATCCACGATTGTAAAGACAAGTTTCTTGAGCCAACATCCTACTTCCTGTTAACACAATACTGTTAACTTCCCTCTATTACACTCAGGTAACACTTTATTCCATTATCAGTGGTCTGTGTGTTTTTTATTTGAAGCAACAATAGCATCGAATCAAAGGGAGGTGCGTGCAGACAATCGATTCTTAATTCGATTCCCGCATTCAAACTCATCGCGGTATAACAAGGAAAGCGGCCCACCCGTATCCTGTGAATAGGTCCCGGAAGAGAGGAGAATGGTGTGGGTTACACGTCGTGTATGCCGATCGTAGCGCCGCGCCGCCAAACTTGCGGGTATGTCTCAAGTTATTGACGGGAAAAGGCTCCCAACTTGAACAAGCTATAATTCTCAAGGAAACTTTTACGACGTTCAGCAATATGGTGGTTTCCTTCATCGAAGAAAACGGAAGGCATTGATTGCGATTCGTTATCCACCATTAGTGTATTCATAGTATAAAAATTATTTGGTTTCAGAAATCCCAATTTAGATGAATGTTAATGGTCAAATTTAACCTCATTTGAAAAAGGCCATTGGTGCCCATGCGATACCACTTCACGTGACGTCACAGGGACCTAGTTTCTATACGAGTAGATAGGAGTTTTACATCATCTCAGATTACCAACGCATGCATGAGGTACAGAGCTCAGGGAAGCATTTCTTAAAAATTACCTATTAAAATTGCCTATGGTCGGAAAGTTTCCTTCGTTTGATAGGGTATTAATATCCTTATTCAAGCCACGCGCTACCTGCTAGCAGGGTACTCTGCTAGCAGGTAGCAGTCTGCATCGTAGCGGCGCTCGTAGTGTTACACGAAGGTGGCCTCACACAGCGGCAGCCGGAACCAGAATGCCATCACATAGGCTTTTTCCAGCATTCATGCTTACCCGTAGCTTTTTCGCGTGCTTGAAAATTTTCACTTTTCATTTCATAGCGAAAAATAGATATCGTAATTTAAAAATCTAAAATCGTGAAATATGTACTCTAGGAGTAATAATCCTTCGATTTAGGCAATAAAAAAATTAAAGAAAATCACCCTATTACCCATAATTCATGATAGAACAAGGGAAAACCAAAGTACTGTTCCACGAATAATTTAGCGTCTTTATCAAGGCAAATAATTTGATTTGATTCTTACGCTAAGCCTTTGAAAGTAGTACTCCGCATAACATAACTTGTGGAACAGCGCTTAGTGTCCGCTTTGTTATGTCATGAATACTATTCCGTTCCAACAAACCAGAATCCGTTGATTTGATTACTCGTCACTTCTGATATCGGTTGGCTAGAAAAGAATATGTTACGTACATATGTAAGTACGAGACTTTCAAATTGTATATTAATCCAATTGATGAGGCTAAAAGACAGTAGTTGCTTTTCGCCGCGATTAACAGGAAGTAGAGAAAATTTTAAAGAGTGGGAAAGATCTAATTTAAAGAGTGAAATAGTAGAAAAAATACTCAGTCATTTCTTATAATCATTTGCCCAATAAGAACACGAAGGCAGTGCCTGATATTGCTCCGACTGAAAAAAAACATTGATGCAATCTCTGCAAGAAAAGTTTGAATTCTGTATACCGCGCATTCTAATCAAATACCACGAAAATAAAACGTAAATTATAATGAATTACTTCACAGCGTGATATTTTCCTCCGTGATAAAGTCTTCATTTAACCGTTGAAATCAATGCTAGAACTACTCCAAACACCTCTCCAATTTGCTATGCGTGAAAAGGAGTTATATAATACGATACCTGTTCTTTGCCATCCTTATGTTCGTGCTGAATAGATGTACAATAAAGTGATGTACATTTTATTTTTATACATCGGAGAGTATAAACCTTTTCAATCATAATAGAAAAAAGTTCACATTTACAAATAAAGCGTTCATATTTTGTTATTTTTTAAAGTAATTCCGAAAATATTTTAAACTACAAACAGAGGGCCACTGTTTGTCCGGCCGCCAGTTGCTCCAATTCGTTCTCTAATTATTTTGAAGCGCGAAATATAAACACCCAGGCTAAAAAAAAATAGTTAACAGAAAAAAGACGTCCTGATCCACAAGCCATCTAAAAATTAAATTTCCACGACCAGATAATCAATTATATTTCTAACCTTCACTGTAACAAGTTTTTTTAAATATTAGTGATAAAATTATTACCACCTAAAAAATTAAAACAGCGTTTTCTTTGCAACACATTTCTTTTCATAGATTACGTGATCTATATTTATCTGACGATTCATAGCTCAGGTAAACGTGAACAGTGATCGGAGGTCGTTCAATGAAATCATAGGCTGTAAACCAGAATTTTAATGTAATTGCTTTACTTGAGAACAAACAGGATTAAAATCTATGGTTAAATACATAAGCTATTCCATGTAAGTTAAGAATTTAAGATATATTATCCTTCATGTTTCACGTCCACTTACCCAGTTCCCTACGCTAGTCCGCAAATTGTTGTCTGCGTTTTAAAAAACTTTTTTATCCCATACTTTTCAGTGGTGGATCATTAAGTCCATTAAACCAGAGCTTTCAAAGAAAATATATCCACCGCTATCTATTGAGAAAATTTTAAACTATTTTTTATCATTTAATTAAAGTTGATTAATTAGAGCACAATGGAACCAAATTTCAAAGAAATGTGTTAAAAATCAAAAACAGGCAAACAGACGAAGCAAGTTAACAGATACTGTGTAGTGATCCGGAAATGAAAATTTTCTATTTCCAAAATATGCATAAATATGTTGGTGAGTGACGTTTCAGAATAGTGACAAACTATGTCATGCCTCTAAATTTGTGCTTTTCACTTTCGAGAACGCCTAACCTTCCTCTTCCTATTCCTCTTTGTCGAAAACATCCGTTTCACCTCCCCTATATAATAGCTATTGGCACTCAGTAGCTCATTCTCAGTCACTGGTAACTCGTCTCTCGTCAGCGGTCAGTCAGCAATGTAGCCGTCGCAAGCGCGGTCCGTATGGGCCGTGCTACCGGAGCCCCTCGCTATCCACCCGTGCCATCACAAGCTGCTCCTCTCCTTCCCGAGACTTGGGTAATATACTAAATTTTGGCTATTCTAGACGCACAAATTTATTATTACTCAATGTCTTCCCACTAAACTGATTTGGAAATCGGGTTTTTCACATGGAAATAAACTCTGGGTTAAAACTTTAAACATTTGTGAGTGATTATTCGTTTCCCGACACCAAGGCAAGAACGCACACTTTAAAAGCGTGCCACCCGCAACTTAGGTGGCGGGCCGCACCGTTACAAGCGCGTAATAATAACAACAAAAAAGAGAAAAAGACGAAGCAGCACGGTCATGAACCATCGTCGATATTGCGCTCCTACGTCACGCTGACGTCATCCGTCTCCTCCAGCATTAACAACCGATACCTAGGTAAATGAATGAAACTCGCATATGATACAAAAATGAAAAAACGAAACGCCTTCCTTTCGATTATGAAATTAGACCAGATATCGAATAAACAAATTAATGAAACAGTTACCCAACCTTTGGGTAAAGTCATTTAATTGTAAGGTATCTCATATACATCGCACGCAACTACGCACAAATTTGAGCGTCTACTGACGTCAATGAGGGGACAAATAATATCGATTCCCCGGTGGGATTTGCTGAGGGAACGTGATGACATATTCTCTTTCATGTCAGCAGGAAATTGATACACGCTTCCACCTACACGGGTCGAATCCCAAAGCTGTTTACACTCCAGAGTGAAAGAGAATACGTGATCTGTGATTAGCTGTAAATTCATAGCTCAGGAAAACGTGAACAGTCTCGAAGTACACAGTGGTAGTTGTCTATTAAAGGAAATTATAGGCCACACACTCGAATGTTGATACTAGGGATGGACGGATCCAGGATTTTTATCGGATCGGGGTTCGGATCGGATCCTTGATTTTCGGAGCCGGAGCTTTCAAGTCGGATATTTTCGGATCCAAATGCATTTTCAAATTCCTGTCGCTGAGATTCCCCCGATGATTGTTCTTCTGGGAAGAGTCACACTATGTGCCAGTCGTATTTTGCTATTTTTATTTTCCACGGCTGAAATTCTCCTACGTAACCTCTGCGAGAGCTTTCAAACAAAGCGGTTCATGAGTAGGACAAGCATCGCATGCGACGGCGCATTCGAAGATAGAATCGGAACTCTTTCCACCCTTATTGCGCGTTGCATTCACTGAAGCTATTATTCAAAATTTCGGATCCAGGTCCGATGTCTTCCGCGACTTTGGATCCGATGAAGGGCAATATCCGCGGATATTTGTATCCTAAGTATCCGATCCGACCATCCCTATTTGATACGATTTCATTTCCCGAGAAAAAAACACGGTTGAAATCTATTGCTGAATATTTAAGATATTCCGTGTGAGTTAACACTTTTAGATAAGTACAAAGTATTGAAGCATAAAAATACTTTGATTATCCTCATAATTCGAGACCAAGATCCTTACCGATTTCCTTGTTAGCAGGAAAGTGACCCGAGTACGTTCTCAGATAAAATCCTTTATCGGTTGATTGAAAAACAGAATGATTTTCTGGCGAAAAACTAAAGCAAATGCCAAAGCCAGAAGGTCAAAAAACCTCGTCAGAAACCAAAAGCAACCTTTCTTTGCATATAAAATTGAAGTCTCCTAAATTACGCCTCCAAAATAGCTTTAAAAAACACTTTTTATTCCTTTTTGAGACAAATATACATTATGACGTAATAACAGTATTCTTAATTAGGCAAAAGTAATTGTAAAAATTTTTTTTAAAGAAGTGGAAGAGAAAAGTGAATAACAGCATCGTGAGGCCTAAAAATATAATGCGCATCTCTTAAAAAAAAAGCTTTCCAGAAGTGTTAACGTAAGAGCTGGAAAATTGAATATGATACAACTTTCAAGCCAAATGATAATAATTGCGACGTATTCATCATAAATTTTAGAGGTACTTCATTGATTTAGGTCAACTTCATTGATGCGAGTGCCCCTTCTATTCCGGAACACAAATAAACGCAACCGCTTTCCTGAGGCAAGGCTCAAAACAATGACAACGAAAGATAAAAGGACCAAGCAGGCACGGTCGTGAATCGTCGTCGATATCGCCTTCATACGTCACGCTGACGTCATCCGTCTCCTCCCGCATTAACAACCGAAATCCGCCCGCGGAGCGAAGGGGGAAAGGGGATCTTTTCGGAAGTCTTTTTCTCCTTCCTTCTACCATCGCTCTCATATTCTCTCGAAAGGAAAGAAAAGTGAAAAAGATGGTGAAGAGAGAAAAAAAGGGAATGGGGCTCTTCAGGTTTCTCTCAGAACGGCTACGCAGTTCTTGTGGGGGGGAATAGGAGAGAAAAAGGGTCTTTCGGGAGGGTAAAAAGAGAGAGAGGGGTTAGGGTATTAGCGAGGGAAGGAATCGGGGGTTCCGCAGGTGGAGGAGTACGAAACAAGAGCGTAGGGCACATTGTTTTAAAATGTAGGAATCAATGAGATACACCCATTAGGGATAGGTTTACACGGTGCATTTACCCATGATAGCATGGTACATTACTTTTTTTAAATAATAAGAATCACCTTCAATGGTTTCCAGCTCAACTCTGTGGTAGTTGAAGGTCACAAAAGAAAAAACGACTTCGTTTTCCTGCACGGAATTATTTTCTCGGTACGACATGTTTCAACCTCAAGAGGTTTCATTTGTGAATAAGTATAACTGCAGAATTGGTCTAAACCATGTCCAACATTGACATTGCTTTGAACAATATCCATATAATGCCTTTTTGAATGGATAGAACAAAATTAAAACTAGCTATTGGAAAAATTTGATGAAAATAAAAGGCGTTTTTTAGACATTAATTGTTACATAATTGATGATTTTTATTGTTTAAACGAGT